>NC_136617.1:5260298-5637798 GCF_933228915.1 Telmatherina bonti
CTGCAGTTATCCAGTAGGTTCTACAGGTTATCCAGATGGTTCTGCAGGTTATCCAGTCGGTTCAGCAGGTTATCCACTCAGTTCTGCAGTTTATCCAGCCGGTTGTGCAGGTTATGTAGTCGGTTCTACAGGTTATCCAGCGGTTTCTGCAGTTTATCCACTGCGTTCTGCAGGTTATCCAGCTGGTTCTGCAGGTTATCCAGCGGTTTCTGCAGTTTATCCACTCCGTTCTGCATGTTATCCAGCTGGTTCTGCAGGTTATCCACTCGGTTCAGCAGGTTATCCAGTCGGTTCTGCAGGTTATGTAGTCGGTTCTTCAGGTTACCGCTCTGTTCTGCAGTTTATCCATTCGGTTCTGCAGGTTATCCAGTCGGTTCTGCAGGTTATCCAGTCGGTTCTGCAGGTTATCCAGCCAGTTCTGCAGGTCATCCAGTCGGTTCTGAAGGTTATCTAGTCAGTTCTGCAGGTTATCCACTCGGTTCTGCAGTTTATCCACTCGATTCTGCAGGTTATCCAGTCGGTTCTGCAGGTTATTTAGCCGGTTCTGCAATTTATCCAGACGGTTCTGCAGGTTATCCACTCGGTTCTGAAGGTTATCACTCGGTTCTGCAGGTTATCACTCGGTTCTGCAGTTTATTTAGCTGGTTATGCAGATTATCCAGTCGGTTCGGGAGGTTATCCATTCGGTTCTGCAGGTTATCCAGCCGGTTCTGCAGGTTTTCCAGCCGGTTCCGCAGATTATCCAGTCGGTTCTGCAGGTTATCCAGTCGGTTCTGCAGGTTATCCAGCCAGTTCTGCAGGATATCCAGTCGGTTCTGAAGGTTATCTTATCAGTTCTGCAGGTTATCCAGTCGGTTCTGCAGGTTATCCAACCGGTTCTGCAGTTTAGCCAATCGGTTCTGCAGGTTATCCAGTCGGATCTGCAGGTTATGTAGTCGGTTCTGCAGGATATCCAGCTAGTTCTGCAGGTTATCCACTTGGTTCTGCAGTTTATCCACTCGGTTCTGCAGTTTATTCACTCAGTTCTGCAGGTTATCCAGCCGGTTCTGCAGTTTATCCAGCCAGTTCTGCAGGTTATCCACTCCGTTCTGCAGTTTATACAACTGGTTCTGCAGGTTATCCACTCGGTTCTGCAGTTTATACACTTGGTTCTTCAGGTTATCTAGTCGGTTCTACAGGTTATCCAGACGGTTCTGTGGGTTATCCAGTCGGTTCAGCAGGTTATCCAGTCAGTTCTGCAGTTTATCCAGCCGGTTCTGCAGGTTATGTAGTCGGTTCTACAGGTTATCCAGCCGGTTCTGCAGTTTATCCACTCGGTTCTGAAGTTTATCCACCCGGTTTAGCAGGTTATCCAGCTGGTTCTGCAGTTTATTCAGCCAGTTCTGCAGGTTATCCAGTCGGTTCTACAGGTTATGTAGTCGGTTCTGCAGTCTATCCAGCCGGTTCTGCAGTTTATCCAGCCGGTTCTGCAGGTTATGTAGTCGGTTCTACAGGTTATCCAGCCGGTTCTGCAGTTTATCCAGCCAGTTCTGCAGGTTATCCAGTCGGTTCTACAGGTTATGTAGTCGGTTCTGCAGTCTATCCAGCCAGTTCTGCAGTTTATCCAGCCGGTTCTGCAGGTTATGTAGTCGGTTCTACAGGTTATCCAGCCGGTTCTGCAGTTTATCCAGCCAGTTCTGCAGGTTATCCAGTCGGTTCTACAGGTTATGTAGTCGGTTCTGCAGTCTATCCAGCCGGTTCTGCAGTTTATCCAGCCGGTTCTGCAGTCTATCCAGCCGGTTCTGCAGTTTATCCAGCCGGTTCTGCAGGTTATGTAGTCGGTTCTACAGGTTATCCAGCCGGTTCTGCAGTTTATCCAACTGGTTCTGCAGGGTATCCACTCGGTTCTGCAGTTTATACACTTGGTTCTGCAGTTATCCAGTAGGTTCTACAGGTTATCCAGATGGTTCTGCAGGTTATCCAGTCGGTTCAGCAGTTTATCCACTCAGTTCTGCAGTTTATCCAGCCGGTTGTGCAGGTTATGTAGTCGGTTTTACAGGTTATCCAGCGGTTTCTGCAGTTTATCCACTCCGTTCTGCAGGTTATCCAGCTGGTTCTGCAGGTTATCCAGCGGTTTCTGCAGTTTATCCACTCCGTTCTGCAGGTTATCCAGCTGGTTCTGCAGGTTATCCACTCGGTTCAGCAGGTTATCCAGTCGGTTCTGCAGGTTATGTAGTCGGTTCTTCAGGTTACCGCTCTGTTCTGCAGTTTATCCATTCGGTTCTGCAGGTTATACAGTCGGTTCTGCAGGTTATCCAGTCGGTTCTGCAGGTTATCTAGTCAGTTCTGCAGGTTATCCACTCGGTTCTGCAGTTTATCCACTCGATTCCGCAGGTTATCCAGTCGGTTCTGCAGGTTATTTAGCCGGTTCTGCAATTTATCCAGACGGTTCTGCAGGTTATCCACTCGGTTCTGCATGTTATCCACTCGGTTCTGAAGGTTATCACTCGGTTCTGCAGGTTATCACTCGGTTCTGCAGTTTATTTAGCTGGTTATGCAGATTATCCAGTCGGTTCGGCAGGTTATCCATTCGGTTCTGCAGGTTATCCAGCCGGTTCTGCAGGTTTTCCAGCCGGTTCCGCAGATTATCCAGTCGGTTCTGCAGGTTATCCAGTCGGTTCTGCAGGTTATCCAGCCAGTTCTGCAGGATATCCAGTCGGTTCTGAAGGTTATCCAGTCAGTTCTGCAGGTTATCCAGTCGGTTCTGCAGGTTATCCAACCGGTTCTGCAGTTTAGCCAATCGGTTCTGCAGGTTATCCAGTCGGATCTGCAGGTTATGTAGTCGGTTCTGCAGGATATCCAGCTAGTTCTGCAGGTTATCCACTCGGTTCTGCAGTTTATTCACTCAGTTCTGCAGGTTATCCAGCCGGTTCTGCAGTTTATCCAGCCAGTTCTGCAGGTTATCCACTCCGTTCTGCAGTTTATCCAACTGGTTCTGCAGGTTATCCACTCGGTTCTGCAGTTTATACACTTGGTTCTGCAGGTTATCTAGTCGGTTCTACAGGTTATCCAGACGGTTCTGTGGGTTATCCAGTCGGTTCAGCAGGTTATCCAGTCAGTTCTGCAGTTTATCCAGCCGGTTCTGCAGGTTATGTAGTCGGTTCTACAGGTTATCCAGCCGGTTCTGCAGTTTATCCACTCGGTTCTGCAGTTTATCCACCCGGTTTAGCAGGTTATCCAGCTGGTTCTGCAGTTTATTCAGCCAGTTCTGCAGGTTATCCAGTCGGTTCTACAGGTTATGCAGTCGGTTCTGCAGTCTATCCAGCCGGTTCTGCAGTTTATCCAGCCGGTTCTGCAGGTTATGTAGTCGGTTCTACAGGTTATCCAGCCGGTTCTGCAGTTTATCCAGCCAGTTCTGCAGGTTATCCAGTCGGTTCTACAGGTTATGTAGTCGGTTCTGCAGTCTATCCAGCCGGTTCTGCAGTTTATCCAGCCGGTTCTGCAGTTTATCCAGCCAGTTCTGCAGGTTATGTAGTCGGTTCTACAGGTTATCCAGCCGGTTCTGCAGTTTATCCAACTGGTTCTGCAGGGTATCCACTCGGTTCTGCAGTTTATACACTTGGTTCTGCAGTTATCCAGTAGGTTCTACAGGTTATCCAGATGGTTCTGCAGGTTATCCAGTCGGTTCAGCAGGTTATCCACTCAGTTCTGCAGTTTATCCAGCCGGTTGTGCAGGTTATGTAGTCGGTTTTACAGGTTATCCAGCGGTTTCTGCAGTTTATCCACTCCGTTCTGCAGGTTATCCAGCTGGTTCTGCAGGTTATCCAGCGGTTTCTGCAGTTTATCCACTCCGTTCTGCAGGTTATCCAGCTGGTTCTGCAGGTTATCCACTCGGTTCAGCAGGTTATCCAGTCGGTTCTGCAGGTTATGTAGTCGGTTCTTCAGGTTACCGCTCTTTTCTGCAGTTTATCCATTCGGTTCTGCAGGTTATCCAGTCGGTTCTGCAGGTTATCCAGTCGGTTCTGCAGGTTATCCAGCCAGTTCTGCAGGTCATCCAGTCGGTTCTGAAGGTTATCTAGTCAGTTCTGCAGGTTATCCACTCGGTTCTGCAGTTTATCCACTCGGTTCTGCAGTTTATCCACCCAGTTTAGCAGGTTATCCAGCTGGTTCTGCAGGTTATCAAGCCGGTTCTGCAGGTTATCCACTCGGTTCAGCAGGTTATCCAGTCGGTTGTGCAGGTTATGTAGTCGGTTCTACAGGTTATCCAGCGGTTTCTGCAGTTTATCCACTCCGTTCTGCAGGTTATCCAGTCGGTTCTGCAGGTTATCCAGCCAGTTCTGCAGGTCATCCAGTCGGTTCTGAAGGTTATCTAATCAGTTCTGCAGGTTATCCAGTCGGTTCTTCAGGTTATCCAACCGGTTCTGCAGTTTAGCCAATCGGTTCTGCAGGTTATCCAGTCGGTTCTGCAGGTTATGTAGTCGGTTCTGCAGGATATCCAGCTGGTTCTGCAGGTTATCCACTTGGTTCTGCAGTTTATCCACTCGGTTCTGCAGTTTATTCACTCGGTTCTGCAGGTTACCCAGCTGGTTCTGCAGGTTATCAAGCCAGTTCTGCAGGTTATCCACTCGGTTCTGCAGGTTATCCAGCCGGTTCTGCAGTTTATCCACTCCGTTTTGCAGGTTATCCAGCTGGTTCTGCAGGTTATGGAGTCGGTTCTGCAGTTCATCCAGCCGGTTCCACAGTTTATCCAGCCAGTTCTGCAGGTTATCCACTCCGTTCTGCAGGTTATCCAGCAGGTTCTGCAGGTTATCCACTCGGTTCAGCAGGTTATCCAGCAGGTTCTGCAGGTTATCCAGCTAGTTCTGCAGGTTATCCACGCGGTTCTGCAGTTTATCCACTCGGTTCTGCAGTTTATCCACCTGGTTTAGCAGGTTATCCAGCTGGTTCTGCAGGTTATCAAGCCGGTTCTGCAGGTTATCCACTCGGTTGTGCAGGTTATCCAGCTGGTTCTGCAGGTTATCCAGCTGGTTCTGCAGGTTATCCACTCGGTTGTGCAGGTTATCCAGTCAGTTCTGCAGTTTATTCTGCCGGTTCAGCAGGTTATCCAGTCGGTTCTACAGGTTATGTAGTCGGTTCTGCAGTCTATCCAGCTGGTTCTGCAGTTTATCCAGCCAGTTCTGCAGGTTATCCAGTCGGTTCTACAGGTTATCCAGCGGGTTCTGCAGTTTATCCACTCCGTTCTGCAGGTTATCCAGCAGGTTCTGCAGGTTATCCACTCGGTTCAGCAGGTTATCCAGTCGGTTCTGCAGGTTATCCACTCGGTTCTGCAGGTTATCCACTCGGTTCTTCAGGTTACCGCTCTGTTCTGCAGTTTATCCTGTCGTTTCTTCAGGTTACCGCTCTGTTCTGCAGGTTATCCACTCAGTTCTGCAGGTTATCCAGCCGGTTCTGCAGGTTATCGACTCAGTTCTGCAGGTTACCCAGCCGGTTCTGCAGGTTATCCACTCCGTTTTGCAGGTTATCCAGCTGGTTCTGCAGGTTATCCACTCGGTTCTGCAGTTTATCCACTTGGTTCTGCAGTTTATCCACCCGGTTTAGCAGGTTATCCAGCCAGTTCCGCAGGTTTTCCAGTCGGTTCTACAGGTTATCCAGCTGGTTCTGCAGTTTATCCACTCCGTTCTGCAGGTTATCCAGCAGGTTCTGCAGGTTATCTGGTCGGTTCTACAGGTTATCCAGTCGGTTCTACAGGTTATCCAGCAGGTTCTGCAGGTTATCTGGTCGGTTCTACAGGTTATCCAGTCGGTTCTGCAGGTTATCCAGTCGGTTCTGCAGGTTATCCAGCAGGTTCTGCAGGTTATCCACTCGGTTCAGCAGGTTATCCAGTCGGTTCTGCAGGTTATCCAGCCGGTTCTGCAGGTTATCCACTCGGTTCAGCAGGTTATGCAGTCGGTTCTGCAGGTTATGTAGTCGGTTCTTCAGGTTACCGCTCTGTTCTGCAGTTTATCCATTCGGTTCTGCAGGTTAACCAGTCGGTTCTGCAGGTTATCCAGCCAGTTTTGCAGGTCATCCAGTCGGTTCTGAAGGTTATCTAGTCAGTTCTGCAGGTTATCCAGTCGGTTCTGCAGGGTATCCAACCGGTTCTGCAGTTTAGCCAATCAGTTCTGCAGGTTATCCAGTCGGTTCTGCAGGTTATGTAGTCGGTTCTGCAGGATATCCAGTCAGTTCTGCAGTTTATTCAGCCGGTTCTGCAGGTTATGTAGTCGGTTCTGCAGTTCATCCAGCCGGTTCTGCAGTTTATCCAGCCAGTTCTGCAGGTTATCCAGTCGGTTCTACAGGTTATGTAGTTGGTTCTGCAGTTTATCCAGCTGGTTCTGCAGTTTATACAGCCAGTTCTACAGGTTATCCAGTCGGTTCTACAGGTTATCCAGGGGGTTCTGCAGTTTATCCACTCCGTTCTGCAGTTTATCGAGCTGGTTCTGCAGGTTATCAAGCCGGTACTGCAGGTTATCCACTCGGTTCTGCAGGTTTTCCAGCCGGTTCCGCAGATTATCCAGTCGGTTCTGCAGGTTATCCAGTCGGTTCTGCCGGTTATCCAGCCAGTTCTGCAGGTCATCCAGTCGGTTCTGAAGGTTATCTAGTCAGTTCTGCAGGTAATCCAGTCGGTTCTTCAGGTTATCCAACCGGTTCTGCAGTTTAGCCAATCGGTTCTGCAGGTTATCCAGTCGGTTCTGCAGGTTATCCACTCGGTTCTGCAGGTTATCCACTCGGTTCTTCAGGTTACCGCTCTGTTCTGCAGTTTATCCTGTCGTTTCTTCAGGTTACCGCTCTGTTCTGCAGGTTATCCACTCAGTTCTGCAGGTTATCCAGCCGGTTCTGCAGGTTATCGACTCAGTTCTGCAGGTTACCCAGCCGGTTCTGCAGTTTATCCACTCCGTTTTGCAGGTTATCCAGCTGTTTCTGCAGGTTATCCACTCCGTTTTGCAGCTTATCCAGCTGGTTCTGCAGGTTATCCACTCGGTTCTGCAGTTTATCCACTTGGTTCTGCAGTTTATCCACCCGGTTTAGCAGGTTATCCAGCCAGTTCTGCAGGTTATCCAGTCGGTTCTACAGGTTATCCAGCTGGTTCTGCAGTTTATCCACTCATTTCTGCAGGTTATCCAGCAGGTTCTGCAGGTTATCTGGTCGGTTCTACAGGTTATCCAGACGGTTCTGCAGGTTATCCAGTCGGTTCTGCAGGTTATCCAGCAGGTTCTGCAGGTTATCCACTCGGTTCAGCAGGTTATGCAGTCGGTTCTGCAGTTTATCCACTCCGTTTTGCAGGTTATCCAGCTGGTTCTGCAGGTTATCCACTCCGTTTTGCAGGTTATCCAGCTGGTTCTGCAGGTTATCCACTCGGTTCTGCAGTTTATCCACTTGGTTCTGCAGTTTATCCACCCGGTTTAGCAGGTTATCCAGCCAGTTCTGCAGGTTATCCAGTCGGTTCTACAGGTTATCCAGCTGGTTCTGCAGTTTATCCACTCCGTTCTGCAGGTTATCCAGCAGGTTCTGCAGGTTATCTGGTCGGTTCTACAGGTTATCCAGACGGTTCTGCAGGTTATCCAGTCGGTTCTGCAGGTTATCCAGCAGGTTCTGCAGGTTATCCACTCGGTTCAGCAGGTTATGCAGTCGGTTCTGCAGGTTATCCAGTCGGTTCTGCAGGTTATGTAGTCGGTTCTTCAGGTTACCGCTCTGTTCTGCAGTTTATCCATTCGGTTCTGCAGGTTAACCAGTCGGTTCTGCAGGTTATCCAGTCGGTTCTGCATGTTATCCAGCCAGTTCTGCAGGTCATCCAGTCAGTTCTGAAGGTTATCTAGTCAGTTCTACAGGTTATCCAACCGGTTCTGCAGTTTAGCCAATCAGTTCTGCAGGTCATCCAGTCGGTTCTGCAGGTTATGTAGTCGGTTCTGCAGGATATCCAGTCAGTTCTGCAGTTTATTCAGCCGGTTCTGCAGGTTATGTAGTCGGTTCTGCAGTTCATCCAGCCGGTTCTGCAGTTTATCCAGCCAGTTCTGCAGGTCATCCAGTCGGTTCTGAAGGTTATCCAGTCGGTTCTGCAGGTTATCCAACCGGTTCTGCAGTTTAGCCAATCAGTTCTGCAGGTTATCCAGTCGGTTCTGCAGGTTATGTAGTTGGTTCTGCAGTTTATCCAGCTGGTTCTGCAGTTTATCCAGCCAGTTCTACAGGTTATCCAGTCGGTTCTACAGGTTATCCAGGGGGTTCTGCAGTTTATCCACTCCGTTCTGCAGGTTATCCACCCAGTTTAGCAGGTTATCCAGCTGGTTCTGCAGGTTATCAAGCCAGTTCTGCAGGTTATCTACTCGGTTCTGCAGGTTATCCAGCCGGTTCTGCAGGTTTTCCAGCCGGTTCCGCAGATTATCCAGTCGGTTCTGCAGGTTATCCAGTCGGTTCTGCAGGTTATCCAGCCAGTTCTGCAGGTCATCCAGTCGGTTCTGAAGGTTATCTTGTCAGTTCTGCAGGTTATCCATTCGGTTCTGCAGGTTATCCACTCGGTTCTTCAGGTTACCGCTCTGTTCTGCAGTTTATCCTGTCGTTTCTTCAGGTTACCGCTCTGTTCTGCAGGTTATCCACTCAGTTCTGCAGGTTATCCAGCAGGTTCTGCAGGTTATCCACTCGGTTCAGCAGGTTATCCAGTCGGTTCTGCAGGTTATGTAGTCGGTTCTTCAGGTTACCGCTCTGTTCTGCAGTTTATCCAGTCGGTTCTGCAGGTTATCCAGCTGGTTCTGCAGTTTATCCAGCCAGTTCTACAGGTTTTCCAGTCGGTTCTACAGGTTATCCAGCGGGTTCTGCAGTTTATCCACTCCGTTCTGCAGGTTATCCACACGGTTCAGCAGGTTATCCAGTCGGTTCTGCAGGTTATGTAGTCGGTTCTACAGGTTATCCAGCCGGTTTTGCAGTTTATCCACTCCGTTTTGCAGGTTATCCAGCTGGTTCTGCAGGTTATCCAGTCGGTTCTGCAGTTTATCCACCCGGTTTAGCAGGTAATCCAGCTGGTTCTGCAGGTTATCCACTCTGTTCTGCAGTTTATCCACCCGGTTTAGCAGGTAATCCAGCTGGTTCTGCAGGTTATCAAGCCGGTTCTGCAGGTTATCCACTCGGTTGTGCAGGTTATCCAGTCAGTTCTGCAGTTTATTCAGCCGGTTCTGCAGGTTATGTTGTCGGTTCTGCAGTTCATCCAGCCGGTTCTGCAGTTTATCCAGCCAGTTCTGCAGGTTATCCAGTCGGTTCTACAGGTTATCCAGCGGGTTCTGCAGTTTATCCACTCCGTTCTGCAGGTTATCCAGCAGGTTCTGCAGGTTATCCAGTCGGTTCTGCAGTTCATCCAGCCGGTTCCGCAGATTATCCAGTCGGTTCTGCAGGTTATTCAGCAGGTTCTGCAGGTTATCCACTCGGTTCAGCAGGTTATCCAGTCGGTTCTGCAGGTTATCCAGTCGGTTCTGCAGGTTATGTAGTCGGTTCTTCAGGTTACCGCTCTGTTCTGCAGGTTATCCACTCGGTTCTGCAGGTTATCCACTCGGTTCTTCAGGTTACCCCTCTGTTCTGCAGTTTATCCTGTCGTTTCTTCAGGTTACCGCTCTGTTCTGCAGGTTATCCACTCAGTTCTGCAGGTTATCCAGCTGGTTCTGCAGGTTATCCACTCCGTTTTGCAGGTTATCCAGCTGGTTCTGTTGGTTATCCACTCGGTTCTGCAGTTTATCCACTTGGTTCTGCAGTTTATTCACCCGGTTTAGCAGGTTATCCAGCCAGTTCTGCAGGTTATCCAGCAGGTTCTGCAGGTTATCTGGTCGGTTCTGCAGGTTATCCAGACGGTTCTGCAGGTTATCCCGTCGGTTCTGCAGGTTATCCAGCAGGTTCTGCAGGTTATCCACTCGGTTCAGCAGGTTATGCAGTCGGTTCTGCAGGTTATCCAGTCCGTTCTGCAGGTTATGTAGTCGGATCTTCAGGTTACCGCTCTGTTCTGCAGTTTATCCATTCGGTTCTGCAGGTTATCCAGTCGGTTCTGCAGGTTATCCAGTCGGTTCTGCAGGTTATCCAGCCAGTTCTGCAGGTCATCCAGTCGGTTCTGAAGGTTATCTAGTCAGTTCTGCAGGTTATCCAGTCGGTTCTGCAGGTTATCCAACCGGTTCTGCAGTTTAGCCAATCAGTTCTGCAGGTTATCCAGTCGGTTCTGCAGGTTATGTAGTCGGTTCTGCAGGATATCCAGTCAGTTCTGCAGTTTATTCAGCCGGTTCTGCAGGTTATGTAGTCGGTTCTGCAGTTCATCCAGCCGGTTCTGCAGTTTATCCAGCCAGTTCTGCAGGTTATCCAGTCGGTTCTACAGGTTATGTAGTTGGTTCTGCAGTCTATCCAGCCGGTTCTGCAGTTTATCCAGCCGGTTCTGCAGGTTATGTAATCGGTTCTACAGGTTATCCAGCGGGTTCTTTAGTTTATCCACTCCGTTCTGCAGGTTATCCAGCCTGTTCTGCAGGTTATCCAGTCGGTTCTACAGGTTATCCAGCGGGTTCTGCAGTTTATCCACTCCGTTCTGCAGGTTATCCAGCAGGTTCTGCAGGTTTTCCACTCGGTTCAGGAGGTTATCCAGTCGGTTCTGCAGGTTATGTAGTCGGTCCTGCAGGTTATCCAGCCGGTTCTGCAGTTTATCCACTCCGTTTTGCAGGTTATCCAGCTGGTTCTGCAGGTTATCCAGTTGGTTCTGCAGTTTATCCAGTTGGTTCTACAGGTTATCTGGCAGGTTCTGCAGTTTATCCACTCCGTTTTGCAGGTTATCCAGCTGGTTCTGCAGGTTATCCAGTCACTTCTGCAGTTTATCCAGACAGTTCTGCAGTTTATTCAGCCGGTTCTGCAGGTTATGTTGTCGGTTCTGCAGTTCATCCAGCCGGTTCTGCAGTTCATCCAGCCGGTTCTGCAGTTTATTCAGCCGGTTCTGCAGGTTATGTTGTCGGTTCTGCAGTTTATCCAGCCAGTTCGGCAGGTTATCCAGTCGGTTCTACAGGTTATGTAGTCGGTTCTGCAGTCTATCCAGCTGGTTCTGCAGGTTATCCAGTCGGTTCTACAGGTTATCCGGCAGCTTATGCAGGTTATCCAGTTGGTTCAGCAGGTTATCCAGTTGGTTCAGCAGGTTATCCAGTCAGTTCTGCAGGTTATCCACTCGGTTCTGCAGTTTATCCAGACGGTTGTGCAGGTTATGTAGTCGGTTCTACAGGTTATCCAGCGGGTTCTGCAGTTTATCCACTCCGTTTTGCAGGTTATCCAGCTGGTTCTGCAGGTTATCCACTCCGTTTTGCAGGTTATCCAGCTGGTTCTGCAGGTTATCCACTCGGTTCTGCAGGTTATCCACTCGGTTCTGCAGTTTATCCACTTGGTTCTGCAGTTTATCCACCCGGTTTAGCAGGTTATCCAGCCAGTTCTGCAGGTTATCCAGTCGGTTCTACAGGTTATCCAGCTGGTTCTGCAGTTTATCCACTCCGTTCTGCAGGTTATCCAGCAGGTTCTGCAGGTTATCTGGTCGGTTCTACAGGTTATCCAGACGGTTCTGCAGGTTATCCAGTCGGTTCTGCAGGTTATCCAGCAGGTTCTGCAGGTTATCCACTCGGTTCAGCAGGTTATGCAGTCGGTTCTGCAGGTTATCCAGTCGGTTCTGCAGGTTATGTAGTCGGTTCTTCAGGTTACCGCTCTGTTCTGCAGTTAATCCATTCGGTTCTGCAGGTTAACCAGTCGGTTCTGCAGGTTATCCAGTCGGTTCTGCATGTTATCCAGCCAGTTCTGCAGGTCATCCAGTCGGTTCTGAAGGTTATTTAGTCAGTTCTGCAGGTTATCCAACCGGTTCTGCAGTTTAGCCAATCAGTTCTGCAGGTTATCCAGTCGGTTCTGCAGGTTATGTAGTCGGTTCTGCAGGATATCCAGTCAGTTCTGCAGTTTATTCAGCCGGTTCTGCAGGTTATGTAGTCGGTTCTGCAGTTCATCCAGCCGGTTCTGCAGTTTATCCAGCCAGTTCTGCAGGTCATCCAGTCGGTTCTGAAGGTTATCCAGTCGGTTCTGCAGGTTATCCAACCGGTTCTGCAGTTTATCCAGTTGGTTCTACAGGTTATCTGGCAGGTTCTGCAGTTTATCCACTCCGTTTTGCAGGTTATCCAGCTGGTTCTGCAGGTTATCCAGTCACTTCTGCAGTTTATCCAGACAGTTCTGCAGTTTATTCAGCCGGTTCTGCAGTTCATCCAGCCGGTTCTGCAGTTTATTCAGCCGGTTCTGCAGGTTATGTTGTCGGTTCTGCAGTTCATCCAGCCGGTTCTGCAGTTCATCCAGCCGGTTCTGCAGTTTATTCAGCCGGTTCTGCAGGTTATGTTGTCGGTTCTGCAGTTTATCCAGCCAGTTCGGCAGGTTATCCAGTCGGTTCTACAGGTTATGTAGTCGGTTCTGCAGTCTATCCAGCTGGTTCTGCAGTTTATCCAGCCAGTTCTGCAGGTTATCCAGTCGGTTCTACAGGTTATCCAGACGGTTGTGCAGGTTATGTAGTCGGTTCTACAGGTTATCCAGCGGGTTCTGCAGTTTATCCACTCCGTTTTGCAGGTTATCCAGCTGGTTCTGCAGGTTATCCACTCCGTTTTGCAGGTTATCCAGCTGGTTCTGCAGGTTATCCACTCGGTTCTGCAGTTTATCCACTTGGTTCTGCAGTTTATCCACCCGGTTTAGCAGGTTATCCAGCCAGTTCTGCAGGTTATCCAGTCGGTTCTACAGGTTATCCAGCTGGTTCTGCAGTTTATCCACTCCGTTCTGCAGGTTATCCAGCAGGTTCTGCAGGTTATCTGGTCGGTTCTACAGGTTATCCAGACGGTTCTGCAGGTTATCCAGTCGGTTCTGCAGGTTATCCAGCAGGTTCTGCAGGTTATCCACTCGGTTCAGCAGGTTATGCAGTCGGTTCTGCAGGTTATCCAGTCGGTTCTGCAGGTTATGTAGTCGGTTCTTCAGGTTACCGCTCTGTTCTGCAGTTTATCCATTCGGTTCTGCAGGTTAACCAGTCGGTTCTGCAGGTTATCCAGTCGGTTCTGCATGTTATCCAGCCAGTTCTGCAGGTCATCCAGTCGGTTCTGAAGGTTATCTAGTCAGTTCTGCAGGTTATCCAACCGGTTCTGCAGTTTAGCCAATCAGTTCTGCAGGTTATCCAGTCGGTTCTGCAGGTTATGTAGTCGGTTCTGCAGGATATCCAGTCAGTTCTGCAGTTTATTCAGCCGGTTCTGCAGGTTATGTAGTCGGTTCTGCAGTTCATCCAGCCGGTTCTGCAGTTTATCCAGCCAGTTCTGCAGGTCATCCAGTCGGTTCTGAAGGTTATCCAGCAGGTTCTGCAGGTCATCCAGTCGGTTCTGAAGGTTATCCAGTCGGTTCTGCAGGTTATCCAACCGGTTCTGCAGTTTAGCCAATCAGTTCTGCAGGTTATCCAGTCGGTTCTGCAGGTTATGTAGTTGGTTCTGCAGTTTATCCAGCTGGTTCTGCAGTTTATCCAGCCAGTTCTACAGGTTATCCAGTCGGTTCTACAGGTTATCCAGGGGGTTCTGCAGTTTATCCACTCCGTTCTGCAGTTTATCCACCCAGTTTAGCAGGTTATCCAGCTGGTTCTGCAGGTTATCAAGCCAGTTCTGCAGGTTATCTACTCGGTTCTGCAGGTTATCCAGCCGGTTCTGCAGGTTTTCCAGCCGGTTCCGCAGATTATCCAGTCGGTTCTGCAGGTTATCCAGTCGGTTCTGCAGGTTATCCAGCCAGTTCTGCAGGTCATCCAGTCGGTTCTGAAGGTTATCTTGTCAGTTCTGCAGGTTATCCATTCGGTTCTGCAGGTTATCCACTCGGTTCTTCAGGTTACCGCTCTGTTCTGCAGTTTATCCTGTCGTTTCTTCAGGTTACCGCTCTGTTCTGCAGTTCATCCAGCCGGTTCTGCAGTTTATCCAGCCAGTTCTGCAGGTTATCCACTCCGTTCTGCAGGTTATCCAGCAGGTTCTGCAGGTTATCCACTCGGTTCAGCAGGTTATCCAGTCGGTTCTGCAGGTTATCCAGCTGGTTCTGCAGTTTATCCAGCCAGTTCTACAGGTTTTCCAGTCGGTTCTACAGGTTATCCAGCGGGTTCTGCAGTTTATCCACTCCGTTCTGCAGGTTATCCACACGGTTCAGCAGGTTATCCAGTCGGTTCTGCAGGTTATGTAGTCGGTTCTACAGGTTATCCAGCCGGTTTTGCAGTTTATCCACTCCGTTTTGCAGGTTATCCAGCTGGTTCTGCAGGTTATCCACTCTGTTCTGCAGTTTATCCACTCGGTTGTGCAGGTTATCCAGTCAGTTCTGCAGTTTATTCAGCCGGTTCTGCAGGTTATGTTGTCGGTTCTGCAGTTCATCCAGCCGGTTCTGCAGTTTATCCAGCCAGTTCTGCAGGTTATCCAGTCGGTTCTACAGGTTATGTAGTCGGTTCTGCAGTCTATCCAGCTGGTTCTGCAGTTTATCCAGCCAGTTCTGCAGGTTATCCAGTCGGTTCTACAGGTTATCCAGCGGGTTCTGCAGTTTATCCACTCCGTTCTGCAGGTTATCCAGCAGGTTCTGCAGGTTATCCAGTCTGTTCTGCAGGTTATGTAGTCGGTTCTTCAGGTTACCGCTCTGTTCTGCAGGTTATCCACTCGGTTCTGCAGGTTATCCACTCGGTTCTTCAGGTTACCGCTCTGTTCTGCAGTTTATCCTGTCGTTTCTTCAGGTTACCGCTCTGTTCTGCAGGTTATCCACTCCGTTTTGCAGGTTATCCAGCTGGTTCTGTTGGTTATCCACTCGGTTCTGCAGTTTATCCACTTGGTTCTGCAGTTTATTCACCCGGTTTAGCAGGTTATCCAGCCAGTTCTGCAGGTTATCCAGCAGGTTCTGCAGGTTATCTGGTCGGTTCTGCAGGTTATCCAGACGGTTCTGCAGGTTATCCAGTCGGTTCTGCAGGTTATCCACTCGGTTCAGCAGGTTATGCAGTCGGTTCTGCAGGTTATCCAGTCCGTTCTGCAGGTTATGTAGTCGGATCTTCAGGTTACCGCTCTGTTCTGCAGTTTATCCATTCGGTTCTGCAGGTTATCCAGTCGGTTCTGCAGGTTATCCAGTCGGTTCTGAAGGTTATCTAGTCAGTTCTGCAGGTTATCCAGTCGGTTCTGCAGGTTATCCAACCGGTTCTGCAGTTTAGCCAATCAGTTCTGCAGGTTATCCAGTCGGTTCTGCAGATTATGTAGTCGGTTCTGCAGGATATCCAGTCAGTTATGCAGTTTATTCAGCCGGTTCTGCAGGTTATGTAGTCGGTTCTGCAGTTCATCCAGCCGGTTCTGCAGTTTATCCAGCCAGTTCTGCAGGTTATCCAGTCGGTTCTACAGGTTATGTAGTTGGTTCTGCAGTCTATCCAGCCGGTTCTGCAGTTTATCCAGCCGGTTCTGCAGGTTATGTAATCGGTTCTACAGGTTATCCAGCGGGTTCTGCAGTTTATCCACTCCGTTCTGCAGGTTATCCAGCAGGTTCTGCAGGTTTTCCACTCGGTTCAGGAGGTTATCCAGTCGGTTCTGCAGGTTATGTAGTCGGTCCTGCAGGTTATCCAGCCGGTTCTGCAGTTTATCCACTCCGTTTTGCAGGTTATCCAGCTGGTTCTGCAGGTTATCCAGTCGGTTCTGCAGTTTATCCAGTCGGTTCTACAGGTTATCCGGCAGGTTCTGCAGGTTATCCACTCGGTTCAGCAGGTTATCCAGTCACTTCTGCAGTTTATCCAGACAGTTCTGCAGTTTATTCAGCCGGTTCTGCAGGTTATGTTGTCGGTTCTGCAGTTCATCCAGCCGGTTCTGCAGTTCATCCAGCCGGTTCTGCAGTTTTATTCAGCCGGTTCTGCAGGTTATGTTGTCGGTTCTGCAGTTCATCCAGCCGGTTCTGCAGTTTATCCAGCCAGTTCGGCAGGTTATCCAGTCGGTACTACAGGTTATGTAGTCGGTTCTGCAGTCTATCCAGCTGGTTCTGCAGTTTATCCAGCCAGTTCTGCAGGTTATCCAGTCGGTTCTACAGGTTATCCGGCAGCTTCTGCAGGTTATCCAGTTGGTTCAGCAGGTTATCCAGTCAGTTCTGCAGGTTATCCACTCGGTTCTGCAGTTTATCCAGACGGTTGTGCAGGTTATGTAGTCGGTTCTACAGGTTATCCAGCGGGTTCTGCAGTTTATCCACTCCGTTCTGCAGGTTATCCAGCAGGTTCTGCAGGTTATCCACTCGGTTCAGCAGGTTATCCAGTCGGTTCTGCAGGTTATCCAGCAGGTTCTGCAGGTTATCCACTCGGTTCAGCAGGTTATGCAGTCGGTTCTGCAGGTTATGTAGTCGGTTCTTCAGGTTACTTCTCTGTTCTGCAGTTAATCCATTCGGTTCTGCAGGTTATCCAGTCAGTTCTGCAGTTTATCCAGCCACTTCTGCAGGTTATCCAGTCGGTTCTACAGGTTATTTAGTCGGTTCTGCAGTCTTTCCAGCTGGTTCTGCAGTTTATCCAGCCAGTTCTGCAGGTTATCCAGTCAGTTCTACAGGTTATCCAGCGGGTTCTGCAGTTTATCCACTCCGTTCTGCAGGTTATCCAGCAGGTTCTGCAGGTTATCCACTCGGTTCAGCAGGTTATCCAGTCGGTTCTGCAGGTTATGTAGTCGGTTCTTCAGGTTACCGCTCTGTTCTGCAGTTTATCCACTCGGTTCTGCAGGTTATCCACTTGGTTCTGCAGGTCATCCACTCGGTTCTTCAGGTTACCGCTCTGTTTTGCAGTTTATCCTGTCGTTTCTTCAGGTTACCGCTCTGTTCTGCAGGTTATCCACTCAGTTCTGCAGGTTATCCAGCCGGTTCTGCAGTTTATCCACTCGGTTCTGCAGGTTATCCAGTCGGATCAGCAGGTTATCCAGTCAGTTCTGCGGTTTATCCAGCCGGTTCTGCAGGTTATGTAGTCGGGTCTACAGGTTATCCAGCCGGTTCTGCAGTTTATCCAATCGGTTCTGCAGCTTTTCCAGCCAGTTCTGCAGGTTATCCAGCCGGTTCTGCAGTTTATCCACTCGGTTCTGCAGTTTTTCCATCCAGTTTAGCATGTTATCCAGCTTGTTCTGCAGGTTATCCAGCCAGTTCTGCAGGTTATCCACTCGGTTCTGCAGGTTATCCAGTTGGTTCTGCAGCTTATCCAGTCGGTTTTGCAGGTTATCCACTCAGTTCTGCAGGTTATCCAGTTGGTTCTTCAGGTTACCGCTCTGTTCTGCAGTTTATCCACTCGGTTCGGCAGGTTATCCACTCGGTTCTGCAATTTATCCACTCGGTTCTGCAGTTTATCCACTCGGTTCTGCAGCTTCTCCAGTTGGTTCTGCAGGCTACCGCTCTGTTCTGCAGTTTATCCAGCTGGTTCTGCAGTTTATCCAGTCGGTTCTGCAACTTATCCAGTCGGTTCCACAGGTTATCACTCTGTCCTTTCGGTTATCCAGTCGGTTCTGCAGGTTATCCAGTCAGTTCTGCAGGTTATTCAGTCAGTTCTGCAGGTTACCGCTCTGTTCTACAGTTTATCCAGTCGGGTCTGTAGGTTATCCACTCAGTTCTGCAGGTTATCCAGCCGGCCCTGCAGTTTATCCAGTCGGTTCTGCAACTTATCCAGTCGGTTTTGCAGGTTATCCACTCAGTTCTGCAGGTTATTCAGCCGGTTCTGCAGTTTATCCACTCGGTTCTGCAGGTTATCCAGTCGGTTCTGCAGGTTATCCACTCCGTTCTGCAGGTTATGTAGTCGGTTCTGCAGGTTATCACTCGGTTCTGCAGGTTATCCAGCTTGTCCTGAAGGTTATCCAGTTGGTTCTGCAGCTTATCCAGTCGGTTCTGCAGGTTATCACTCGGTCCTTCAGGTTATCTACTCGGTTCTGCAGTTTATCCACCCGGTTTAGCAGGTTATCCAGCTGGTTCCGCAGGCTATGTAGTCGGTTCTGCAGTTTATCCACTCGGTTCTGCAGTTTATCCACCCGGTTTAGCAGGTTATCCAGCTAGTTCTGCAGGTTATCCAGTCGGTTCTGCAGGTTATCCAGCCGGTTCTGCAGGTTATCCACTCGGTTCTGCAGTTTATCCAGTCGGTTCTGCAGGTTATCCACTCAGTTCTGCAGGTTATCCAGCTGGTTCTGCAGGCTATGTAGTCGGTTCTGCAGTTTATCCACTCGGTTCTGCAGTTTATCCACCCGGTTTAGCAGGTTATCCAGCTAGTTCTGCAGGTTATCCAGTCGGTTCTGCAGGTTATCCAGCCGGTTCTGCAGGTTATCCACTCGGTTCTGCAGTTTATCCAGTCGGTTCTGCAGGTTATCCACTCAGTTCTGCAGGTTATCCAGCTGGTTCTGCAGGCTATGTAGTCGGTTCTGCAGTTTATCCACTCGGTTCTGCAGTTTATCCAGTCGGTTCTGCAGGTTACCGCTCTGTTATGCAGTTTATCCAGTTGGTTCTGCAGGTTACCGTTCTTTTCTGGAGTTTATCCACTCAGTTCTGCAGGTTGTCCAGCCGGTTCTGCAGGTTATCCACTCCGTTCTGCAGGTTATGTAGTCGGTTCTGCAGGTTATCACTCGGTTCTGCAGGTTATCAACTCAGTTCTGCAGGTTATCCACTCAGTTCTGCAGGTTATCCAGCTGGTTCTGCAGGCTATGTAGTCGGTTCTGCAGTTTATCCACTCGGTTCTGCAGTTTATCCACCCGGTTTAGCAGGTTATCCAGCTAGTTCTGCAGGTTATCCAGTCGGTTCTGCAGGTTATCCAGCCGGTTCTGCAGGTTATCCACTCGGTTCTGCAGTTTATCCAGTCGGTTCTGCAGGTTATCCACTCAGTTCTGCAGGTTATCCAGCTGGTTCTGCAGGCTATGTAGTCGGTTCTGCAGTTTATCCACTCGGTTCTGCAGTTTATCCAGTCGGTTCTGCAGGTTACCGCTCTGTTATGCAGTTTATCCAGTTGGTTCTGCAGGTTACCGTTCTTTTCTGGAGTTTATCCACTCAGTTCTGCAGGTTGTCCAGCCGGTTCTGCAGGTTATCCACTCCGTTCTGCAGGTTATGTAGTCGGTTCTGCAGGTTATCACTCGGTTCTGCAGGTTATCAACTCAGTTCTGCAGGTTATCCACTCGGTTCAGCAGCTTATCCAGTCGGTTCTGCAGGTTATCACTCGGTCCTTCAGGTTATCCACTCAGTTCTGCAGTTTATCCACCCGGTTTAGCAGGTTATCCAGCTGGTTCTGCAGGCTATGTAGTCGGTTCTGCAGTTTATCCACTCGGTTCTGCAGTTTATCCACCCGGTTTAGCAGGTTATCCAGCTAGTTCTGCAGGTTATCCAGTCGGTTCTGCAGGTTATCCAGCCGTTTCTGCAGGTTATCCAGTCGGTTCTGCAGTTTATCCAGTCGGTTCTGCAGGTTATCCACTCAGTTCTGCAGGTTATCCAGTCGGTTCTGCAGGTTACCGCTCTGTTATGCAGTTTATCCAGTCGGTTCTGCAGTTTATCCACTCAGTTCTGCAGGTTATCCAGCCGTTTCTGCAGGTTATCCACTCCGTTCTGTGGGTTATGTAGTCGGTTCTGCAGGTTACCGCTCGGTTCTGCAGGTTATCCAGCGGGTCCTGCAGGTTATCCAGTCGGTTCTGCAGGTTATCAACTCAGTTCTGCAGGTTATCCAGTCGGTTCTGCAGGTTATCACTCGGTCCTTCAGGTTATCCACTCGGTTCTGCAGTTAACCACTCGGTTCTGCAGTTTATCCACCCTGTTTAGCAGGTTATCCAGTCGGTTCTGCAGGTTATCCACTCGGTTCTGCAGTTTATCCACTCAGTTCTGCAGCTCATCCAGTCGGTTCTGCAGGTTATCCAGCTGGTTCTGCAGTTTATCCAGTCGGTTGTGCAGTTTATCCACTCAGTTCTGCAGTTTATCCAGTCGGTTCTGCAGTTCATCTAGTCGGTTCTGCAGGTTATCCACTCGGTTCTGCAGGTTATCCAGCTGGTTCTGCAGGTTTTCCACTCGGTTCTGCAGGTTATCCAGCTGGTTCTGCAGGTTATCCACTCGGTTCTGCAGTTTATCCACTCAGTTCTGCAGCTCATCCAGTCGGTTCTGCAGGTTATCCACTCAGTTCTGCAGTTTATCCACTCGGTTCTGCAGTTTATCCAGTTGGTTATTCGGGTTACCGCTCTGTTCTGCAGTTTATCCAGCTGGTTTTGCAGGTTATCCCCTCTGTTCTGCAGTTTATCCACTCGGTTCTGCAGCTTATCCACTTGGTTCTGCAGGTTACCGCTCTGTTCTGCAGGTTATCCACTCAGTTCTGCAGGTTATCCAGCCCGTTCAACAGTTTATCCAGTCTGTTCTGCAGCTTATCCAGTCGGTTCTGAAGGTTATCGACTCAGTTCTGCAGGTTATCCAGCCGGTTCTGCAGTTTATCCAGTCGGTTCTGCAGGTTATCCAGTCGGTTCTGTAGGTTACCGCTCTGTTCTGCAGGTTATCCAGTCGGTTCTGCAGGTTATCCACTCCGTTCTGCAGGTTATCCAGCCGGTTCTGCAGGTTATCAACTCAGTTCTGCAGGTTATCACTCGGTCCTGCAGGTTATCCAATCGGTTCTGCAGGTTATCACTCGGTCCTGCAGGTTATCCAATCGGTTCTGCAGGTTATCCAGCCGGTTCTGCAGGTTATCAACTCAGTTCTGCAGGTTATCACTCGGTCCTTCAGGTTATCTAGTCGGTTCTGCAGGTTATCACTCGGTCCTGCAGGTTATCCAATCGGTTCTGCAGGTTATCCAGCCGGCTCTGCAGGTTCTCCAGTCGGTTCTGCAGGTTAGCCAGCCAGTTCTGCAGGTTATCCAGTCGGTTCTGCAGGTTATCCAGTCGGTTCTGCAGGTTATCCAGCCAGTTCTGCAGGTTATCCACTCGGTTTTGCAGTTTATCCAGTCGGTTCTGCAGGTTACCCACTCGGTTCTGCAGGTTATCACTCGGTTCTGCAGGTTATCACTTGGTTCTGCAGGTTATCCAGCCGTTCTGCAGTTTATCCAGTCGGTTCTGCAGTTTATCCAGTCGGTTCTGCAGGTTACCGCTGTGTTCTGGAGTTTATCCAATCGGTTCTGCAGGTTACCGCTGTGTTCTGGAGTTTATCCACTCGGTTCTGCAGTTTATCCAGTCGGTTCTGCAGTTTATCCAGTCGGTTCTGCAGGTTATCCAGTCGGTTCTGCAGGTTATCCCCTCCATTCTGCAGTTTATCCACTCGGTTCTGCAGGTTATCACTCGGTTCTGCAGGTTACCCAGTTGAGCGATCGATCGATTGATTTTTCGCAGGCTGAAATATTTTTACGAACTTTTTTAAAATGAAAAATTACGCTTTATTTGCAAATAAATATAATAAACAAACCAACAAAAAATTTAAAAAACCATGAAGATTTCTGACATAAATAGTTTTCATTCTGAAAACTATACATGTTTGTATTTTAGTTAAAGTTGTAGCTACAATAATTTAGTACAATAAACAACAGTTTTCTACCTATTAATTTATTTCAGTTTTGAATATTTGTGGCTTTAATGCAACATTAACATGTAAAGCTACAGAAACAAGTGGAAACTAAAAACACACGGTTGTTTGTTTAGTATTTTAAATGATTATTTTAAGTTCTGAAACTGCGCCGAAGAAACAACGGAAAAAAATCCACTCAGTAGTTTTTCCGTGAAGTTGCGACAAATTAGATGAATAAAAAAACCTAATCTTGTTGGTGGATGTAACGATTATTAATGTAATAACTATTATTATTATTTTAATCAGTTTTCAGAAATTCATCAGAACCAGATTTTTTACATCTTTAGTCAGAATTGGAGCTGTGCTCTTTGGGGTCCCACAGGACCCTGTAATGGGACCACTATATCGGTAACTTTCTGAATCACAAAACTCAGGAATAAATTTAAGAGTGATGAACTGTGTTATCCTGCGTTGTCACGCAGCATCCTCTAAATGTAAAACCATGAATATCTTCATAAATAAGGAGGATAAAGCGGTTTTTGGTGGTTTGTTCCTGGATGACAAAGCACACACCCAAAATGTCTAGCAAATAACTTTACATTCAGATTTTTATTATAATGTTTACTAACTTGTTTCAATGCGACGTTTAGCTTTGAATTTGTTTTACTGTGGATACGGTCCTCAGACTGTATCTTTGTGAAATGCATGTATGACTGTCGGGCTTCAGCTTTCTCCTTTTGAGCCTGTTGGTGTTTAATGATCTAAATCATGTAAAAGATGATCGTGCAAACTGAAATAAACCAAAATACACAGAAACTTTTGGGAAACAATTATGGGGTGAACCCTTGAGATGATTTTAGGACTTCTGTATGAGAACCACTGATCTATTCACATGGGAAAAATAAGTTCCAGCCAAGTTATTACAGGTGATCAATGAAAGAAAGATTCTTGTTTGATATTAAAACAGCAACAATCCTCTTTTTAAATCTGTCTTACTGCAAGGTGACAAGTTCAGATGCCTTGGCAAACTCGAAGCTGAGCTTCATTAACCAGGTTAAAAAGGTTTATCATATTTTCAACTAAAATTAGTCCTTTTTTTTTCATTTTAGAAAGAAAAATGTAACTAAATTCAGTCTCCTTTATTTGCTTTTATGTTGGTCTCATGGAAACACAACAACACGGCAACAAAAACAAAATAAATATAAACTACAATAATGTAATGAAACACAAATAAAATGATTAGCATCTACAAACACGGTGATATCATCACTGTCATATTACTCTCCAAGCATCCTGCTGCTGAACATGCTGCTTGCTCATTAAAATAAACATTCATGTGTTTTTTGTTGGCTGGATTGAAAGCAGGACTGGAAGTAAAAAACCTTGAATATTTCCACCGGTTTTTATTCCCAAACCAAACCCTCGGTGACTCCAGCCGGTGAGCCTCCCAGTGAGGCTGGAAGTCGGCTGTTGTCAAATGATGACCTGCTCGTGTGTAATGTCTGCAGGAGCTGAGGTAATGCGTGTCTGAACGGTTATTACAGGATGCTAACACCCATCCAGAAACCACATCAGTCAGCTGTGAGCTCAGTTATTCCTCCTGCTTTTCTGTCTTTTCCTGCTGACACCGATCATCTGAACGCAGCTGTAAAACCATCAGAAGGAAATAACGTGAAGCTGCTTTCTTACTGCGTTTATACCAGGCAGATTTCAGCTCAGCTGTCAATCAATCATATCAAAGCTTTATTTATAAAGCACTCTTCCTACAAATAAATGCAAATAAAGTGCTTCTCAAAATAAAAAAAAACAAAGTAAAAGATGCAGATATATGGATAGATGCACACACGGAAGCTAGCAGTAGAAGGTAGCAGTAACTGGAATGCTAGCAGTAGTTGGGAGCATAGACTGTATATAAAAGATGGGCGGAGCCTCCATGATGTCACCTGTAGGTTTCTGAAGAGCTGAATTGAAGCTCGGTGGGCGGTTCCTACCATCACCATCTTGGCAGAGGCATGTGTGTCGCCTCAACCGGAAAATACAAATATGGGCAAAGAGGTGGAGCTGAGAGGGGGGCTGTGAGTGTCATGGCGGATGATGACATCGAGCGAACTCCGAGCTTTCTGTAGCTAAGAGCTAACCGAGCTAACCCGGAGATAACAGGAGCTAACCAGCTAACGGAGGTAAGCGGGCTAAAGCTAAGTCACGTTGTTAACCGGCTAAAAACCGCGGTTGTTCTACGTTCTTCTGACTTGAAGCGGGAGATTGGGTACCTGTCAATCAAAAGGACACGCCCCTAAATATGCCGAACTTTGAGATTAAATTACTTTTAAATGGGCGAGTTAGAAAAAAATGGCAGGTATATAGTAGCAGGAAGACGTATGGAAACATGGAAACAGTGTGTGTGTGTGTGTTCCAGACGTGAGAGAATGATGTGGAGATGAGAAAAGGTCACTGTTGTTCTCTGTGTTATTTCTGTTAGTAATGAATTCTCTTTTCTTCTTCTGTTTGGAGTTTTAAGTGTTAAATCATTTCTTTGTGGTGAGCTTCTCAAACCTCATGAAGCTGCAGATCTCAGGAGAAAACCAACTTCAATCATCTTCTGTGTCAGGTTTAACATCTGGCCAACGTTGGAGCTGTTTTTTTTTTAATCTCCACAGCTTTCATACCATCTGACTGAAGTTTGGTCGTATTGGCTGAACTCTCCGGAGGCCCAGACAGAAAAATGTTCTGTTGTTTGTTTGTTTTTGTCAGGAGACCAGCTTTTCAGAAAACAGTCCCGGTGCTCGCCGTCAGCCCCGAGCAGCTCTGAGAACATGTTGTGCTGTCAGTCTGTCTGCGGCTGGATCTCCTGGGACGGACCGCAACATGAAATCAGAGTCAGAAATGTGTTGAGAGCAGAGGTCAGAGGTCAGGGGGGCTTCAGGGTTCAGGGTTCAGCTCTCTGCAGCAGAACAGGGTTTGTTTTAAGTCTAAACAGCCCAGTAAAACATGAAGATTTAGTCCTGCAATATTCAAGCTCACTGAAAACCACCAACATTGCTTTTTACTGCTCAGTTCACTCAGTTATATTTACTGCTGGATGAATTACTGTGAGGCGATGCATCTTTCTGAAAACTTAAAAACATTTATGTATTTTGTTAGTATTTGGTAGAGCATGAAGCAAATAAGATAAAAGCTCAGTTTCTGCGATGAACTGGGGACATGTCCTGGGTTTATCCTGCCACCCGCCTGCTAATTATCGGGATAGTTGTTTACCGCCCACATTAGCAGCTAACGCTAAAACTGCTAGTCTTTCAAATTAGCAGCTAATGCTAACACTGCCAGTCTTTCACATTCGTAGCTAATGCTAAAACAGCTAGGCTTTCACATTCGCAGCTAATGCTAAGACTGCCAGGGTCTCACATTAGCAGCTAATGCTAAGACTGCCAGTCTTTCACATTAGCAGCTAATGCTAAAACACCTAGGATCTCACATTTCTAGCTAATGCTAAGACAGCTAGGCTTTCACATTAGCAGCTAATGTTAAGACTGCCAGTCTTTCCCATTAGCAGCTGATGCTAAAACAGCTAGGATCTCACATTTCCAGCTAATGCTAAGACTGCCAGTCTTTCATATTAGCAGCTAATGGTAAGACTGTGAGCTCAAACATCAATTCAACTCAGCTTTTTCCGTATAGCACCACCTCCCAACAGCAGCTACGTTTCCATTACATTTTCTCACTAAATAAAAGTGATATTTCTAAGTTCTAACAACATTTGCGATGTGCTAGTATTCCCATTGAACAGTTAGCGCATAAGTCTCAGTTCTTGGAAAATCTAGTCCAAATTGCGGCATGTGCTTGTGTTTTCGGGTTTGCTACGGCTTTCCAAACTTTTCTACCTCATTTTATTTTATAAAACTCTGAATTTTGCTTCTGTTTGTTCCGCACCGTGCCATCTTTACTGGAAATTAACTGGTCACATGACCCTCACACAAATGCGAAAAAAAAGTGTTTCTGTTACACTTTTGCGATATATTTCCATACTGAAACGTCTGATTTCCATTAGCATTTTTTAATTGCAATATTTAGTTTTTGGGCTAATCTAGGTGTCAAGGAAACGCAGCTACTGTCATCTCAGGGACTTACGGGCACATCATTTGAGCCAATTCATGATAAATAGCGTAGTTATGGCTATGACCAACACAGTAGAAATACAACAGAAATACAAAGTAAAGTTTTATATTTCTTTGTGCTTACTAATCTCTTTGGTATTCTTGTGTCTTTGAGTCATTCTGCATGTTTTGTTGGTCTGTCAAGACGCTTGGCGGCACCTGAGGGGCCCTGACGGTGTGTGAATGAATCAGTAGAACCTACAACAGCCCACCTTTCTGTCTCTGACCACCCGAGTCACTGAGGTGCACAGCAGCGCATGTGATGCCAGCTCCCCGTGTTCCCACGTCTGTCCCTGAGGACTTCTTCTAACAAGGTGGAGGTGGGTGGGGGGACATCTGATATCTGCTGTGCTGTAGGTGCTTCAGTCTCAGGTTTCGCTCTCCACTGGGGGTGAAGCTGCTGCATTCTGTTCCCAGTTTTCCCACAGAAGCTGTAAGCAGAGAGGCCTCTGTACGTCCTGTCCTGCATGAAACATGGGAAAGCGGACACCCCGTCTGTCCTCCGTCCCAGCCAAAGGGATCAGAGACCGCTGGAAGATCACCTTTCAGCTCCCACACGTGACTCTGCTGCACCTGAAAGCATCACATTCAGGCTGGCCAGCTCTTTAAAGCCGGAGGAGGAATAAATCCTCTAATCCCGACCTCTTACTGGATGTCCGCATCCCACGCACCTCACAGTGGACAGCGGGAGACGTAATCCCAACAGTTACACAGAAACGTGCAGTAAGAACGCCTTTATAGGAGCTTAAAGCTCGGATCTTATTAAACTCCATGACGTGTTCGGCCTTGTTGGTGATGAAATGAAGCTGATGGTGAAACAGCTCGTATGTGTCGTTTATACGGACTGCTATCCACTTTTACAGTTAAATAAAACAATTATTTACTGTTTACTGTCAGGATGTAATACAACATGTATTTAATATAAATACAGCAAAATAAGTCATGTTAGAAAGACTGAAAGATCTTTTAAAATTTTTATTTATAAGTTTTTTAAAGATCATATAAAGTTTTTTTCATGTTATGGAGGAATTCCACATCAGTCTGAGACGTACATAAATCAAATCAAATCAAACTTTATTTCTTGAGCACTTTTCATGCCACGGGCAACACAAAGTGCTTTACAGGATAAAATCAAGTCATTAGGATTAACACAAACAGTGGATTAAAAGGCATTTAAAAATAATCGACACAAGCTCTTTCCATACACTCACAAACACACACACACACACACACAAGGACATAGAGCAAAGAACCCCCCCACACCCACCCACACACACCCACCCACATTCCCCGAAAAACATCATTCCCTGAATACTGTCTCTTTAATTCTGCTTAATAAAACAACTAAAACATTCAGTAAGTGATAAAAATTCTGACTTGATGCTGATGTGAGGAGACAATACCTCGGGATCCATCCACACCAGGAGCAAGTCCCCCGCATGCTCATAGGGGCCGCTGCCATAGCAACCGCACAACTCCCAGGCAGCAACGGGGCCACCCCGCAGCCGTGAAGATGCAGTGCTGGACCCCGCGTCACCCAAACAGCAGCGGTCGCCATGACAACAGCCTCCAGACCAAACAGGCAGGGCCCCCAGCGTGCTGGATCCCCATAAGGAAAACACTGGAGTTAAAACCAGAAGATGAATAACCTTAAGAAGCAGTAAGAAATAAGAGCAACAATAAAAGAAAATATACATATATACATAGAAGGACTTCACAATAATTTATTAAAAATAAGAAATCTAATAAAACAATTTAAAAATAAATAAATTAATAAATGAAGTAAATTAAGATAAGTAAATAAAGTAAAATAAAATTCAGTTAAATGCTAAGCTAAAAAGGTGTCTTGAGCCTCTAACCAACAGATGGACGGACAGATTGTAGGAAATAAATCTTGTCCGTGATTTTCTTTTGTTTGTATTTTATCTACAGTTCATATTGTCTCTATATGCTGCATTATAGAGCCACTGGCTGTTTCCTGCGTCATGTACAGATTATATATCTGTATATAATCTGATGGATTAATGATGTATAGAGTAAATATCTGTATATAATCTGATGTATGAATGATTTATAGAGTATATATCTGTATATAATCTGATGTATGAATGATGTATAGAGTATATATCTGTATATGATCTGATGGATTAATGATGTATAGAGTATATATCTGTATATAATCTGATGGATTAATGATGTATAGAGTATATATCTGTATATGATCTGATGTATGAATGATGTATAGAGTATATATCTGTATATAATCTGATGGATTAATGATGTACAGAGTATATATCTGTATATAATCTGATGGATTAATGATGTATAGAGTATATATCTGTATATGATCTGATGGATTAATGATGTATAGAGTATATATCTGTATATAATCTGATGTATGAATGATGTATAGAGTATATATCTGTATATAATCTGATGGATTAATGATGTACAGAGTATATATCTGTATATGATCTGATGTATGAATGATGTATAGAGTATATATCTGTATATAATCTGATGTATGAATGATGTATAGAGTATATATCTGTATATAATCTGATGGATTAATGATGTATAGAGTATATATCTGGATATAATCTGATGGATTAATGATGTACAGAGTATATATCTGGATATAATCTGATGGATTAATGATGTATAGAGTATATATCTGTATATGATCTGATGTATGAATGATGTACAGAGTATATATCTGTATATGATCTGATGTATGAATGATGTATAGAGTATATATCTGTATATAATCTGATGTATAAATGATGTATAGAGTATATATCTGTATATAATCTGATGGATTAATGATGTATAGAGTATATATCTGTATTTAATCTGATGTATGAATGATGTATAGAGTATATATCTGTATATAATCTGATGTATGAATGATGTATAGAGTATATATCTGTATATGATCTGATGGACTAATGATGTATAGAGTATATATCTGTACATGATCTGATGTATGAATGATGTATAGAGTATATATCTGTATATAATCTGATGTATAAATGATGTATAGAGTATATATCTGTATATAATCTCAAGTATGAATGATGTATAGAGTATATATCTGTATATGATCTGATGGATTAATGATGTATAGAGTATATATCTGTATATAATCTGATGTATGAATGATGTATAGAGCATATATCTGTATATGATCTGATGGATTAATGATGTATAGAGTATATATCTGTATATAATCTGATGTATGAATGATGTATAGAGTATATATCTGTATATAATCTGATGGATTAATGATGTATTGAGTATATATCTGTATATGATCTGATGGATTAATGATGTATAAAGTATATATATGTATATGATCTGATGTATGAATGATGTATAAAGTATATATATGTATATAATCTGATGGATTAATGATGTATAGAGTATATATCTGTATATGATCTGATGGATTAATGATGTACAGAGTATATATCTGTATATGATCTGATGTATGAATGATGTATAGAGTATATATCTGTATATAATCTGATGTATGAATGATGTATAGAGTATATATCTGTATATGATCTGATGGATTAATGATGTATAGAGTATATATCTGTATATAATCTGATGTATGAATGATGTATAGAGTATATATCTGTATATAATCTGATGGATTAATGATGTATAGAGTATATATATGTATATGATCTGATGTATGAATGATGTATAGAGTATATATCTGTATATGATCTGATGGATTAATGATGTATAAAGTATATATCTGTATATAATCTGATGTATGAATGATGTATAGAGTATATATCTGTATATAATCTGATGTATGAATGATGTATAGAGTATATATCTATATATAATCTGATGTATGAATGATGTATAGAGTATATATCTGTATATAATCTGATGTATGAATGATGTATAGAGTATATATCTGTATATAATCTGATGTATGAATGATGTATAGAGTATATATCTGTATATAATCTGATGGATTAATGATGTATAGAGTATATATCTGGATATAATCTGATGGATTAATGATGTATAGAGTATATATCTGTATATAATCTGATGGATTAATGATGTATAGAGTATATATCTGTATATAATCTGATGGATTAATGATGTATAGAGTATATATCTGTATATGATCTGATGTATGAATGATGTATAGAATATACATGTGTATATAATCTGATGGATTAATGATGTATAGAGTATATATGTGTATATAATCTGATGGATTAATGATGTATAGAGTATATATCTGTATATAATCTGATGGATTAATGATGTATAGAGTATATATCTGTATATAATCTGATGTATGAATGATGTATAGAGTATATATCTGTATATAATCTGATGGATTAATGATGTATAGAGTATATATCTGTATATAATCTGATGTATGAATGACGTATAGAGTATATATCTGTATACAATCTGATGTATGAATGATGTATAGAGTATATATCTGTATATAATCTGATGTATGAATGATGTATAGAGTATATATCTGTATATGATCTGATTGGTTAATGATGTATAGAGTATATATCTGTATATGATCTGATGGATTAATGATGTATAGAGTATATATCTGTATATAATCTGATGTATGAATGATGTATAGAGTATATATCTGTATATGATCTGATGGATTAATGATGTACAGAGTATATATCTGTATATGATCTGATGGATTAATGATGTATAGAGTATATATCTGTATATGATCTGATAGATTAATGATGTATAGAGTATATATATGTATATAATCTGATGTATGAATGATGTATAGAGTATATATCTGTATATAATCTGATGTATGAATGATGTATAGAGTATATATCTGTATATAATCTGATGTATGAATGATGTATAGAGCAAATATCTGTATATGATCTGATGGATTAATGATGTATAGAGTATATATCTGTATATGATCTGATGGATTAATGATGTATAGAGTATATATCTGTATATAATCTGATGGATTAATGATGTATAGAGTATATATCTGTATATAATCTGATGGATTAATGATGTATAGAGTATATATCTGTATATAATCTGATGTATGAATGATGTATAGAGTATATATCTGTACATAATCTGATGGATTAATGATGTATAGAGAATATATCTGTATATGATCTGATGGATTAATGATGTATAGAGAATATATCTGTATATGATCTGATGTATTAATGATGTATAGAGTATATATCTGTATATGATCTGATGGATTAATGATGTATAGAGTATATATCTGTATATAATCTGATGGATTAATGATGTATAGAGTATATATCTGTATATAATCTGATGTATGAATGATGTATAGAGTATATATCTGTATATAATCTGATGTATGAATGATGTATAGAGTATATATCTGTATATGATCTGATGGATTAATGATGTACAGAGTATATATCTGTATATGATCTGATGGATTAATGATGTATAGAGTATATATCTGTATATGATCTGATGGATTAATGATGTATAGAGTATATATCTGTATATGATCTGATGGATTAATGATGTATAGAGTATATATCTGTATATAATCTGATGTATGAATGATGTATAGAGTATATATCTGTATATAATCTGATGGATTAATGATGTACAGAGTATATATCTGTATATGATCTGATGGATTAATGATGTACAGAGTATATATCTGTATATGATCTGATGGATTAATGATGTATAGAGTATATATCTGTATATGATCTGATAGATTAATGATGTATAGAGTATATATATGTATATAATCTGATGTATGAATGATGTATAGAGTATATATCTGTATATAATCTGATGTATGAATGATGTATAGAGTATATATCTGTATATAATCTGATGTATGAATGATGTATAGAGCATATATCTGTATATGATCTGATGGATTAATGATGTATAGAGTATATATCTGTATATGATCTGATGGATTAATGATGTATAGAGTATATATCTGTATATAATCTGATGGATTAATGATGTATAGAGTATATATCTGTATATAATCTGATGGATTAATGATGTATAGAGTATATATCTGTATATAATCTGATGTATGAATGATGTATAGAGTATATATCTGTACATAATCTGATGGATTAATGATGTATAGAGAATATATCTGTATATGATCTGATGGATTAATGATGTATAGAGAATATATCTGTATATGATCTGATGTATTAATGATGTATAGAGTATATATCTGTATATGATCTGATGGATTAATGATGTATAGAGTATATATCTGTATATAATCTGATGGATTAATGATGTATAGAGTATATATCTGTATATAATCTGATGTATGAATGATGTATAGAGTATATATCTGTATATAATCTGATGTATGAATGATGTATAGAGTATATATCTGTATATGATCTGATGGATTAATGATGTACAGAGTATATATCTGTATATGATCTGATGGATTAATGATGTATAGAGTATATATCTGTATATGATCTGATGGATTAATGATGTATAGAGTATATATCTGTATATGATCTGATGGATTAATGATGTATAGAGTATATATCTGTATATAATCTGATGTATGAATGATGTATAGAGCATATATCTGTATATAATCTGATGTATGAATTATGTATAGAGTATATATCTGTATATAATCTGATGTATGAATGATGTATAGAGTATATATCTGTATAGAATCTGATGTATGAATTATGTATAGAGTATATATCTGTATATGATCTGATGGATTAATGATGTATAGAGTATATATCTGTATATGATCTGATGGATTAATGATGTATAGAGTATATATCTGTATATAATCTGATGTATGAATGATGTATAGAGCATATATCTGTATATAATCTGATGTATGAATTATGTATAGAGTATATATCTGTATATAATCTGATGTATGAATGATGTATAGAGTATATATCTGTATAGAATCTGATGTATGAATTATGTATAGAGTATATATCTGTATATAATCTGATGTATGAATGATGTATAGAGTATATATCTGGATATAATCTTATGGATTAATGATGTACAGAATATATATCTGGATATAATCTGATGGATTAATGATGTACAGAGTATATATCTGTATATGATCTGATGTATGAATGATGTATAGAGTATATATCTGTATATAATCTGATGGATTAATGATGTATAGAGTATATATCTGTATATAATCTGATGTATGAATGATGTATAGAGTATATATCTGTATATAATCTGATGGATTAATGATGTATAGAGTATATATATGTATATGATCTGATGGATTAATGATGTATAGAGTATATATCTGTATATGATCTGATGGATTAATGATGTATAGAGTATATATCTGTATATGATCTGATGGATTAATGATGTAAAGAGTATATATCTGTATATAATCTGATGGATTAATGATGTATAGAGTATATATCTGTATATGATCTGATGGATTAATGATGTATAAAGTATATGTATGTATATGATCTGATGGATTAATGATGTACAGAGTATATATCTGTATATGATCTGATGGATTAATGATGTACAGAGTATATATCTGTTTTTAATCTGATGCATGAATGATGTATAGAGTATATATCTGTATATGATCTGATGGATTAATGATGTACAGAGTATATATCTGTTTTAATCTGATGCATGAATGATGTATAGAGTATATATATGTATATAATCTGCTGGATTAATGATGTACAGAGTATATATCTGTATATGATCTGATGTATGAATGATGTATAGAGTATATATCTGTATATAATCTGATGGATTAATGATGTATAGAGTATATATCTGTATATAATCTGATGTATGAATGATGTATAGAGTATATATCTGTATATAATCTGATGGATTAATGATGTATAGAGTATATATATGTATATGATCTGATGGATTAATGATGTATAGAGTATATATCTGTATATGATCTGATGGATTAATGATATATAGAGTATATATCTGTATATGATCTGATGGCTTAATGATGTAAAGAGTATATATCTGTATATAATCTGATGTATGAATGATGTATAGAGTATATATCTGTATATGATCTGATGGATTAATGATGTATAGAGTATATATCTGTATTTAATCTGATGTATGAATGATGTATAGAGTATATATCTGTATATGATCTGATGGATTAATGATGTACAGAGTATATATCTGTATATGATCTGATGGATTAATGATGTACAGAGTATATATCTGTATATGATCTGATGGATTAATGATGTACAGAGTATATATCTGTTTTTAATCTGATGCATGAATGATGTATAGAGTATATATCTGTATATAATCTGATGTATGAATGATGTATAGAGTATATATCTGTATATAATCTGATGTATGAATGATGTATAGAGTATATATCTGTATATAATCTGATGGATTAATGATGTATAGAGTATATATCTGTATATGATCTGATGGATTAATGATGTATAGAGTATATATATGTATATAATCTGATGTATGAATGATGTATAGAGTATATATGTGTATATAATCTGATGTATGAATGATGTATAGAGTATATATATGTATATAATCTGATGGATTAATGATATACAGAGTATATATCTGTATATGATCTGATAGATTAATGATGTATAGAGTATATATATGTATATGATCTGATGTATGAATGATGTATAGAGTATATATCTGTATATGATCTGATGTATGAATGATGTATAGAGTATATATCTGTATATAATCTGATGGATTAATGATGTATAGAGTATATATTTGTATATAATCTGATGTATGAATGATGTATAGAGTATATATCTGTATATAATCTGATGTATGAATGATGTATAGAGCATATATCTGTATATAATCTGATGTATGAATGATGTATAGAGTATATATCTGTATATAATCTGATGTATGAATGATGTATAGAGTATATATCTGTATATAATCTGATGGATTAATGATGTATAGAGTATATATCTGGATATAATCTTATGGATTAATGATGTACAGAATATATATCTGTATATAATCTGATGGATTAATGATGTATAGAGTATATATCTGGATATAATCTTATGGATTAATGATGTACAGAATATATATCTGTATATAATCTGATGTATGAATGATGTATAGAGTATATATCTGTATATAATCTGATGGATTAATGATGTATAGAGTATATATCTGTATATAATCTGATGGATTAATTATGTATAGAGTATATATCTGTATATAATCTGATGGATTAATGATGTATAGAGTATATATCTGTATATAATCTGATGGATTAATGATGTATAGAGTATATATCTGTATATAATCTGATGTATGAATGATGTATAGAGTATATATCTGTATATAATCTGATGGATTAATGATGTATAGAGTATATATCTGTATAAAATCTGATGGATTAATGATGTACAGAGTATATATCTGTATATTATCTTATGGATTAATGATGTATAGAGTATATATCTGTATATGATCTGATGTATTAATGATGTATAGAGTATATATCTGTATATGATCTGATGGATTAATGATGTATAGAGTATATATCTGTATATAATCTGATGGATTAATGATGTATAGAGTATATATCTGTATATAATCTGATGTATGAATGATGTATAGAGTATATATCTGTATATGATCTGATGGATTAATGATGTATAGAGTATATATCTGTATATGATCTGATGGATTAATGATGTATAGAGTATATATCTGTATATGATCTGATGGATTAATGATGTATAGAGTATATATCTGTATATAATCTGATGTATGAATGATGTATAGAGTATATATCTGTATATAATCTGATGTATGAATGATGTACAGAGTATATATATGTATATAATGTGATGGATTAATGATATACAGAGTATATATGTGTATATGATCTGATGTATGAATGATGTATAGAGTATATATCTGTATATAATCTGATGGATTAATGATGTATAGAGTATATATTTGTATATAATCTGATGTATGATTGATGTATAGAGTATATATCTCTATATAATCTGATGTATGAATGATGTATAGAGTATATATTTGTATATAATCTGATGTATGATTGATGTATAGAGTATATATCTCTATATAATCTGATGTATGAATGATGTATAGAGTATATATCTGTATATAATCTGATGGATTAATGATGTATAGAGTGTATATCTGTATATGATCTGATAGATTAATGATGTATAGAGTATATATATGTATATAATCTGATGGATTAATGATGTATAGAGTATATATCTGTATATGATCTGATGGATTAATGATGTATAAAGTATATATATGTATATGATCTGATGTATGAATGATGTATAGAGTATATATCTGTATATGATCTGATGTATGAATGATGTATAGAGTATATATCTGTATATAATCTGATGGATTAATGATGTATGGAGTATATATTTGTATATAATCTGATGTATGAATGATGTATAGAGTATATATCTGTATATAATCTGATGTATGAATGATGTATAGAGCATATATCTGTATATAATCTGATGTATGAATGATGTATAGAGTATATATCTGTATATAATCTGATGTATGAATGATGTATAGAGTATATATCTGTATAGAATCTGATGTATGAATTATGTATAGAGTATATATCTGTATATAATCTGATGTATGAATGATGTATAGAGTATATATCTGTATATAATCTGATGGATTAATGATGTATAGAGTATATATCTGGATATAATCTTATGGATTAATGATGTACAGAATATATATCTGTATATAATCTGATGGATTAATGATGTATAGAGTATATATCTGGATATAATCTTATGGATTAATGATGTACAGAATATATATCTGTATATAATCTGATGGATTAATGATGTACAGAGTATATATCTGTATATGATCTGATCTATGAATGATGTATAGAGTATATATCTGTATATAATCTGATGGATTAATGATGTATAGAGTATATATCTGTATATAATCTGATGTATGAATGATGTATAGAGTATATATCTGTATATAATCTGATGGATTAATGATGTATAGAGTATATATATGTATATGATCTGATGGATTAATGATGTATAGAGTATATATCTGTATATGATCTGATGGATTAATGATGTATAGAGTATATATATCTGTATATGATCTGATGGATTAATGATGTAAAGAGTATATATCTGTATATAATCTGATGTATGAATGATGTATAGAGTATATATCTGTATATGATCTGATGGATTAATGATGTATAGAGTATATATCTGTATTTAATCTGATGTATGAATGATGTATAGAGTATATATCTGTATATGATCTGATAGATTAATGATGTATAAAGTATATATATGTATATGATCTGATGGATTAATGATGTACAGAGTATATATCTGTATATGATCTGATGGATTAATGATGTACAGAGTATATATCTGTTTTTAATCTGATGCATGAATGATGTATAGAGTATATATCTGTATATAATCTGATGTATGAATGATGTATAGAGTATATATCTGTATATGATCTGATGGATTAATGATGTATAGAGTATATATCTGTATATAATCTGATGTATGAATGATGTATAGAGTATATATCTGTATATGATCTGATGGATTAATGATGTATAGAGTATATATCTGTATATGATCTGATGTATGAATGATGTATAGAGTATATATCGGTATATAATCTGATGTATGAATGATGTATAGAGTATATATCTGTATATGATCTGATGGATTAATGATGTATAGAGTATATATCTGTATATAATCTGATGTATGAATGATGTATAGAGTATATATCTGTATATAATCTGATGGATTAATGATGTATAGAGTATATATATGTATATAATCTGATGGATTAATGATGTATAGAGTATATATCTGTATATGATCTGATGGATTAATGATGTATAAAGTATATATATGTATATGATCTGATGTATGAATGATGTATAGAGTATATATCTGTATATGATCTGATGTATGAATGATGTATAGAGTATATATCTGTATATAATCTGATGGATTAATGATGTATGGAGTATATATTTGTATATAATCTGATGTATGAATGATGTATAGAGTATATATCTGTATATAATCTGATGTATGAATGATGTATAGAGCATATATCTGTATATAATCTGATGTATGAATGATGTATAGAGTATATATCTGTATATAATCTGATGTATGAATGATGTATAGAGTATATATCTGTATAGAATCTGATGTATGAATTATGTATAGAGTATATATCTGTATATAATCTGATGTATGAATGATGTATAGAGTATATATCTGTATATAATCTGATGGATTAATGATGTATAGAGTATATATCTGGATATAATCTTATGGATTAATGATGTACAGAATATATATCTGTATATAATCTGATGGATTAATGATGTATAGAGTATATATCTGGATATAATCTTATGGATTAATGATGTACAGAATATATATCTGTATATAATCTGATGGATTAATGATGTACAGAGTATATATCTGTATATGATCTGATCTATGAATGATGTATAGAGTATATATCTGTATATAATCTGATGGATTAATGATGTATAGAGTATATATCTGTATATAATCTGATGTATGAATGATGTATAGAGTATATATCTGTATATAATCTGATGGATTAATGATGTATAGAGTATATATCTGTATATAATCTGATGGATTAATGATGTATAGAGTATATATCTGTATATGATCTGATGGATTAATGATGTATAGAGTATATATATCTGTATATGATCTGATGGATTAATGATGTAAAGAGTATATATCTGTATATAATCTGATGTATGAATGATGTATAGAGTATATATCTGTATATGATCTGATGGATTAATGATGTATAGAGTATATATCTGTATTTAATCTGATGTATGAATGATGTATAGAGTATATATCTGTATATGATCTGATAGATTAATGATGTATAAAGTATATATATGTATATGATCTGATGGATTAATGATGTACAGAGTATATATCTGTATATGATCTGATGGATTAATGATGTACAGAGTATATATCTGTTTTTAATCTGATGCATGAATGATGTATAGAGTATATATCTGTATATAATCTGATGTATGAATGATGTATAGAGTATATATCTGTATATGATCTGATGGATTAATGATGTATAGAGTATATATCTGTATATAATCTGATGTATGAATGATGTATAGAGTATATATCTGTATATAATCTGATGGATTAATGATGTATAGAGTATATATCTGTATATGATCTGATGTATGAATGATGTATAGAGTATATATCTGTATATAATCTGATGTATGAATGATGTATAGAGTATATATCTGTATATGATCTGATGGATTAATGATGTATAGAGTATATATCTGTATATAATCTGATGTATGAATGATGTATAGAGTATATATCTGTATATAATCTGATGGATTAATGATGTATAGAGTATATATATGTATATGATCTGATGTATGAATGATGTATAGAGTATATATCTGTATATGATCTGATGGATTAATGATGTATAAAATATATATTTGTATATAATCTGATGTATGAATGATGTATAGAGTACATATCTGTATATAATCTGATGTATGAATGATGTATAGAGTATATATCTGTATATAATCTGATGTATGAATGATGTATAGAGTATATATCTATATATAATCTGATGTATGAATGATGTATAGAGTATATATCTGTATATAATCTGATGTATGAATGATGTATAGAGTATATATCTGTATATAATCTGATGTATGAATGATGTATATAGTATATATCTGTATATAATCTGATGGATTAATGATGTATAGAGTATATATCTGTATATAATCTGATGGATTAATGATGTATAGAGTATATATCTGTATATAATCTGATGGATTAATGATGTACAGAGTATATATCTGGATATAATCTGATGTATGAATGATGTATAGAATATACATGTGTAGATAATCTGATGGATTAATGATGTATAGAGTATATATCTGTATATAATCTGATGGATTAATGATGTATAGAGTATATATCTGTATATGATCTGATGTATGAATGATGTATAGAATATACATGTGTATATAATCTGATGGATTAATGATGTATAGAGTATATATCTGTATATAATCTGATGTATGAATGATGTATAGAGTATATATCTGTATATAATCTGATGGATTAATGATGTATAGAGTATATATCTGTATATGATCTGATGGATTAATGATGTATAGAGTATATATGTGTATATAATCTGATGGATTAATGATGTATAGCGTATATATGTGTATATAATCTGATGGATTAATGATGTATAGAGTATATATCTGTATATAATCTGATGGATTAATGATGTATAGAGAATATATGTGTATATAATCAGATGGATTAATGATGTATAGAGTATATATCTGTATAGAATCTGATGTATGAATGATGTATAGAGTATATATCTGTATATGATCTGATGGATTAATGATGTATAGAGTATATATCTGTATATGATCTGATAGATTAATGATGTATAGAGTATATATATGTATATAATCTGATGTATGAATGATGTATAGAGTATATATCTGTATATGATCTGATGGATTAATGATGTATAGAGTATATATCTGTATATAATCTGATGTATGAATGATGTATAGAGTATATATGTGTATATAATCTGATGTATGAATGATGTATAGAGTATATATCTGTATATAATCTGATGTATGAATGATGTATAGAGTATATATCTGTATATAATCTGATGTTTGAATGATGTATGGAGCATATATCTGTATATGATCTGATGGATTAATGATGTATAGAGTATATATCTGTATATGATCTGATGGATTAATGATGTATAGAGTATATATCTGTATATAATCTGATATATGAATGATGTATAGAGTATATATCTGTATATAATCTGATGGATTAATGATGTATAGAGTATATATCTGTATATAATCTGATGTATGAATGATGTATAGAGTATATATCTATAAATAATCTGATGTATGAATGATGTATAGAGTATATATCTGTATATAATCTGATGTATGAATGATGTATAGAGTATATATCTGTATATAATCTGATGTATGAATGATGTATATAGTATATATCTGTATATAATCTGATGGATTAATGATGTATAGAGTATATATCTGGATATAATCTGATGGATTAATGATGTATAGAGTATATATCTGTATATAATCTGATGGATTAATGATGTACAGAGTATATATCTGGATATAATCTGATGTATGAATGATGTATAGAATATACATGTGTAGATAATCTGATGGATTAATGATGTATAGAGTATATATCTGTATATAATCTGATGGATTAATGATGTATAGAGTATATATCTGTATATGATCTGATGTATGAATGATGTATAGAATATACATGTGTATATAATCTGATGGATTAATGATGTATAGAGTATATATCTGTATATAATCTGATGTATGAATGATGTATAGAGTATATATCTGTATATAATCTGATGGATTAATGATGTATAGAGTATATATCTGTATATGATCTGATGGATTAATGATGTATAGAGTATATATGTGTATATAATCTGATGGATTAATGATGTATAGCGTATATATGTGTATATAATCTGATGGATTAATGATGTATAGAGTATATATCTGTATATAATCTGATGGATTAATGATGTATAGAGAATATATGTGTATATAATCAGATGGATTAATGATGTATAGAGTATATATCTGTATAGAATCTGATGTATGAATGATGTATAGAGTATATATCTGTATATGATCTGATGGATTAATGATGTATAGAGTATATATCTGTATATGATCTGATAGATTAATGATGTATAGAGTATATATATGTATATAATCTGATGTATGAATGATGTATAGAGTATATATCTGTATATGATCTGATGGATTAATGATGTATAGAGTATATATATGTATATAATCTGATGTATGAATGATGTATAGAGTATATATCTGTATATGATCTGATGGATTAATGATGTATAGAGTATATATCTGTATATAATCTGATGTATGAATGATGTATAGAGTATATATGTGTATATAATCTGATGTATGAATGATGTATAGAGTATATATCTGTATATAATCTGATGTATGAATGATGTATAGAGTATATATCTGTATATAATCTGATGTTTGAATGATGTATGGAGCATATATCTGTATATGATCTGATGGATTAATGATGTATAGAGTATATATCTGTATATGATCTGATGGATTAATGATGTATAGAGTATATATCTGTATATAATCTGATATATGAATGATGTATAGAGTATATATCTGTATATAATCTGATGGATTAATGATGTATAGAGTATATATCTGTATATAATCTGATGTATGAATGATGTATAGAGTATATATCTATATATAATCTGATGTATGAATGATGTATAGAGTATATATCTGTATATAATCTGATGTATGAATGATGTATAGAGTATATATCTGTATATAATCTGATGTATGAATGATGTATATAGTATATATCTGTATATAATCTGATGGATTAATGATGTATAGAGTATATATCTGGATATAATCTGATGGATTAATGATGTATAGAGTATATATCTGTATATAATCTGATGGATTAATGATGTACAGAGTATATATCTGGATATAATCTGATGTATGAATGATGTATAGAATATACATGTGTAGATAATCTGATGGATTAATGATGTATAGAGTATATATCTGTATATAATCTGATGGATTAATGATGTATAGAGTATATATCTGTATATGATCTGATGTATGAATGATGTATAGAATATACATGTGTATATAATCTGATGGATTAATGATGTATAGAGTATATATCTGTATATAATCTTATGTATGAATGATGTATAGAGTATATATCTGTATATAATCTGATGGATTAATGATGTATAGAGTATATATCTGTATATGATCTGATGGATTAATGATGTATAGAGTATATATGTGTATATAATCTGATGGATTAATGATGTATAGCGTATATATGTGTATATAATCTGATGGATTAATGATGTATAGAGTATATATCTGTATATAATCTGATGGATTAATGATGTATAGAGAATATATGTGTATATAATCAGATGGATTAATGATGTATAGAGTATATATCTGTATAGAATCTGATGTATGAATGATGTATAGAGTATATATCTGTATATGATCTGATGGATTAATGATGTATAGAGTATATATCTGTATATGATCTGATAGATTAATGATGTATAGAGTATATATATGTATATAATCTGATGTATGAATGATGTATAGAGTATATATCTGTATATAATCTGATGTATGAATGATGTATAGAGTATATATCTGTATATAATCTGATGTATGAATGATGTATAGAGTATATATCTGTATATAATCTGATGTTTGAATGATGTATGGAGCATATATCTGTATATGATCTGATGGATTAATGATGTATAGAGTATATATCTGTATATGATCTGATGGATTAATGATGTATAGAGTATATATCTGTATATAATCTGATATATGAATGATGTATAGAGTATATATCTGTATATAATCTGATGGATTAATGATGTATAGAGTATATATCTGTATATAATCTGATGGATTAATGATGTATAGAGTATATATCTGTATATAATCTGATGGATTAATGATGTATAGAGTATATATCTGTATATAATCTGATGGATTAATGATGTATAGAGTATATATCTGTACATGATCTGATGGATTAATGATGTATAGAGTATATATCTGTATATGATCTGATGGATTAATGATGTATAGACTATATATCTGTATATAATCTGATGTATGAATGATGTATAGAGTATATATCTGTATATAATCTCATGTATGAATGATGTATAGAGTATATATCTGTATATGATCTGATGGATTATTGATGTATAGAGTATATATCTGTATATGATCTGATGGATTCATGATGTATAGAGTATATATCTGTATATAATCTGATGGATTAATGATGTATAGAGTATATATCTGTATATAATCTGATGTATGAATGATGTATAGAGTATATATCTGTATATAATCTGATGTATGAATGATGTATAGAGTATATATCTGTATATGATTTGATGGATTAATGATGTATAGAGTATATATCTGTATATGATCTGATGGATTATTGATGTATAGAGTATATATCTGTATATAATCTGATGGATTAATGACGTATAGAGTATATATCTGTATATAATCTGATGGATTAATGATGTATAGAGTATATATCTGTATATAATCTGATGGATTAATGATGTATAGAGTATGTATCTGTACATAATCTGATGTATGAATGATGTATAGAGTATATATCTGGATATAATTTGATGGATTAATGTATAGAGTATATATCTGTATATAATCTGATGTATGAATGATGTATAGAGTATATATCTGTATATAATTTGATGGATTAATGTATAGAGTATATATCTGTATATAATCTGATGTATGAATGATGTATAGAGTATATATCTGTATAGAATCTGATGTATGAATGATGTATAGAGTATATATCTGTATATGATCTGATGGATTAATGATGTACAGAGTATATATCTGTATATGATCTGATGGATTAATGATGTATAGAGTATATATCTGTATATAATCTGATGGATTAATGATGTATAGAGTATATATCTGTATATGATCTGATGGATTAATGACGTATAGAGTATATATCTGTATATAATCTGATGGATTAATGATGTATAGAGTATATATCTGTATATAATCTGATGGATTAATGATGTATAGAGTATGTATCTGTACATAATCTGATGTATGAATGATGTATAGAGTATATATCTGTATATAATTTGATGGATTAATGTATAGAGTATATATCTGTATATAATCTGATGTATGAATGATGTATAGAGTATATATCTGTATATAATTTGATGGATTAATGTATAGAGTATATATCTGTATATAATCTGATGTATGAATGATGTATAGAGTATATATCTGTATAGAATCTGATGTATGAATGATGTATTGAGTATATATCTGTATATGATCTGATGGATTAATGATGTACAGAGTATATATCTGTATATGATCTGATGGATTAATGATGTATAGAGTATATATCTGTATTTAATCTGATGGATTAAGGATGTATAGAGTATATATGTATATAATCTGATGTATGAATGATGTATAGAGTATATATCTGTATATGATCTGATGGATTAATGATGTATAGAGTATATATCTGTATATGATCTGATAGATTAATGATGTATAGAGTATATATATGTATATAATCTGATGTATGAATGATGTATAGAGTATATATCTGTATATGATCTGATGGATTAATGATGTATAGAGTATATATCTGTATATAATCTGATGTATGAATGATGTATAGAGTATATATCTGTATATAATCTGATGTATGAATGATGTATAGAGTATATATCTGTATATAATCTGATGTATGAATGATGTATAGAGTATATATCTGTATATAATCTGATGTATGAATGATGTATGGAGCATATATCTGTATATGATCTGATGGATTAATGATGTATAGAGTATATATCTGTATATGATCTGATGGATTAATGATGTATAGAGTATATATCTGTATATAATCTGATGTATGAATGATGTATAGAGTATATATCTGTATATAATCTGATGTATGAATGATGTATAGAGTATATATCTGTATATAATCTGATGTATGAATGATGTATAGAGTATATATCTGTATATAATCTGATGGATTAATGATGTATAGAGTATATATCTGTATATAATCTGATGGATTAATGATGTATAGAGTATATATCTGTATATAATCTGATGGATTAATGATGTATAGAGTATATATCTGTACATGATCTGATGGATTAATGATGTATAGAGTATATATCTGTATATGATCTGATGGATTAATGATGTATAGACTATATATCTGTATATAATCTGATGTATGAATGATGTATAGAGTATATATCTGTATACAATCTCATGTATGAATGATGTATAGAGTATATATCTGTATATGATCTGATGGATTATTGATGTATAGAGTATATATCTGTATATGATCTGATGGATTCATGATGTATAGAGTATATATCTGTATATAATCTGATGGATTAATGATGTATAGAGTATATATCTGTATATAATCTGATGTATGAATGATGTATAGAGTATATATCTGTATATAATCTGATGTATGAATGATGTATAGAGTATATATCTGTATATGATTTGATGGATTAATGATGTATAGAGTATATATCTGTATATGATCTGATTGATTATTGATGTATAGAGTATATATCTGTATATAATCTGATGGATTAATGACGTATAGAGTATATATCTGTATATAATCTGATGGATTAATGATGTATAGAGTATATATCTGTATATAATCTGATGGATTAATGATGTATAGAGTATGTATCTGTACATAATCTGATGTATGAATGATGTATAGAGTATATATCTGTATATAATTTGATGGATTAATGTATAGAGTATATATCTGTATATAATCTGATGTATGAATGATGTATAGAGTATATATCTGTATAGAATCTGATGTATGAATGATGTATAGAGTATATATCTGTATATGATCTGATGGATTAATGATGTACAGAGTATATATCTGTATATGATCTGATGGATTAATGATGTATAGAGTATATATCTGTATATAATCTGATGGATTAAGGATGTATAGAGTATATATGTATATAATCTGATGTATGAATGATGTATAGAGTATATATCTGTATATGATCTGATGGATTAATGATGTATAGAGTATATATCTGTATATGATCTGATAGATTAATGATGTATAGAGTATATATATGTATATAATCTGATGTATGAATGATGTATAGAGTATATATCTGTATATAATCTGATGGATTAATGATGTACAGAGTATATATCTGGATATAATCTGATGTATGAATGATGTATAGAATATACATGTGTAGATAATCTGATGGATTAATGATGTATAGAGTATATATCTGTATATAATCTGATGGATTAATGATGTATAGAGTATATATCTGTATATGATCTGATGTATGAATGATGTATAGAATATACATGTGTATATAATCTGATGGATTAATGATGTATAGAGTATATATCTGTATATAATCTTATGTATGAATGATGTATAGAGTATATATCTGTATATAATCTGATGGATTAATGATGTATAGAGTATATATCTGTATATGATCTGATGGATTAATGATGTATAGAGTATATATGTGTATATAATCTGATGGATTAATGATGTATAGCGTATATATGTGTATATAATCTGATGGATTAATGATGTATAGAGTATATATCTGTATATAATCTGATGGATTAATGATGTATAGAGAATATATGTGTATATAATCAGATGGATTAATGATGTATAGAGTATATATCTGTATAGAATCTGATGTATGAATGATGTATAGAGTATATATCTGTATATGATCTGATGGATTAATGATGTATAGAGTATATATCTGTATATGATCTGATAGATTAATGATGTATAGAGTATATATATGTATATAATCTGATGTATGAATGATGTATAGAGTATATATCTGTATATGATCTGATGGATTAATGATGTATAGAGTATATATCTGTATATAATCTGATGTATGAATGATGTATAGAGTATATATCTGTATATAATCTGATGTATGAATGATGTATAGAGTATATATCTGTATATAATCTGATGTTTGAATGATGTATGGAGCATATATCTGTATATGATCTGATGGATTAATGATGTATAGAGTATATATCTGTATATGATCTGATGGATTAATGATGTATAGAGTATATATCTGTATATAATCTGATATATGAATGATGTATAGAGTATATATCTGTATATAATCTGATGGATTAATGATGTATAGAGTATATATCTGTATATAATCTGATGGATTAATGATGTATAGAGTATATATCTGTATATAATCTGATGGATTAATGATGTATAGAGTATATATCTGTATATAATCTGATGGATTAATGATGTATAGAGTATATATCTGTACATGATCTGATGGATTAATGATGTATAGAGTATATATCTGTATATGATCTGATGGATTAATGATGTATAGACTATATATCTGTATATAATCTGATGTATGAATGATGTATAGAGTATATATCTGTATATAATCTCATGTATGAATGATGTATAGAGTATATATCTGTATATGATCTGATGGATTATTGATGTATAGAGTATATATCTGTATATGATCTGATGGATTCATGATGTATAGAGTATATATCTGTATATAATCTGATGGATTAATGATGTATAGAGTATATATCTGTATATAATCTGATGTATGAATGATGTATAGAGTATATATCTGTATATAATCTGATGTATGAATGATGTATAGAGTATATATCTGTATATGATTTGATGGATTAATGATGTATAGAGTATATATCTGTATATGATCTGATGGATTATTGATGTATAGAGTATATATCTGTATATAATCTGATGGATTAATGACGTATAGAGTATATATCTGTATATAATCTGATGGATTAATGATGTATAGAGTATATATCTGTATATAATCTGATGGATTAATGATGTATAGAGTATGTATCTGTACATAATCTGATGTATGAATGATGTATAGAGTATATATTTGGATATAATTTGATGGATTAATGTATAGAGTATATATCTGTATATAATCTGATGTATGAATGATGTATAGAGTATATATCTGTATATAATTTGATGGATTAATGTATAGAGTATATATCTGTATATAATCTGATGTATGAATGATGTATAGAGTATATATCTGTATAGAATCTGATGTATGAATGATGTATAGAGTATATATCTGTATATGATCTGATGGATTAATGATGTACAGAGTATATATCTGTATATGATCTGATGGATTAATGATGTATAGAGTATATATCTGTATATAATCTGATGGATTAATGATGTATAGAGTATATATCTGTATATGATCTGATGGATTAATGACGTATAGAGTATATATCTGTATATAATCTGATGGATTAATGATGTATAGAGTATATATCTGTATATAATCTGATGGATTAATGATGTATAGCGTATGTATCTGTACATAATCTGATGTATGAATGATGTATAGAGTATATATCTGTATATAATTTGATGGATTAATGTATAGAGTATATATCTGTATATAATCTGATGTATGAATGATGTATAGAGTATATATCTGTATATAATTTGATGGATTAATGTATAGAGTATATATCTGTATATAATCTGATGTATGAATGATGTATAGAGTATATATCTGTATAGAATCTGATGTATGAATGATGTATAGAGTATATATCTGTATATGATCTGATGGATTAATGATGTACAGAGTATATATCTGTATATGATCTGATGGATTAATGATGTATAGAGTATATATCTGTATTTAATCTGATGGATTAAGGATGTATAGAGTATATATGTATATAATCTGATGTATGAATGATGTATAGAGTATATATCTGTATATGATCTGATGGATTAATGATGTATAGAGTATATATCTGTATATGATCTGATAGATTAATGATGTATAGAGTATATATATGTATATAATCTGATGTATGAATGATGTATAGAGTATATATCTGTATATGATCTGATGGATTAATGATGTATAGAGTATATATCTGTATATAATCTGATGTATGAATGATGTATAGAGTATATATCTGTATATAATCTGATGTATGAATGATGTATAGAGTATATATCTGTATATAATCTGATGTATGAATGATGTATAGAGTATATATCTGTATATAATCTGATGTATGAATGATGTATGGAGCATATATCTGTATATGATCTGATGGATTAATGATGTATAGAGTATATATCTGTATATGATCTGATGGATTAATGATGTATAGAGTATATATCTGTATATAATCTGATGTATGAATGATGTATAGAGTATATATCTGTATATAATCTGATGTATGAATGATGTATAGAGTATATATCTGTATATAATCTGATGTATGAATGATGTATAGAGTATATATCTGTATATAATCTGATGGATTAATGATGTATAGAGTATATATCTGTATATAATCTGATGGATTAATGATGTATAGAGTATATATCTGTATATAATCTGATGGATTAATGATGTATAGAGTATATATCTGTACATGATCTGATGGATTAATGATGTATAGAGTATATATCTGTATATGATCTGATGGATTAATGATGTATAGACTATATATCTGTATATAATCTGATGTATGAATGATGTATAGAGTATATATCTGTATACAATCTCATGTATGAATGATGTATAGAGTATATATCTGTATATGATCTGATGGATTATTGATGTATAGAGTATATATCTGTATATGATCTGATGGATTCATGATGTATAGAGTATATATCTGTATATAATCTGATGGATTAATGATGTATAGAGTATATATCTGTATATAATCTGATGTATGAATGATGTATAGAGTATATATCTGTATATAATCTGATGTATGAATGATGTATAGAGTATATATCTGTATATGATTTGATGGATTAATGATGTATAGAGTATATATCTGTATATGATCTGATGGATTATTGATGTATAGAGTATATATCTGTATATAATCTGATGGATTAATGACGTATAGAGTATATATCTGTATATAATCTGATGGATTAATGATGTATAGAGTATATATCTGTATATAATCTGATGGATTAATGATGTATAGAGTATGTATCTGTACATAATCTGATGTATGAATGATGTATAGAGTATATATCTGTATATAATTTGATGGATTAATGTATAGAGTATATATCTGTATATAATCTGATGTATGAATGATGTATAGAGTATATATCTGTATAGAATCTGATGTATGAATGATGTATAGAGTATATATCTGTATATGATCTGATGGATTAATGATGTACAGAGTATATATCTGTATATGATCTGATGGATTAATGATGTATAGAGTATATATCTGTATATAATCTGATGGATTAAGGATGTATAGAGTATATATGTATATAATCTGATGTATGAATGATGTATAGAGTATATATCTGTATATGATCTGATGGATTAATGATGTATAGAGTATATATCTGTATATGATCTGATAGATTAATGATGTATAGAGTATATATATGTATATAATCTGATGTATGAATGATGTATAGAGTATATATCTGTATATGATCTGATGGATTAATGATGTATAGAGTATATATCTGTATATAATCTGATGTATGAATGATGTATAGAGTATATATCTGTATATAATCTGATGTATGAATGATGTATAGAGTATATATCTGTATATAATCTGATGTATGAATGATGTATAGAGTATATATCTGTATATAATCTGATGTATGAATGATGTATGGAGCATATATCTGTATATGATCTGATGGATTAATTATGTATAGAGTATATATCTGTATATGATCTGATGGATTAATGATGTATAGAGTATATATCTGTATATAATCTGATATATGAATGATGTATAGAGTATATATCTGTATATAATCTGATGGATTAATGATGTATAGAGTATATATCTGTATATAATCTGATGGATTAATGATGTATAGAGTATATATCTGTATATAATCTGATGGATTAATGATGTATAGAGTATATATCTGTATATAATCTGATGGATTAATGATGTATAGAGTATATATCTGTACATGATCTGATGGATTAATGATGTATAGAGTATATATCTGTATATGATCTGATGGATTAATGATGTATAGACTATATATCTGTATATAATCTGATGTATGAATGATGTATAGAGTATATATCTGTATACAATCTCATGTATGAATGATGTATAGAGTATATATCTGTATATGATCTGATGGATTATTGATGTATAGAGTATATATCTGTATATGATCTGATGGATTCATGATGTATAGAGTATATATCTGTATATAATCTGATGGATTAATGATGTATAGAGTATATATCTGTATATAATCTGATGTATGAATGATGTATAGAGTATATATCTGTATATAATCTGATGTATGAATGATGTATAGAGTATATATCTGTATATGATTTGATGGATTAATGATGTATAGAGTATATATCTGTATATGATCTGATGGATTATTGATGTATAGAGTATATATCTGTATATAATCTGATGGATTAATGACGTATAGAGTATATATCTGTATATAATCTGATGGATTAATGATGTATAGAGTATATATCTGTATATAATCTGATGGATTAATGATGTATAGAGTATGTATCTGTACATAATCTGATGTATGAATGATGTATAGAGTATATATCTGTATATAATTTGATGGATTAATGTATAGAGTATATATCTGTATATAATCTGATGTATGAATGATGTATAGAGTATATATCTGTATATGATCTGATGGATTAATGATGTACAGAGTATATATCTGTTTTTAATCTGATGCATGAATGATGTATAGAGTATATATCTGTATATAATCTGATGTATGAATGATGTATAGAGTATATATCTGTATATGATCTGAAGGATTAATGATGTATAGAGTATATATCTGTATATAATCTGATGTATGAATGATGTATAGAGTATATATCTGTATATAATCTGATGGATTAATGATGTATAGAGTATATATCTGTATATGATCTGATGTATGAATGATGTATAGAGTATATATCTGTATATAATCTGATGTATGAATGATGTATAGAGTATATATCTGTATATGATCTGATGGATTAATGATGTATAGAGTATATATCTGTATATAATCTGATGTATGAATGATGTATAGAGTATATATCTGTATATAATCTGATGGATTAATGATGTATAGAGTATATATATGTATATGATCTGATGTATGAATGATGTATAGAGTATATATCTGTATATGATCTGATGGATTAATGATGTATAAAGTATATATTTGTATATAATCTGATGTATGAATGATGTATAGAGTACATATCTGTATATAATCTGATGTATGAATGATGTATAGAGTATATATCTGTATATAATCTGATGTATGAATGATGTATAGAGTATATATCTATATATAATCTGATGTATGAATGATGTATAGAGTATATATCTGTATATAATCTGATGTATGAATGATGTATAGAGTATATATCTGTATATAATCTGATGTATGAATGATGTATAGAGTATATATCTGTATATAATCTGATGGATTAATGATGTATAGAGTATATATCTGTATATAATCTGATGGATTAATGATGTATAGAGTATATATCTGTATATAATCTGATGGATTAATGATGTACAGAGTATATATCTGGATATAATCTGATGTATGAATGATGTATAGAATATACATGTGTATATAATCTGATGGATTAATGATGTATAGAGTATATATCTGTATATAATCTGATGGATTAATGATGTACAGAGTATATATCTGGATATAATCTGATGTATGAATGATGTATAGAATATACATGTGTATATAATCTGATGGATTAATGATGTATAGAGTATATATGTGTATATAATCTGATGGATTAATGATGTATAGAGTATATATCTGTATATAATCTGATGTATGAATGATGTATAGAGTATATATCTGTATATAATCTGATGGATTAATGATGTATAGAGTATATATCTGTATATGATCTGATGGATTAATGATGTATAGAGTATATATGTGTATATAATCTGATGGATTAATGATGTATAGCGTATATATGTGTATATAATCTGATGGATTAATGATGTATAGAGTATATATGTGTATATAATCTGATGGATTAATGATGTATAGAGAATATATGTGTATATAATCAGATGGATTAATGATGTATAGAGTATATATCTGTATAGAATCTGATGTATGAATGATGTATAGAGTATATATCTGTATATGATCTGATGGATTAATGATGTATAGAGTATATATCTGTATATGATCTGATAGATTAATGATGTATAGAGTATATATCTGTATATAATCTGATGTATGAATGATGTATAGAGTATATATCTATATATAATCTGATGTATGAATGATGTATAGAGTATATATCTGTATATAATCTGATGTATGAATGATGTATAGAGTATATATCTGTATATAATCTGATGTATGAATGATGTATAGAGTATATATCTGTATATAATCTGATGGATTAATGATGTATAGAGTATATATCTGTATATAATCTGATGGATTAATGATGTATAGAGTATATATCTGTATATAATCTGATGGATTAATGATGTACAGAGTATATATCTGGATATAATCTGATGTATGAATGATGTATAGAATATACATGTGTATATAATCTGATGGATTAATGATGTATAGAGTATATATCTGTATATAATCTGATGGATTAATGATGTACAGAGTATATATCTGGATATAATCTGATGTATGAATGATGTATAGAATATACATGTGTATATAATCTGATGGATTAATGATGTATAGAGTATATATGTGTATATAATCTGATGGATTAATGATGTATAGAGTATATATCTGTATATAATCTGATGTATGAATGATGTATAGAGTATATATCTGTATATAATCTGATGGATTAATGATGTATAGAGTATATATCTGTATATGATCTGATGGATTAATGATGTATAGAGTATATATGTGTATATAATCTGATGGATTAATGATGTATAGCGTATATATGTGTATATAATCTGATGGATTAATGATGTATAGAGTATATATGTGTATATAATCTGATGGATTAATGATGTATAGAGAATATATGTGTATATAATCAGATGGATTAATGATGTATAGAGTATATATCTGTATAGAATCTGATGTATGAATGATGTATAGAGTATATATCTGTATATGATCTGATGGATTAATGATGTATAGAGTATATATCTGTATATGATCTGATAGATTAATGATGTATAGAGTATATATCTGTATATAATCTGATGTATGAATGATGTATAGAGTATATATCTATATATAATCTGATGTATGAATGATGTATAGAGTATATATCTGTATATAATCTGATGTATGAATGATGTATAGAGTATATATCTGTATATAATCTGATGTATGAATGATGTATATAGTATATATCTGTATATAATCTGATGGATTAATGATGTATAGAGTATATATCTGTATATAATCTGATGGATTAATGATGTATAGAGTATATATCTGTATATAATCTGATGGATTAATGATGTACAGAGTATATATCTGGATATAATCTGATGTATGAATGATGTATAGAATATACATGTGTAGATAATCTGATGGATTAATGATGTATAGAGTATATATCTGTATATAATCTGATGGATTAATGATGTATAGAGTATATATCTGTATATGATCTGATGTATGAATGATGTATAGAATATACATGTGTATATAATCTGATGGATTAATGATGTATAGAGTATATATCTGTATATAATCTGATGTATGAATGATGTATAGAGTATATATCTGTATATAATCTGATGGATTAATGATGTATAGAGTATATATCTGTATATGATCTGATGGATTAATGATGTATAGAGTATATATGTGTATATAATCTGATGGATTAATGATGTATAGCGTATATATGTGTATATAATCTGATGGATTAATGATGTATAGAGTATATATCTGTATATAATCTGATGGATTAATGATGTATAGAGAATATATGTGTATATAATCAGATGGATTAATGATGTATAGAGTATATATCTGTATAGAATCTGATGTATGAATGATGTATAGAGTATATATCTGTATATGATCTGATGGATTAATGATGTATAGAGTATATATCTGTATATGATCTGATAGATTAATGATGTATAGAGTATATATATGTATATAATCTGATGTATGAATGATGTATAGAGTATATATCTGTATATGATCTGATGGATTAATGATGTATAGAGTATATATATGTATATAATCTGATGTATGAATGATGTATAGAGTATATATCTGTATATAATTTGATGGATTAATGTATAGAGTATATATCTGTATATAATCTGATGTATGAATGATGTATAGAGTATATATCTGTATATGATCTGATGGATTAATGATGTACAGAGTATATATCTGTTTTTAATCTGATGCATGAATGATGTATAGAGTATATATCTGTATATGATCTGATGGATTAATGATGTACAGAGTATATATCTGTTTTTAATCTGATGCATGAATGATGTATAGAGTATATATCTGTATATAATCTGATGTATGAATGATGTATAGAGTATATATCTGTATATGATCTGAAGGATTAATGATGTATAGAGTATATATCTGTATATAATCTGATGTATGAATGATGTATAGAGTATATATCTGTATATAATCTGATGGATTAATGATGTATAGAGTATATATCTGTATATGATCTGATGTATGAATGATGTATAGAGTATATATCTGTATATAATCTGATGTATGAATGATGTATAGAGTATATATCTGTATATGATCTGATGGATTAATGATGTATAGAGTATATATCTGTATATAATCTGATGTATGAATGATGTATAGAGTATATATCTGTATATAATCTGATGGATTAATGATGTATAGAGTATATATATGTATATGATCTGATGTATGAATGATGTATAGAGTATATATCTGTATATGATCTGATGGATTAATGATGTATAAAGTATATATTTGTATATAATCTGATGTATGAATGATGTATAGAGTACATATCTGTATATAATCTGATGTATGAATGATGTATAGAGTATATATCTGTATATAATCTGATGTATGAATGATGTATAGAGTATATATCTATATATAATCTGATGTATGAATGATGTATAGAGTATATATCTGTATATAATCTGATGTATGAATGATGTATAGAGTATATATCTGTATATAATCTGATGTATGAATGATGTATAGAGTATATATCTGTATATAATCTGATGGATTAATGATGTATAGAGTATATATCTGTATATAATCTGATGGATTAATGATGTATAGAGTATATATCTGTATATAATCTGATGGATTAATGATGTACAGAGTATATATCTGGATATAATCTGATGTATGAATGATGTATAGAATATACATGTGTATATAATCTGATGGATTAATGATGTATAGAGTATATATCTGTATATAATCTGATGGATTAATGATGTACAGAGTATATATCTGGATATAATCTGATGTATGAATGATGTATAGAATATACATGTGTATATAATCTGATGGATTAATGATGTATAGAGTATATATGTGTATATAATCTGATGGATTAATGATGTATAGAGTATATATCTGTATATAATCTGATGTATGAATGATGTATAGAGTATATATCTGTATATAATCTGATGGATTAATGATGTATAGAGTATATATCTGTATATGATCTGATGGATTAATGATGTATAGAGTATATATGTGTATATAATCTGATGGATTAATGATGTATAGCGTATATATGTGTATATAATCTGATGGATTAATGATGTATAGAGTATATATGTGTATATAATCTGATGGATTAATGATGTATAGAGAATATATGTGTATATAATCAGATGGATTAATGATGTATAGAGTATATATCTGTATAGAATCTGATGTATGAATGATGTATAGAGTATATATCTGTATATGATCTGATGGATTAATGATGTATAGAGTATATATCTGTATATGATCTGATAGATTAATGATGTATAGAGTATATATCTGTATATAATCTGATGTATGAATGATGTATAGAGTATATATCTATATATAATCTGATGTATGAATGATGTATAGAGTATATATCTGTATATAATCTGATGTATGAATGATGTATAGAGTATATATCTGTATATAATCTGATGTATGAATGATGTATATAGTATATATCTGTATATAATCTGATGGATTAATGATGTATAGAGTATATATCTGTATATAATCTGATGGATTAATGATGTATAGAGTATATATCTGTATATAATCTGATGGATTAATGATGTACAGAGTATATATCTGGATATAATCTGATGTATGAATGATGTATAGAATATACATGTGTAGATAATCTGATGGATTAATGATGTATAGAGTATATATCTGTATATAATCTGATGGATTAATGATGTATAGAGTATATATCTGTATATGATCTGATGTATGAATGATGTATAGAATATACATGTGTATATAATCTGATGGATTAATGATGTATAGAGTATATATCTGTATATAATCTGATGTATGAATGATGTATAGAGTATATATCTGTATATAATCTGATGGATTAATGATGTATAGAGTATATATCTGTATATGATCTGATGGATTAATGATGTATAGAGTATATATGTGTATATAATCTGATGGATTAATGATGTATAGCGTATATATGTGTATATAATCTGATGGATTAATGATGTATAGAGTATATATCTGTATATAATCTGATGGATTAATGATGTATAGAGAATATATGTGTATATAATCAGATGGATTAATGATGTATAGAGTATATATCTGTATAGAATCTGATGTATGAATGATGTATAGAGTATATATCTGTATATGATCTGATGGATTAATGATGTATAGAGTATATATCTGTATATGATCTGATAGATTAATGATGTATAGAGTATATATATGTATATAATCTGATGTATGAATGATGTATAGAGTATATATCTGTATATGATCTGATGGATTAATGATGTATAGAGTATATATATGTATATAATCTGATGTATGAATGATGTATAGAGTATATATCTGTATATAATTTGATGGATTAATGTATAGAGTATATATCTGTATATAATCTGATGTATGAATGATGTATAGAGTATATATCTGTATATGATCTGATGGATTAATGATGTACAGAGTATATATCTGTTTTTAATCTGATGCATGAATGATGTATAGAGTATATATCTGTATATGATCTGATGGATTAATGATGTACAGAGTATATATCTGTTTTTAATCTGATGCATGAATGATGTATAGAGTATATATCTGTATATAATCTGATGTATGAATGATGTATAGAGTATATATCTGTATATGATCTGAAGGATTAATGATGTATAGAGTATATATCTGTATATAATCTGATGTATGAATGATGTATAGAGTATATATCTGTATATAATCAGATGGATTAATGATGTATAGAGTATATATCTGTATATGATCTGATGTATGAATGATGTATAGAGTATATATCTGTATATAATCTGATGTATGAATGATGTATAGAGTATATATCTGTATATGATCTGATGGATTAATGATGTATAGAGTATATATCTGTATATAATCTGATGTATGAATGATGTATAGAGTATATATCTGTATATAATCTGATGGATTAATGATGTATAGAGTATATATATGTATATAATCTGATGTATGAATGATGTATAGAGTATATATCTGTATATGATCTGATGGATTAATGATGTATAGAGTATATATATGTATATAATCTGATGTATGAATGATGTATAGAGTATATATCTGTATATAATTTGATGGATTAATGTATAGAGTATATATCTGTATATAATCTGATGTATGAATGATGTATAGAGTATATATCTGTATATGATCTGATGGATTAATGATGTACAGAGTATATATCTGTTTTTAATCTGATGCATGAATGATGTATAGAGTATATATCTGTATATGATCTGATGGATTAATGATGTACAGAGTATATATCTGTTTTTAATCTGATGCATGAATGATGTATAGAGTATATATCTGTATATAATCTGATGTATGAATGATGTATAGAGTATATATCTGTATATGATCTGAAGGATTAATGATGTATAGAGTATATATCTGTATATAATCTGATGTATGAATGATGTATAGAGTATATATCTGTATATAATCAGATGGATTAATGATGTATAGAGTATATATCTGTATATGATCTGATGTATGAATGATGTATAGAGTATATATCTGTATATAATCTGATGTATGAATGATGTATAGAGTATATATCTGTATATGATCTGATGGATTAATGATGTATAGAGTATATATCTGTATATAATCTGATGTATGAATGATGTATAGAGTATATATCTGTATATAATCTGATGGATTAATGATGTATAGAGTATATATATGTATATGATCTGATGTATGAATGATGTATAGAGTATATATCTGTATATGATCTGATGGATTAATGATGTATAAAGTATATATTTGTATATAATCTGATGTATGAATGATGTATAGAGTACATATCTGTATATAATCTGATGTATGAATGATGTATAGAGTATATATCTGTATATAATCTGATGTATGAATGATGTATAGAGTATATATCTATATATAATCTGATGTATGAATGATGTATAGAGTATATATCTGTATATAATCTGATGTATGAATGATGTATAGAGTATATATCTGTATATAATCTGATGTATGAATGATGTATAGAGTATATATCTGTATATAATCTGATGGATTAATGATGTATAGAGTATATATCTGTATATAATCTGATGGATTAATGATGTATAGAGTATATATCTGTATATAATCTGATGGATTAATGATGTACAGAGTATATATCTGGATATAATCTGATGTATGAATGATGTATAGAATATACATGTGTATATAATCTGATGGATTAATGATGTATAGAGTATATATCTGTATATAATCTGATGGATTAATGATGTACAGAGTATATATCTGGATATAATCTGATGTATGAATGATGTATAGAATATACATGTGTATATAATCTGATGGATTAATGATGTATAGAGTATATATGTGTATATAATCTGATGGATTAATGATGTATAGAGTATATATCTGTATATAATCTGATGTATGAATGATGTATAGAGTATATATCTGTATATAATCTGATGGATTAATGATGTATAGAGTATATATCTGTATATGATCTGATGGATTAATGATGTATAGAGTATATATGTGTATATAATCTGATGGATTAATGATGTATAGCGTATATATGTGTATATAATCTGATGGATTAATGATGTATAGAGTATATATGTGTATATAATCTGATGGATTAATGATGTATAGAGAATATATGTGTATATAATCAGATGGATTAATGATGTATAGAGTATATATCTGTATAGAATCTGATGTATGAATGATGTATAGAGTATATATCTGTATATGATCTGATGGATTAATGATGTATAGAGTATATATCTGTATATGATCTGATGGATTAATGATGTACAGAGTATATATCTGGATATAATCTGATGTATGAATGATGTATAGAATATACATGTGTATATAATCTGATGGATTAATGATGTATAGAGTATATATCTGTATATAATCTGATGGATTAATGATGTACAGAGTATATATCTGGATATAATCTGATGTATGAATGATGTATAGAATATACATGTGTATATAATCTGATGGATTAATGATGTATAGAGTATATATGTGTATATAATCTGATGGATTAATGATGTATAGAGTATATATCTGTATATAATCTGATGTATGAATGATGTATAGAGTATATATCTGTATATAATCTGATGGATTAATGATGTATAGAGTATATATCTGTATATGATCTGATGGATTAATGATGTATAGAGTATATATGTGTATATAATCTGATGGATTAATGATGTATAGCGTATATATGTGTATATAATCTGATGGATTAATGATGTATAGAGTATATATGTGTATATAATCTGATGGATTAATGATGTATAGAGAATATATGTGTATATAATCAGATGGATTAATGATGTATAGAGTATATATCTGTATAGAATCTGATGTATGAATGATGTATAGAGTATATATCTGTATATGATCTGATGGATTAATGATGTATAGAGTATATATCTGTATATGATCTGATAGATTAATGATGTATAGAGTATATATATGTATATAATCTGATGTATGAATGATGTATAGAGTATATATCTGTATATGATCTGATGGATTAATGATGTATAGAGTATATATCTGTATATAATCTGATGTATGAATGATGTATAGAGTATATATCTGTATATAATCTGATGTATGAATGATGTATAGAGTATATATCTGTATATAATCTGATGTATGAATGATGTATAGAGTATATATCTGTATATAATCTGATGTTTGAATGATGTATAGAGCATATATCTGTATATGATCTGATGGATTAATGATGTATAGAGTATATATCTGTATATGATCTGATGGATTAATGATGTATAGAGTATATATCTATATATAATCTGATATATGAATGATGTATAGAGTATATATCTGTATATAATCTGATGTATGAATGATGTATAGAGTATATATCTGTATACAATCTCATGTATGAATGATGTATAGAGTATATATCTGTATATGATCTGATGGATTATTGATGTATAGAGTATATATCTGTATATGATCTGATGGATTCATGATGTATAGAGTATATATCTGTATATAATCTGATGGATTAATGATGTATAGAGTATATATCTGTATATAATCTGATGTATGAATGATGTATAGAGTATATATCTGTATATAATCTGATGTATGAATGATGTATAGAGTATATATCTGTATATGATTTGATGGATTAATGATGTATAGAGTATATATCTGTATATGATCTGATGGATTATTGATGTATAGAGTATATATCTGTATATAATCTGATGGATTAATGACGTATAGAGTATATATCTGTATATAATCTGATGGATTAATGATGTATAGAGTATATATCTGTATATAATCTGATGTATGAATGATGTATAGAGTATATATCTGTATATAATCTGATGGATTAATGATGTATAGAGTATATATCTGTATATGATCTGATGGATTAATGATGTATAGAGTATATATGTGTATATAATCTGATGGATTAATGATGTATAGCGTATATATGTGTATATAATCTGATGGATTAATGATGTATAGAGTATATATGTGTATATAATCTGATGGATTAATGATGTATAGAGAATATATGTGTATGTAATCAGATGGATTAATGATGTATAGAGTATATATCTGTATAGAATCTGATGTATGAATGATGTATAGAGTATATATCTGTATATGATCTGATGGATTAATGATGTATAGAGTATATATCTGTATATGATCTGATAGATTAATGATGTATAGAGTATATATATGTATATAATCTGATGTATGAATGATGTATAGAGTATATATCTGTATATGATCTGATGGATTAATGATGTATAGAGTATATATCTGTATATAATCTGATGTATGAATGATGTATAGAGTATATATCTGTATATAATCTGATGTATGAATGATGTATAGAGTATATATCTGTATATAATCTGATGTATGAATGATGTATAGAGTATATATCTGTATATAATCTGATGTTTGAATGATGTATAGAGCATATATCTGTATATGATCTGATGGATTAATGATGTATAGAGTATATATCTGTATATGATCTGATGGATTAATGATGTATAGAGTATATATCTATATATAATCTGATATATGAATGATGTATAGAGTATATATCTGTATATAATCTGATGTATGAATGATGTATAGAGTATATATCTGTATACAATCTCATGTATGAATGATGTATAGAGTATATATCTGTATATGATCTGATGGATTATTGATGTATAGAGTATATATCTGTATATGATCTGATGGATTCATGATGTATAGAGTATATATCTGTATATAATCTGATGGATTAATGATGTATAGAGTATATATCTGTATATAATCTGATGTATGAATGATGTATAGAGTATATATCTGTATATAATCTGATGTATGAATGATGTATAGAGTATATATCTGTATATGATTTGATGGATTAATGATGTATAGAGTATATATCTGTATATGATCTGATGGATTATTGATGTATAGAGTATATATCTGTATATAATCTGATGGATTAATGACGTATAGAGTATATATCTGTATATAATCTGATGGATTAATGATGTATAGAGTATATATCTGTATATAATCTGATGGATTAATGATGTATAGAGTATGTATCTGTACATAATCTGATGTATGAATGATGTATAGAGTATATATCTGTATATAATTTGATGGATTAATGTATAGAGTATATATCTGTATATAATCTGATGTATGAATGATGTATAGAGTATATATCTGTATATGATCTGATGGATTAATGATGTACAGAGTATATATCTGTTTTTAATCTGATGCATGAATGATGTATAGAGTATATATCTGTATATAATCTGATGTATGAATGATGTATAGAGTATATATCTGTATATGATCTGAAGGATTAATGATGTATAGAGTATATATCTGTATATAATCTGATGTATGAATGATGTATAGAGTATATATCTGTATATAATCTGATGGATTAATGATGTATAGAGTATATATCTGTATATGATCTGATGTATGAATGATGTATAGAGTATATATCTGTATATAATCTGATGTATGAATGATGTATAGAGTATATATCTGTATATGATCTGATGGATTAATGATGTATAGAGTATATATCTGTATATAATCTGATGTATGAATGATGTATAGAGTATATATCTGTATATAATCTGATGGATTAATGATGTATAGAGTATATATATGTATATGATCTGATGTATGAATGATGTATAGAGTATATATCTGTATATGATCTGATGGATTAATGATGTATAAAGTATATATTTGTATATAATCTGATGTATGAATGATGTATAGAGTACATATCTGTATATAATCTGATGTATGAATGATGTATAGAGTATATATCTGTATATAATCTGATGTATGAATGATGTATAGAGTATATATCTATATATAATCTGATGTATGAATGATGTATAGAGTATATATCTGTATATAATCTGATGTATGAATGATGTATAGAGTATATATCTGTATATAATCTGATGTATGAATGATGTATAGAGTATATATCTGTATATAATCTGATGGATTAATGATGTATAGAGTATATATCTGTATATAATCTGATGGATTAATGATGTATAGAGTATATATCTGTATATAATCTGATGGATTAATGATGTACAGAGTATATATCTGGATATAATCTGATGTATGAATGATGTATAGAATATACATGTGTATATAATCTGATGGATTAATGATGTATAGAGCATATATCTGTATATAATCTGATGGATTAATGATGTACAGAGTATATATCTGGATATAATCTGATGTATGAATGATGTATAGAATATACATGTGTATATAATCTGATGGATTAATGATGTATAGAGTATATATGTGTATATAATCTGATGGATTAATGATGTATAGAGTATATATCTGTATATAATCTGATGTATGAATGATGTATAGAGTATATATCTGTATATAATCTGATGGATTAATGATGTATAGAGTATATATCTGTATATGATCTGATGGATTAATGATGTATAGAGTATATATGTGTATATAATCTGATGGATTAATGATGTATAGCGTATATATGTGTATATAATCTGATGGATTAATGATGTATAGAGTATATATGTGTATATAATCTGATGGATTAATGATGTATAGAGAATATATGTGTATATAATCAGATGGATTAATGATGTATAGAGTATATATCTGTATAGAATCTGATGTATGAATGATGTATAGAGTATATATCTGTATATGATCTGATGGATTAATGATGTATAGAGTATATATCTGTATATGATCTGATGGATTAATGATGTACAGAGTATATATCTGGATATAATCTGATGTATGAATGATGTATAGAATATACATGTGTATATAATCTGATGGATTAATGATGTATAGAGTATATATCTGTATATAATCTGATGGATTAATGATGTACAGAGTATATATCTGGATATAATCTGATGTATGAATGATGTATAGAATATACATGTGTATATAATCTGATGGATTAATGATGTATAGAGTATATATGTGTATATAATCTGATGGATTAATGATGTATAGAGTATATATCTGTATATAATCTGATGTATGAATGATGTATAGAGTATATATCTGTATATAATCTGATGGATTAATGATGTATAGAGTATATATCTGTATATGATCTGATGGATTAATGATGTATAGAGTATATATGTGTATATAATCTGATGGATTAATGATGTATAGCGTATATATGTGTATATAATCTGATGGATTAATGATGTATAGAGTATATATGTGTATATAATCTGATGGATTAATGATGTATAGAGAATATATGTGTATATAATCAGATGGATTAATGATGTATAGAGTATATATCTGTATAGAATCTGATGTATGAATGATGTATAGAGTATATATCTGTATATGATCTGATGGATTAATGATGTATAGAGTATATATCTGTATATGATCTGATAGATTAATGATGTATAGAGTATATATATGTATATAATCTGATGTATGAATGATGTATAGAGTATATATCTGTATATGATCTGATGGATTAATGATGTATAGAGTATATATCTGTATATAATCTGATGTATGAATGATGTATAGAGTATATATCTATATATAATCTGATGTATGAATGATGTATAGAGTATATATCTGTATATAATCTGATGTATGAATGATGTATAGAGTATATATCTGTATATAATCTGATGTATGAATGATGTATAGAGTATATATCTGTATATAATCTGATGGATTAATGATGTATAGAGTATATATCTGTATATAATCTGATGGATTAATGATGTATAGAGTATATATCTGTATATAATCTGATGGATTAATGATGTACAGAGTATATATCTGGATATAATCTGATGTATGAATGATGTATAGAATATACATGTGTATATAATCTGATGGATTAATGATGTATAGAGCATATATCTGTATATAATCTGATGGATTAATGATGTACAGAGTATATATCTGGATATAATCTGATGTATGAATGATGTATAGAATATACATGTGTATATAATCTGATGGATTAATGATGTATAGAGTATATATGTGTATATAATCTGATGGATTAATGATGTATAGAGTATATATCTGTATATAATCTGATGTATGAATGATGTATAGAGTATATATCTGTATATAATCTGATGGATTAATGATGTATAGAGTATATATCTGTATATGATCTGATGGATTAATGATGTATAGAGTATATATGTGTATATAATCTGATGGATTAATGATGTATAGCGTATATATGTGTATATAATCTGATGGATTAATGATGTATAGAGTATATATGTGTATATAATCTGATGGATTAATGATGTATAGAGAATATATGTGTATATAATCAGATGGATTAATGATGTATAGAGTATATATCTGTATAGAATCTGATGTATGAATGATGTATAGAGTATATATCTGTATATGATCTGATGGATTAATGATGTATAGAGTATATATCTGTATATGATCTGATGGATTAATGATGTACAGAGTATATATCTGGATATAATCTGATGTATGAATGATGTATAGAATATACATGTGTATATAATCTGATGGATTAATGATGTATAGAGTATATATCTGTATATAATCTGATGGATTAATGATGTACAGAGTATATATCTGGATATAATCTGATGTATGAATGATGTATAGAATATACATGTGTATATAATCTGATGGATTAATGATGTATAGAGTATATATGTGTATATAATCTGATGGATTAATGATGTATAGAGTATATATCTGTATATAATCTGATGTATGAATGATGTATAGAGTATATATCTGTATATAATCTGATGGATTAATGATGTATAGAGTATATATCTGTATATGATCTGATGGATTAATGATGTATAGAGTATATATGTGTATATAATCTGATGGATTAATGATGTATAGCGTATATATGTGTATATAATCTGATGGATTAATGATGTATAGAGTATATATGTGTATATAATCTGATGGATTAATGATGTATAGAGAATATATGTGTATATAATCAGATGGATTAATGATGTATAGAGTATATATCTGTATAGAATCTGATGTATGAATGATGTATAGAGTATATATCTGTATATGATCTGATGGATTAATGATGTATAGAGTATATATCTGTATATGATCTGATAGATTAATGATGTATAGAGTATATATATGTATATAATCTGATGTATGAATGATGTATAGAGTATATATCTGTATATGATCTGATGGATTAATGATGTATAGAGTATATATCTGTATATAATCTGATGTATGAATGATGTATAGAGTATATATCTGTATATAATCTGATGTATGAATGATGTATAGAGTATATATCTGTATATAATCTGATGTATGAATGATGTATAGAGTATATATCTGTATATAATCTGATGTTTGAATGATGTATAGAGCATATATCTGTATATGATCTGATGGATTAATGATGTATAGAGTATATATCTGTATATGATCTGATGGATTAATGATGTATAGAGTATATATCTATATATAATCTGATATATGAATGATGTATAGAGTATATATCTGTATATAATCTGATGTATGAATGATGTATAGAGTATATATCTGTATACAATCTCATGTATGAATGATGTATAGAGTATATATCTGTATATGATCTGATGGATTATTGATGTATAGAGTATATATCTGTATATGATCTGATGGATTCATGATGTATAGAGTATATATCTGTATATAATCTGATGGATTAATGATGTATAGAGTATATATCTGTATATAATCTGATGTATGAATGATGTATAGAGTATATATCTGTATATAATCTGATGTATGAATGATGTATAGAGTATATATCTGTATATGATTTGATGGATTAATGATGTATAGAGTATATATCTGTATATGATCTGATGGATTATTGATGTATAGAGTATATATCTGTATATAATCTGATGGATTAATGACGTATAGAGTATATATCTGTATATAATCTGATGGATTAATGATGTATAGAGTATATATCTGTATATAATCTGATGGATTAATGATGTATAGAGTATGTATCTGTACATAATCTGATGTATGAATGATGTATAGAGTATATATCTGTATATAATTTGATGGATTAATGTATAGAGTATATATCTGTATATAATCTGATGTATGAATGATGTATAGAGTATATATCTGTATATGATCTGATGGATTAATGATGTACAGAGTATATATCTGTTTTTAATCTGATGCATGAATGATGTATAGAGTATATATCTGTATATAATCTGATGTATGAATGATGTATAGAGTATATATCTGTATATGATCTGAAGGATTAATGATGTATAGAGTATATATCTGTATATAATCTGATGTATGAATGATGTATAGAGTATATATCTGTATATAATCTGATGTATGAATGATGTATAGAGTATATATCTGTATATAATCTGATGTATGAATGATGTATAGAGTATATATCTGTATATAATCTGATGTATGAATGATGTATGGAGCATATATCTGTATATGATCTGATGGATTAATGATGTATAGAGTATATATCTGTATATGATCTGATGGATTAATGATGTATAGAGTATATATCTGTATATAATCTGATATATGAATGATGTATAGAGTATATATCTGTATATAATCTGATGGATTAATGATGTATAGAGTATATATCTGTATATAATCTGATGGATTAATGATGTATAGAGTATATATCTGTATATAATCTGATGGATTAATGATGTATAGAGTATATATCTGTATATAATCTGATGGATTAATGATGTATAGAGTATATATCTGTACATGATCTGATGGATTAATGATGTATAGAGTATATATCTGTATATGATCTGATGGATTAATGATGTATAGACTATATATCTGTATATAATCTGATGTATGAATGATGTATAGAGTATATATCTGTATATAATCTCATGTATGAATGATGTATAGAGTATATATCTGTATATGATCTGATGGATTATTGATGTATAGAGTATATATCTGTATATGATCTGATGGATTCATGATGTATAGAGTATATATCTGTATATAATCTGATGGATTAATGATGTATAGAGTATATATCTGTATATAATCTGATGTATGAATGATGTATAGAGTATATATCTGTATATAATCTGATGTATGAATGATGTATAGAGTATATATCTGTATATGATTTGATGGATTAATGATGTATAGAGTATATATCTGTATATGATCTGATGGATTATTGATGTATAGAGTATATATCTGTATATAATCTGATGGATTAATGACGTATAGAGTATATATCTGTATATAATCTGATGGATTAATGATGTATAGAGTATATATCTGTATATAATCTGATGGATTAATGATGTATAGAGTATGTATCTGTACATAATCTGATGTATGAATGATGTATAGAGTATATATCTGTATATAATTTGATGGATTAATGTATAGAGTATATATCTGTATATAATCTGATGTATGAATGATGTATAGAGTATATATCTGTATAGAATCTGATGTATGAATGATGTATAGAGTATATATCTGTATATGATCTGATGGATTAATGATGTACAGAGTATATATCTGTATATGATCTGATGGATTAATGATGTATAGAGTATATATCTGTATATAATCTGATGGATTAAGGATGTATAGAGTATATATGTATATAATCTGATGTATGAATGATGTATAGAGTATATATCTGTATATAATCTGATGTATGAATGATGTATAGAGTATATATCTGTATATAATCTGATGTATGAATGATGTATAGAGTATATATCTGTATATAATCTGATGTATGAATGATGTATAGAGCATATATCTGTATATGATCTGATGGATTAATGATGTATAGAGTATATATCTGTATATGATCTGATGGATTAATGATGTATAGAGTATATATCTGTATATAATCTGACGTATGAATGATGTACAGAGTATATATCTGTATATAATCTGATGGATTAATGATGTATAGAGTATATATCTGTATATAATCTGATGGATTAATGATGTATAGAGTATATATCTGTATATAATCTGATGGATTAATGATGTATAGAGTATATGTGTGTATATAATCTGATGGATTAATGATGTATAGAGTATATATCTGTATATAATCTGATGTATGAATGATGTATAGAGTATATATCTGTATATAATCTGATGGATTAATGATGTATAGAGTATATATCTGTATAAGATCTGATGGATTAATGATGTACAGAGTATATATCTGTATATGATCTTATGGATTAATGATGTATAGAGTATATATCTGTATATGATCTGATGTATTAATGATGTATAGAGTATATATCTGAATATAATCTGATGTATGAATGATGTATAGAGTATATATCTGTATATGATCTGATGGATTATTGATGTATAGAGTATATATCTGTATATGATCTGATGGATTAATGATGTATAGAGTATATATCTGTATATGATCTGATGGATTAATGATGTATAGAGTATATATCTGTATATAATCTGATGGATTAATGATGTATAGAGAATATATCTGTATATAATCTGATGTATGAATGATGTATAGAGTATATACCTGTATATAATCTGTAGGATTAATGATGTATAGAGTATATATCTGTATATAATCTGATGTATGAATGATGTATAGAGTATATATCTGTGTATAATCTGATGGATTAATGATGTATAGAGAATATATCTGTATAAGATCTGATGGATTAATGATGTACAGAGTATATATCTGTATATGATCTTATGGATTAATGATGTATAGAGTATATATCTGTATATGATCTGATGTATGAATGATGTATAGAGTATATATCTGTATATAATCTGATGGATTAATGATGTACAGAGTATATATCTGTATATAATCTGAGGTATGAATGATGTATAGAGTATATATCAGTATATAATCTGATGGATTAATGATGTATAGAGTATATATCTGTATATGATGAGATGGATTAATGATGTATAGAGTATATATCTGTACATGATCTGATGGATTAATGATGTATAGAGTATATATCTGTATATGATCTGATGGATTAATGATGTATAGACTATATATCTGTATATGATCTGATGGATTAATGATGAATAGAGTATATATCTGTACATGATCTGATGGATTAATGATGTATAGAGTATATATCTGTATATGATCTGATGGATTAATGATGTATAGACTATATATCTGTATATAATCTGATGTATGAATGATGTATAGAGTATATATCTGTATATAATCTGATGTATGAATGATGTATAGAGCATATATCTGTATATGATCTGATGGATTAATGATGTATAGAGTATATATCTGTATATGATCTGATGGATTAATGATGTATAGAGTATATATCTGTATATAATCTGAAGTATGAATGATGTATAGAGTATATATCTGTATATAATCTGATGGATTAATGATGTATAGAGTATATATCTGTATATAATCTGATGGATTAATGATGTATAGAGTATATATCTGTATATAATCTGATGGATTAATTATGTATAGAGTATATATCTGTATATAATCTGATGGATTAATGATGTATAGAGTATATATCTGTATATAATCTGATGTATGAATGATGTATAGACTATATATCTGTATATAATCTGATGGATTAATGATGTATAGAGTATATATCTGTATATAATCTCATGTATGAATGATGTATAGAGTATATATCTGTATATGATCTGATGGATTATTGATGTATAGAGTATATATCTGTATATGATCTGATGGATTCATGATGTATAGAGTATATATCTGTATATAATCTGATGGATTAATGATGTATAGAGTATATATCTGTATATAATCTGATGTATGAATGATGTATAGAGTATATATCTGTATATAATCTGATGTATGAATGATGTATAGAGTATATATCTGTATATGATTTGATGGATTAATGATGTATAGAGTATATATCTGTATATGATCTGATGGATTATTGATGTATAGAGTATATATCTGTATATAATCTGATGGATTAATGACGTATAGAGTATATATCTGTATATAATCTGATGGATTAATGATGTATAGAGTATATATCTGTATATAATCTGATGGATTAATGATGTATAGAGTATGTATCTGTACATAATCTGATGTATGAATGATGTATAGAGTATATATCTGTATATAATTTGATGGATTAATGTATAGAGTATATATCTGTATATAATCTGATGTATGAATGATGTATAGAGTATATATCTGTATAGAATCTGATGTATGAATGATGTATAGAGTATATATCTGTATATGATCTGATGGATTAATGATGTACAGAGTATATATCTGTATATGATCTGATGGATTAATGATGTATAGAGTATATATCTGTATATAATCTGATGGATTAAGGATGTATAGAGTATATATGTATATAATCTGATGTATGAATGATGTATAGAGTATATATCTGTATATAATCTGATGTATGAATGATGTATAGAGTATATATCTGTATATAATCTGATGTATGAATGATGTATAGAGTATATATCTGTATATAATCTGATGTATGAATGATGTATAGAGCATATATCTGTATATGATCTGATGGATTAATGATGTATAGAGTATATATCTGTATATGATCTGATGGATTAATGATGTATAGAGTATATATCTGTATATAATCTGACGTATGAATGATGTACAGAGTATATATCTGTATATAATCTGATGGATTAATGATGTATAGAGTATATATCTGTATATAATCTGATGGATTAATGATGTATAGAGTATATATCTGTATATAATCTGATGGATTAATGATGTATAGAGTATATGTGTGTATATAATCTGATGGATTAATGATGTATAGAGTATATATCTGTATATAATCTGATGTATGAATGATGTATAGAGTATATATCTGTATATAATCTGATGGATTAATGATGTATAGAGTATATATCTGTATAAGATCTGATGGATTAATGATGTACAGAGTATATATCTGTATATGATCTTATGGATTAATGATGTATAGAGTATATATCTGTATATGATCTGATGTATTAATGATGTATAGAGTATATATCTGAATATAATCTGATGTATGAATGATGTATAGAGTATATATCTGTATATGATCTGATGGATTATTGATGTATAGAGTATATATCTGTATATGATCTGATGGATTAATGATGTATAGAGTATATATCTGTATATGATCTGATGGATTAATGATGTATAGAGTATATATCTGTATATAATCTGATGGATTAATGATGTATAGAGAATATATCTGTATATAATCTGATGTATGAATGATGTATAGAGTATATACCTGTATATAATCTGTAGGATTAATGATGTATAGAGTATATATCTGTATATAATCTGATGTATGAATGATGTATAGAGTATATATCTGTGTATAATCTGATGGATTAATGATGTATAGAGAATATATCTGTATAAGATCTGATGGATTAATGATGTACAGAGTATATATCTGTATATGATCTTATGGATTAATGATGTATAGAGTATATATCTGTATATGATCTGATGTATGAATGATGTATAGAGTATATATCTGTATATAATCTGATGGATTAATGATGTACAGAGTATATATCTGTATATAATCTGAGGTATGAATGATGTATAGAGTATATATCAGTATATAATCTGATGGATTAATGATGTATAGAGTATATATCTGTATATGATGAGATGGATTAATGATGTATAGAGTATATATCTGTACATGATCTGATGGATTAATGATGTATAGAGTATATATCTGTATATGATCTGATGGATTAATGATGTATAGACTATATATCTGTATATGATCTGATGGATTAATGATGAATAGAGTATATATCTGTACATGATCTGATGGATTAATGATGTATAGAGTATATATCTGTATATGATCTGATGGATTAATGATGTATAGACTATATATCTGTATATAATCTGATGTATGAATGATGTATAGAGTATATATCTGTATATAATCTGATGTATGAATGATGTATAGAGCATATATCTGTATATGATCTGATGGATTAATGATGTATAGAGTATATATCTGTATATGATCTGATGGATTAATGATGTATAGAGTATATATCTGTATATAATCTGAAGTATGAATGATGTATAGAGTATATATCTGTATATAATCTGATGGATTAATGATGTATAGAGTATATATCTGTATATAATCTGATGGATTAATGATGTATAGAGTATATATCTGTATATAATCTGATGGATTAATTATGTATAGAGTATATATCTGTATATAATCTGATGGATTAATGATGTATAGAGTATATATCTGTATATAATCTGATGTATGAATGATGTATAGACTATATATCTGTATATAATCTGATGGATTAATGATGTATAGAGTATATATCTGTATATAATCTGATGTATGAATGATGTATAGAGTATATATCTGTATATAATCTGATGGATTAATGATGTATAGAGTATATATCTGTATATAATCTGATGTATGAATGATGTATAGAGTATATATCTGTATATGATCTGATGGATTAATGATGTATAGAGTATATATCTGTACATGATCTGATGGATTAATGATGTATAGAGTATATATCTGTATATAATCTGATGTATGAATGATGTATAGAGTATATATCTGTATATAATCTGATGGATTAATGATGTATAGAGTATATATCTGTATATGATCTGATGTATGAATGATGTATAGAGTATATATCTGTATATGATCTGATGTATGAATGATGTATAGAGTATATATCTGTATATAATCTGATGGATTAATGATGTATAGAGTATATATTTGTATATAATCTGATGTATGAATGATGTATAGAGTATATATCTGTATATAATCTGATGTATGAATGATGTATAGAGTATATATCTGTATAAGAATCTGATGTATGAATTATGTATAGAGTATATATCTGTATATAATTTGATGTATGAATGATGTATAGAGTATATATCTGTATATGATCTGATGGATTAATGATGTATAGAGTATATATCTGTACATGATCTGATGGATTAATAATGTATAGAGTATATATCTGTATATAATCTGATGTATGAATGATGTATAGAGTATATATCTGTATATGATCTGATGGATTAATGATGTATAGAGTATATATCTGTATATAATCTGATGTATGAATGATGTATAGAGTATATATCTGTATATAATCTGATGGATTAATGATGTATAGAGTATATATCTGTATATGATCTGATGGATTAATGATGTATAGAGTATATATCTGTATATGATCTGACGGATTAATGATGTATAGAGTATATATCTGTATATAATCTGATGTATGAATGATGTATAGAGTATATATCTGTATATAATCTGATGTATGAATGATGTACAGAGTATATATATGTATATAATGTGATGGATTAATGATATACAGAGTATATATGTGTATATGATCTGATGTATGAATGATGTATAGAGTATATATCTGTATATAATCTGATGGATTAATGATGTATAGAGTATATATTTGTATATAATCTGATGTATGAATGATGTATAGAGTATATATCTGTATATAATCTGATGGATTAATGATGTATAGAGTATATATCTGTATATGATCTGATAGATTAATGATGTATAGAGTATATATATGTATATAATCTGATGGATTAATGATGTACAGAGTATATATCTGTATATGATCTGATGGATTAATGATGTATAGAGTATATATCTGTATATGATCTGATGTATGAATGATGTATAGAGTATATATCTGTATATAATCTGATGTATGAATGATGTATAGAGCATATATCTGTATATAATCTGATGTATGAATGATGTATAGAGTATATATCTGTATATAATCTGATGTATGAATGATGTATAGAGTATATATCTGTATATAATCTGATGTATGAATTATGTATAGAGTATATATCTGTATATAATCTGATGTATGAATGATGTATAGAGTATATATCTGTATATAATCTGATGGATTAATGATGTATAGAGTATATATCTGGATATAATCTTATGGATTAATGATGTACAGAATATATATCTGTATATAATCTGATGGATTAATGATGTATAGAGTATATATCTGGATATAATCTTATGGATTAATGATGTACAGAATATATATCTGTATATAATCTGATGGATTAATGATGTACAGAGTATATATCTGTATATGATCTGATGTATGAATGATGTATAGACTATATATCTGTATATAATCTGATGGATTAATGATGTATAGAGTATATATCTGTATATAATCTGATGTATGAATGATGTATAGAGTATATATCTGTATATAATCTGATGGATTAATGATGTATAGAGTATATATCTGTATATAATCTGATGTATGAATGATGTATAGAGTATATATCTGTATATGATCTGATGGATTAATGATGTATAGAGTATATATCTGTACATGATCTGATGGATTAATGATGTATAGAGTATATATCTGTATATAATCTGATGTATGAATGATGTATAGAGTATATATCTGTATATAATCTGATGGATTAATGATGTATAGAGTATATATCTGTATATAATCTGATGTATGAATGATGTATAGAGTATATATCTGTATATGATCTGATGGATTAATGATGTATAGAGTATATATCTGTATATGATCTGATGGATTAATGATGTATAGAGTATATATCTGTATATAATGTGATGGATTAATGATGTATAGAGTATATATCTGTATATGATCTGATGGATTAATGATGTATAGAGTATATATCTGTATATGATCTGATGGATTAATGATGTATAGAGTATATATCTGTATATAATCTGATGTATGAATGATGTATAGAGTATATATCTGTATATAATCTGATGTATGAATGATGTACAGAGTATATATATGTATATAATGTGATGGATTAATGATATACAGAGTATATATGTGTATATGATCTGATGTATGAATGATGTATAGAGTATATATCTGTATATAATCTGATGGATTAATGATGTATAGAGTATATATCTGTATATGATCTGATGTATGAATGATGTATAGAGTATATATCTGTATATGATCTGATGTATGAATGATGTATAGAGTATATATCTGTATATAATCTGATGGATTAATGATGTATAGAGTATATATTTGTATATAATCTGATGTATGAATGATGTATAGAGTATATATCTGTATATAATCTGATGTATGAATGCTGTATAGAGCATATATCTGTATATAATCTGATGTATGAATGATGTATAGAGTATATATCTGTATATAATCTGATGTATGAATGATGTATAGAGTATATATCTGTATAAGAATCTGATGTATGAATTATGTAGAGTATATATCAGTATATAATCTGATGTATGAATGATGTATAGAGTATATATCTGTATATGATCTGATGGATTAATGATGCATAGAGTATATATCTGTACATGATCTGATGGATTAATAATGTATAGAGTATATATCTGTATATAATCTGATGTATGAATGATGTATAGAGTATATATCTGTATATGATCTGATGGATTAATGATGTATAGAGTATATATCTGTATATAATCTGATGTATGAATGATGTATAGAGTATATATCTGTATATAATCTGATGGATTAATGATGTATAGAGTATATATCTGTATATGATCTGATGGATTAATGATGTATAGAGTATATATCTGTATATGATCTGATGGATTAATGATGTATAGAGTATATATCTGTATATAATCTGATGTATGAATGATGTATAGAGTATATATCTGTATATAATCTGATGTATGAATGATGTACAGAGTATATATATGTATATAATGTGATGGATTAATGATATACAGAGTATATATGTGTATATGATCTGATGTATGAATGATGTATAGAGTATATATCTGTATATAATCTGATGGATTAATGATTTATAGAGTATATATTTGTATATAATCTGATGTATGAATGATGTATAGAGTATATATCTGTATATAATCTGATGTATGAATGATGTATAGAGTATATATCTGTATATAATCTGATGGATTAATGATGTATAGAGTATATATCTGTATATGATCTGATAGATTAATGATGTATAGAGTATATATATGTATATAATCTGATGGATTAATGATGTACAGAGTATATATCTGTATATGATCTGATGGATTAATGATGTATAGAGTATATATCTGTATATGATCTGATGTATGAATGATGTATAGAGTATATATCTGTATATGATCTGATGTATGAATGATGTATAGAGTATATATCTGTATATAATCTGATGGATTAATGATGTATAGAGTATATATTTGTATATAATCTGATGTATGAATGATGTATAGAGTATATATCTGTATATAATCTGATGTATGAATGATGTATAGAGCATATATCTGTATATAATCTGATGTATGAATGATGTATAGAGTATATATCTGTATATAATCTGATGTATGAATGATGTATAGAGTATATATCTGTATAAGAATCTGATGTATGAATTATGTATAGAGTATATATCTGTATATAATCTGATGTATGAATGATGTATAGAGTATATATCTGTATATGATCTGATGGATTAATGATGTATAGAGTATATATCTGTACATGATCTGATGGATTAATAATGTATAGAGTATATATCTGTATATAATCTGATGTATGAATGATGTATAGAGTATATATCTGTATATAATCTGATGGATTAATGATGTATAGAGTATATATCTGTATATGATCTGATGGATTAATGATGTATAGAGTATATATCTGTATATGATCTGATGGATTAATGATGTATAGAGTATATATCTGTATATAATCTGATGTATGAATGATGTATAGAATATATATCTGTATATAATCTGATGGATTAATGATGTATAGAGTATATATCTGTATATAATCTGATGTATGAATGATGTATAGAGTATATATCTGTATATAATCTGATGTATGAATGATGTATAGAGTATATATCTGTATATAATCTGTAGGATTAATGATGTATAGAGTATATATCTGTATATAATCTGATGTATGAATGATGTATAGAGTATATATCTGTGTATAATCTGATGGATTAATGATGTATAGAGAATATATCTGTATAAGATCTGATGGATTAATGATGTACAGAGTATATATCTGTATATGATCTTATGGATTAATGATGTATAGAGTATATATCTGTATATGATCTGATGTATGAATGATGTATAGAGTATATATCTGTATATAATCTGATGGATTAATGATGTACAGAGTATATATCTGTATATAATCTGAGGTATGAATGATGTATAGAGTATATATCAGTATATAATCTGATGGATTAATGATGTATAGAGTATATATCTGTATATGATGAGATGGATTAATGATGTATAGAGTATATATCTGTACATGATCTGATGGATTAATGATGTATAGAGTATATATCTGTATATGATCTGATGGATTAATGATGTATAGACTATATATCTGTATATGATCTGATGGATTAATGATGAATAGAGTATATATCTGTACATGATCTGATGGATTAATGATGTATAGAGTATATATCTGTATATGATCTGATGGATTAATGATGTATAGACTATATATCTGTATATAATCTGATGTATGAATGATGTATAGAGTATATATCTGTATATAATCTGATGTATGAATGATGTATAGAGCATATATCTGTATATGATCTGATGGATTAATGATGTATAGAGTATATATCTGTATATGATCTGATGGATTAATGATGTATAGAGTATATATCTGTATATAATCTGAAGTATGAATGATGTATAGAGTATATATCTGTATATAATCTGATGGATTAATGATGTATAGAGTATATATCTGTATATAATCTGATGGATTAATGATGTATAGAGTATATATCTGTATATAATCTGATGGATTAATTATGTATAGAGTATATATCTGTATATAATCTGATGGATTAATGATGTATAGAGTATATATCTGTATATAATCTGATGTATGAATGATGTATAGACTATATATCTGTATATAATCTGATGGATTAATGATGTATAGAGTATATATCTGTATATAATCTGATGTATGAATGATGTATAGAGTATATATCTGTATATAATCTGATGGATTAATGATGTATAGAGTATATATCTGTATATAATCTGATGTATGAATGATGTATAGAGTATATATCTGTATATGATCTGATGGATTAATGATGTATAGAGTATATATCTGTACATGATCTGATGGATTAATGATGTATAGAGTATATATCTGTATATAATCTGATGTATGAATGATGTATAGAGTATATATCTGTATATAATCTGATGGATTAATGATGTATAGAGTATATATCTGTATATGATCTGATGTATGAATGATGTATAGAGTATATATCTGTATATGATCTGATGTATGAATGATGTATAGAGTATATATCTGTATATAATCTGATGGATTAATGATGTATAGAGTATATATTTGTATATAATCTGATGTATGAATGATGTATAGAGTATATATCTGTATATAATCTGATGTATGAATGATGTATAGAGTATATATCTGTATAAGAATCTGATGTATGAATTATGTATAGAGTATATATCTGTATATAATTTGATGTATGAATGATGTATAGAGTATATATCTGTATATGATCTGATGGATTAATGATGTATAGAGTATATATCTGTACATGATCTGATGGATTAATAATGTATAGAGTATATATCTGTATATAATCTGATGTATGAATGATGTATAGAGTATATATCTGTATATAATCTGATGTATGAATGATGTATAGAGCATATATCTGTATATGATCTGATGGATTAATGATGTATAGAGTATATATCTGTATATGATCTGATGGATTAATGATGTATAGAGTATATATCTGTATATAATCTGAAGTATGAATGATGTATAGAGTATATATCTGTATATAATCTGATGGATTAATGATGTATAGAGTATATATCTGTATATAATCTGATGGATTAATGATGTATAGAGTATATATCTGTATATAATCTGATGGATTAATTATGTATAGAGTATATATCTGTATATAATCTGATGGATTAATGATGTATAGAGTATATATCTGTATATAATCTGATGTATGAATGATGTATAGACTATATATCTGTATATAATCTGATGGATTAATGATGTATAGAGTATATATCTGTATATAATCTGATGTATGAATGATGTATAGAGTATATATCTGTATATAATCTGATGGATTAATGATGTATAGAGTATATATCTGTATATAATCTGATGTATGAATGATGTATAGAGTATATATCTGTATATGATCTGATGGATTAATGATGTATAGAGTATATATCTGTACATGATCTGATGGATTAATGATGTATAGAGTATATATCTGTATATAATCTGATGTATGAATGATGTATAGAGTATATATCTGTATATAATCTGATGGATTAATGATGTATAGAGTATATATCTGTATATGATCTGATGTATGAATGATGTATAGAGTATATATCTGTATATGATCTGATGTATGAATGATGTATAGAGTATATATCTGTATATAATCTGATGGATTAATGATGTATAGAGTATATATTTGTATATAATCTGATGTATGAATGATGTATAGAGTATATATCTGTATATAATCTGATGTATGAATGATGTATAGAGTATATATCTGTATAAGAATCTGATGTATGAATTATGTATAGAGTATATATCTGTATATAATTTGATGTATGAATGATGTATAGAGTATATATCTGTATATGATCTGATGGATTAATGATGTATAGAGTATATATCTGTACATGATCTGATGGATTAATAATGTATAGAGTATATATCTGTATATAATCTGATGTATGAATGATGTATAGAGTATATATCTGTATATGATCTGATGGATTAATGATGTATAGAGTATATATCTGTATATAATCTGATGTATGAATGATGTATAGAGTATATATCTGTATATAATCTGATGGATTAATGATGTATAGAGTATATATCTGTATATGATCTGATGGATTAATGATGTATAGAGTATATATCTGTATATGATCTGATGGATTAATGATGTATAGAGTATATATCTGTATATAATCTGATGTATGAATGATGTATAGAGTATATATCTGTATATAATCTGATGTATGAATGATGTACAGAGTATATATATGTATATAATGTGATGGATTAATGATATACAGAGTATATATGTGTATATGATCTGATGTATGAATGATGTATAGAGTATATATCTGTATATAATCTGATGGATTAATGATGTATAGAGTATATATTTGTATATAATCTGATGTATGAATGATGTATAGAGTATATATCTGTATATAATCTGATGGATTAATGATGTATAGAGTATATATCTGTATATGATCTGATAGATTAATGATGTATAGAGTATATATATGTATATAATCTGATGGATTAATGATGTACAGAGTATATATCTGTATATGATCTGATGGATTAATGATGTATAGAGTATATATCTGTATATGATCTGATGTATGAATGATGTATAGAGTATATATCTGTATATAATCTGATGTATGAATGATGTATAGAGCATATATCTGTATATAATCTGATGTATGAATGATGTATAGAGTATATATCTGTATATAATCTGATGTATGAATGATGTATAGAGTATATATCTGTATATAATCTGATGTATGAATTATGTATAGAGTATATATCTGTATATAATCTGATGTATGAATGATGTATAGAGTATATATCTGTATATAATCTGATGGATTAATGATGTATAGAGTATATATCTGGATATAATCTTATGGATTAATGATGTACAGAATATATATCTGTATATAATCTGATGGATTAATGATGTATAGAGTATATATCTGGATATAATCTTATGGATTAATGATGTACAGAATATATATCTGTATATAATCTGATGGATTAATGATGTACAGAGTATATATCTGTATATGATCTGATGTATGAATGATGTATAGACTATATATCTGTATATAATCTGATGGATTAATGATGTATAGAGTATATATCTGTATATAATCTGATGTATGAATGATGTATAGAGTATATATCTGTATATAATCTGATGGATTAATGATGTATAGAGTATATATCTGTATATAATCTGATGTATGAATGATGTATAGAGTATATATCTGTATATGATCTGATGGATTAATGATGTATAGAGTATATATCTGTACATGATCTGATGGATTAATGATGTATAGAGTATATATCTGTATATAATCTGATGTATGAATGATGTATAGAGTATATATCTGTATATAATCTGATGGATTAATGATGTATAGAGTATATATCTGTATATAATCTGATGTATGAATGATGTATAGAGTATATATCTGTATATGATCTGATGGATTAATGATGTATAGAGTATATATCTGTATATGATCTGATGGATTAATGATGTATAGAGTATATATCTGTATATAATGTGATGGATTAATGATGTATAGAGTATATATCTGTATATGATCTGATGGATTAATGATGTATAGAGTATATATCTGTATATGATCTGATGGATTAATGATGTATAGAGTATATATCTGTATATAATCTGATGTATGAATGATGTATAGAGTATATATCTGTATATAATCTGATGTATGAATGATGTACAGAGTATATATATGTATATAATGTGATGGATTAATGATATACAGAGTATATATGTGTATATGATCTGATGTATGAATGATGTATAGAGTATATATCTGTATATAATCTGATGGATTAATGATGTATAGAGTATATATCTGTATATGATCTGATGTATGAATGATGTATAGAGTATATATCTGTATATGATCTGATGTATGAATGATGTATAGAGTATATATCTGTATATAATCTGATGGATTAATGATGTATAGAGTATATATTTGTATATAATCTGATGTATGAATGATGTATAGAGTATATATCTGTATATAATCTGATGTATGAATGCTGTATAGAGCATATATCTGTATATAATCTGATGTATGAATGATGTATAGAGTATATATCTGTATATAATCTGATGTATGAATGATGTATAGAGTATATATCTGTATAAGAATCTGATGTATGAATTATGTAGAGTATATATCAGTATATAATCTGATGTATGAATGATGTATAGAGTATATATCTGTATATGATCTGATGGATTAATGATGCATAGAGTATATATCTGTACATGATCTGATGGATTAATAATGTATAGAGTATATATCTGTATATAATCTGATGTATGAATGATGTATAGAGTATATATCTGTATATGATCTGATGGATTAATGATGTATAGAGTATATATCTGTATATAATCTGATGTATGAATGATGTATAGAGTATATATCTGTATATAATCTGATGGATTAATGATGTATAGAGTATATATCTGTATATGATCTGATGGATTAATGATGTATAGAGTATATATCTGTATATGATCTGATGGATTAATGATGTATAGAGTATATATCTGTATATAATCTGATGTATGAATGATGTATAGAGTATATATCTGTATATAATCTGATGTATGAATGATGTACAGAGTATATATATGTATATAATGTGATGGATTAATGATATACAGAGTATATATGTGTATATGATCTGATGTATGAATGATGTATAGAGTATATATCTGTATATAATCTGATGGATTAATGATTTATAGAGTATATATTTGTATATAATCTGATGTATGAATGATGTATAGAGTATATATCTGTATATAATCTGATGTATGAATGATGTATAGAGTATATATCTGTATATAATCTGATGGATTAATGATGTATAGAGTATATATCTGTATATGATCTGATAGATTAATGATGTATAGAGTATATATATGTATATAATCTGATGGATTAATGATGTACAGAGTATATATCTGTATATGATCTGATGGATTAATGATGTATAGAGTATATATCTGTATATGATCTGATGTATGAATGATGTATAGAGTATATATCTGTATATGATCTGATGTATGAATGATGTATAGAGTATATATCTGTATATAATCTGATGGATTAATGATGTATAGAGTATATATTTGTATATAATCTGATGTATGAATGATGTATAGAGTATATATCTGTATATAATCTGATGTATGAATGATGTATAGAGCATATATCTGTATATAATCTGATGTATGAATGATGTATAGAGTATATATCTGTATATAATCTGATGTATGAATGATGTATAGAGTATATATCTGTATAAGAATCTGATGTATGAATTATGTATAGAGTATATATCTGTATATAATCTGATGTATGAATGATGTATAGAGTATATATCTGTATATGATCTGATGGATTAATGATGTATAGAGTATATATCTGTACATGATCTGATGGATTAATAATGTATAGAGTATATATCTGTATATAATCTGATGTATGAATGATGTATAGAGTATATATCTGTATATAATCTGATGGATTAATGATGTATAGAGTATATATCTGTATATGATCTGATGGATTAATGATGTATAGAGTATATATCTGTATATGATCTGATGGATTAATGATGTATAGAGTATATATCTGTATATAATCTGATGTATGAATGATGTATAGAATATATATCTGTATATAATCTGATGGATTAATGATGTATAGAGTATATATCTGTATATAATCTGATGTATGAATGATGTATAGAGTATATATCTGTATATAATCTGATGTATGAATGATGTATAGAGTATATATCTGTATATGATCTGATGGATTAATGATGTATAGAGTATATATCTGTATATAATCTGATGGATTAATGATGTACAGAGTATATATCTGTATATAATCTGATGTATGAATGATGTATAGAGTATATATCTGTATATAATCTGATGGATTAATGATGTATAGAGTATATATTTGTATATAATCTGATGTATGAATGATGTATAGAGTATATATCTGTATATAATCTGATGTATGAATGCTGTATAGAGCATATATCTGTATATAATCTGATGTATGAATGATGTATAGAGTATATATCTGTATATAATCTGATGTATGAATGATGTATAGAGTATATATCTGTATAAGAATCTGATGTATGAATTATGTATAGAGTATATATCTGTATATAATCTGATGTATGAATGATGTATAGAGTATATATCTGTATATGATCTGATGGATTAATGATGTATAGAGTATATATCTGTACATGATCTGATGGATTAATAATGTATAGAGTATATATCTGTATATAATCTGATGTATGAATGATGTATAGAGTATATATCTGTATATGATCTGATGGATTAATGATGTATAGAGTATATATCTGTATATAATCTGATGTATGAATGATGTATAGAGTATATATCTGTATATAATCTGATGGATTAATGATGTATAGAGTATATATCTGTATATGATCTGATGGATTAATGATGTATAGAGTATATATCTGTATATGATCTGATGGATTAATGATGTATAGAGTATATATCTGTATATAATCTGATGTATGAATGATGTATAGAGTATATATCTGTATATAATCTGATGTATGAATGATGTACAGAGTATATATCTGTATATGATCTGATGGATTAATGATGTATAGAGTATATATCTGTATATAATCTGATGTATGAATGATGTATAGAGTATATATCTGTATATAATCTGAAGGATTAATGATGTATAGAGTATATATCTGAATATAATCTGATGTATGAATGATGTATAGAGTATATAGCTGTATATAATCTGATGTATGAATGATGTATAGAGTATATATCTGTATATGATCTGATGGAATAATGATGTATAGAGTATATATCTGTATATGATCTGATGGATTATTGATGTATAGAGTATATATCTGTATATGATCTGATGGATTAATGATGTATAAAGTATATATCTGTATATGATCTGATGGATTAATGATGTATAGAGTATATATTTGTATATAATCTGATGTATGAATGATGTATAGAGTATATATCTGTATATAATCTGATGTATGAATGATGTATAGAGTATATATCTGTATATGGTCTGATGGATTAATGATGTATAGAGTATATATCTGTATATAATCTGATGTATGAATGATGTATAGAGTATATATCTGTATATAATCTGATGGATTAATGACGTATAGAGTATATATCTGTATATAATCTGATGGATTAATGATGTATAGAGTATATATCTGTATATAATCTGATGGATTAATGATGTATAGAGTATATATCTGTACATAATCTGATGTATGAATGATGTATAGAGTATATATCTGTATATAATTTGATGGATTAATGATGTATAGAGTATATATCTGTATATAATCTGATGTATGAATGATGTATAGAGTATATATCTGTATAGAATCTGATGTATGAATGATGTATAGAGTATATATCTGTATATGATCTGATGGATTAATGATGTACAGAGTATATATCTGTATATGATCTGATGGATTAATGATGTATAGACTATATATCTGTATATAATCTGATGGATTAATGATGTATAGAGTATATATGTATATAATCTGATGTATGAATGATGTATAGAGTATATATCTGTATATAATCTGATGGATTTATGATGTATAGAGTATATATCTGTATATGATCTGATGGTTTAATGATGTATAGAGTATATATCTGTATATAATCTGATGGATTAATGATGTATAGAGTATATATCTGGATATAATCTGATGGATTAATGATGTATAGAGTATATATCTGTATATGATCTGATGGATTAATGATGTATAGAGTATATATCTGTATATGATCTGATGGATTAATGATGTACAGAGTATATATCTGTATATAATCTGATGTATGAATGATGTATAGAGTATATATCTGTATATAATCTGATGTATGAATGATGTATAGAGTATATATCTGTATATGGTCTGATGTATGAATGATGTATAGAGTATATATCTGTATATAATCTGATGTATGAATGATGTATAGAGTATATATCTGTATATAATCTGATGGATTAATGATGTATAGAGTATATATCTGTATATAATCTGATGTATGAATGATGTATAGAGTATATATCTGTATATAATCTGATGGATTAATGATGTATAGAGTATATATCTGGATATAATCTTATGGATTAATGATGTATAGAGTATATATATGTATATAATCTGATGGATTAATGATGTACAGAGTATATATCTGTATATGATCTGATGGATTAATGATGTATAGAGTATATATCTGTATATGATCTGATGTATGAATGATGTATAGAGTATATATCTGTATATGATCTGATGTATGAATGATGTATAGAGTATATATCTGTATATAATCTGATGGATTAATGATGTATAGAGTATATATTTGTATATAATCTGATGTATGAATGATGTATAGAGTATATATCTGTATATAATCTGATGGATTAATGATGTATAGAGTATATATCTGTATATAATCTGATGTATGAATGATGTATAGAGTATATATCTGTATATAATCTGATGGATTAATGATGTATAGAGTATATATCTGTATATGATCTGATAGATTAATGATGTATAGAGTATATATATGTATATAATCTGATGGATTAATGATGTACAGAGTATATATCTGTATATGATCTGATGGATTAATGATGTATAGAGTATATATCTGTATATGATCTGATGTATGAATGATGTATAGAGTATATATCTGTATATGATCTGATGTATGAATGATGTATAGAGTATATATCTGTATATAATCTGATGGATTAATGATGTATAGAGTATATATTTGTATATAATCTGATGTATGAATGATGTATAGAGTATATATCTGTATATAATCTGATGTATGAATGATGTATAGAGCATATATCTGTATATAATCTGATGTATGAATGATGTATAGAGTATATATCTGTATATAATCTGATGTATGAATGATGTATAGAGTATATATCTGTATATAATCTGATGGATTAATGACGTATAGAGTATATATCTGTATATAATCTGATGGATTAATGATGTATAGAGTATATATCTGTATATAATCTGATGGATTAATGATGTATAGAGTATATATCTGTACATAATCTGATGTATGAATGATGTATAGAGTATATATCTGTATATAATTTGATGGATTAATGATGTATAGAGTATATATCTGTATATAATCTGATGTATGAATGATGTATAGAGTATATATCTGTATAGAATCTGATGTATGAATGATGTATAGAGTATATATCTGTATATGATCTGATGGATTAATGATGTACAGAGTATATATCTGTATATGATCTGATGGATTAATGATGTATAGACTATATATCTGTATATAATCTGATGGATTAATGATGTATAGAGTATATATGTATATAATCTGATGTATGAATGATGTATAGAGTATATATCTGTATATAATCTGATGGATTTATGATGTATAGAGTATATATCTGTATATGATCTGATGGTTTAATGATGTATAGAGTATATATCTGTATATAATCTGATGGATTAATGATGTATAGAGTATATATCTGGATATAATCTGATGGATTAATGATGTATAGAGTATATATCTGTATATGATCTGATGGATTAATGATGTATAGAGTATATATCTGTATATGATCTGATGGATTAATGATGTACAGAGTATATATCTGTATATAATCTGATGTATGAATGATGTATAGAGTATATATCTGTATATAATCTGATGTATGAATGATGTATAGAGTATATATCTGTATATGGTCTGATGTATGAATGATGTATAGAGTATATATCTGTATATAATCTGATGTATGAATGATGTATAGAGTATATATCTGTATATAATCTGATGGATTAATGATGTATAGAGTATATATCTGTATATAATCTGATGTATGAATGATGTATAGAGTATATATCTGTATATAATCTGATGGATTAATGATGTATAGAGTATATATCTGGATATAATCTTATGGATTAATGATGTATAGAGTATATATATGTATATAATCTGATGGATTAATGATGTACAGAGTATATATCTGTATATGATCTGATGGATTAATGATGTATAGAGTATATATCTGTATATGATCTGATGTATGAATGATGTATAGAGTATATATCTGTATATGATCTGATGTATGAATGATGTATAGAGTATATATCTGTATATAATCTGATGGATTAATGATGTATAGAGTATATATTTGTATATAATCTGATGTATGAATGATGTATAGAGTATATATCTGTATATAATCTGATGGATTAATGATGTATAGAGTATATATCTGTATATAATCTGATGTATGAATGATGTATAGAGTATATATCTGTATATAATCTGATGGATTAATGATGTATAGAGTATATATCTGTATATGATCTGATAGATTAATGATGTATAGAGTATATATATGTATATAATCTGATGGATTAATGATGTACAGAGTATATATCTGTATATGATCTGATGGATTAATGATGTATAGAGTATATATCTGTATATGATCTGATGTATGAATGATGTATAGAGTATATATCTGTATATGATCTGATGTATGAATGATGTATAGAGTATATATCTGTATATAATCTGATGGATTAATGATGTATAGAGTATATATTTGTATATAATCTGATGTATGAATGATGTATAGAGTATATATCTGTATATAATCTGATGTATGAATGATGTATAGAGCATATATCTGTATATAATCTGATGTATGAATGATGTATAGAGTATATATCTGTATATAATCTGATGTATGAATGATGTATAGAGTATATATCTGTATAAGAATCTGATGTATGAATTATGTATAGAGTATATATCTGTATATAATCTGATGTATGAATAATGTATAGAGTATATATCTGTATATGATCTGATGGATTAATGATGTATAGAGTATATATCTGTACATGATCTGATGGATTAATAATGTATAGAGTATATATCTGTATATAATCTGATGTATGAATGATGTATAGAGTATATATCTGTATATAATCTGATGGATTAATGATGTATAGAGTATATATCTGTATATGATCTGATGGATTAATGATGTATAGAGTATATATCTGTATATGATCTGATGGATTAATGATGTATAGAGTATATATCTGTATATAATCTGATGTATGAATGATGTATAGAATATATATCTGTATATAATCTGATGGATTAATGATGTATAGAGTATATATCTGTATATAATCTGATGTATGAATGATGTATAGAGTATATATCTGTATATAATCTGATGTATGAATGATGTATAGAGTATATATCTGTATATGATCTGATGGATTAATGATGTATAGAGTATATATCTGTATATAATCTGATGGATTAATAATGTACAGAGTATATATCTGTATATAATCTGATGTATGAATGATGTATAGAGTATATATCTGTATATGATCAGATGGATTAATGATGTATAGAGTATATATCTGTACATGATCTGATGGATTAATGATGTATAGAGTATATATCTGTATATGATCTGATGGATTAATGATGTATAGAGTATATATCTGTATATAATCTGATGGATTAATGATGTATAGAGTATATATCTGTATATGATCTGATGGATTAATGATGTATAGACTATATATCTGTATATAATCTGATGTATGAATGATGTATAGAGTATATATCTGTATATAATCTCATGTATGAATGATGTATAGAGTATATATCTGTATATGATCTGATGGATTAATGATGTATAGAGTATATATCTGTATATAATCTGATGTATGAATGATGTATAGAGTATATATCTGAATATAATCTGATGTATGAATGATGTATAGAGTATATAGCTGTATATAATCTGATGTATGAATGATGTATAGAGTATATATCTGTATATGATCTGATGGAATAATGATGTATAGAGTATATATCTGTATATGATCTGATGGATTATTGATGTATAGAGTATATATCTGTATATGATCTGATGGATTAATGATGTATAGAGTATATATCTGTATATGATCTGATGGATTAATGATGTATAGAGTATATATCTGTATATGATCTGATGGATTAATGATGTACAGAGTATATATCTGTATATAATCTGATGTATGAATGATGTATAGAGTATATATCTGTATATGGTCTGATGGATTAATGATGTATAGAGTATATATCTGTATATAATCTGATGTATGAATGATGTATAGAGTATATATCTGTATATAATCTGATGGATTAATGACGTATAGAGTATATATCTGTATATAATCTGATGGATTAATGATGTATAGAGTATATATCTGTATATAATCTGATGGATTAATGATGTATAGAGTATATATCTGTACATAATCTGATGTATGAATGATGTATAGAGTATATATCTGTATATAATTTGATGGATTAATGATGTATAGAGTATATATCTGTATATAATCTGATGTATGAATGATGTATAGAGTATATATCTGTATAGAATCTGATGTATGAATGATGTATAGAGTATATATCTGTATATGATCTGATGGATTAATGATGCATAGAGTATATATCTGTACATGATCTGATGGATTAATAATGTATAGAGTATATATCTGTATATAATCTGATGTATGAATGATGTATAGAGTATATATCTGTATATGATCTGATGGATTAATGATGTATAGAGTATATATCTGTATATAATCTGATGTATGAATGATGTATAGAGTATATATCTGTATATAATCTGATGGATTAATGATGTATAGAGTATATATCTGTATATGATCTGATGGATTAATGATGTATAGAGTATATATCTGTATATGATCTGATGGATTAATGATGTATAGAGTATATATCTGTATATAATCTGATGTATGAATGATGTATAGAGTATATATCTGTATATAATCTGATGTATGAATGATGTACAGAGTATATATATGTATATAATGTGATGGATTAATGATATACAGAGTATATATGTGTATATGATCTGATGTATGAATGATGTATAGAGTATATATCTGTATATAATCTGATGGATTAATGATTTATAGAGTATATATTTGTATATAATCTGATGTATGAATGATGTATAGAGTATATATCTGTATATAATCTGATGTATGAATGATGTATAGAGTATATATCTGTATATAATCTGATGGATTAATGATGTATAGAGTATATATCTGTATATGATCTGATAGATTAATGATGTATAGAGTATATATATGTATATAATCTGATGGATTAATGATGTACAGAGTATATATCTGTATATGATCTGATGGATTAATGATGTATAGAGTATATATCTGTATATGATCTGATGTATGAATGATGTATAGAGTATATATCTGTATATGATCTGATGTATGAATGATGTATAGAGTATATATCTGTATATAATCTGATGGATTAATGATGTATAGAGTATATATTTGTATATAATCTGATGTATGAATGATGTATAGAGTATATATCTGTATATAATCTGATGTATGAATGATGTATAGAGCATATATCTGTATATAATCTGATGTATGAATGATGTATAGAGTATATATCTGTATATAATCTGATGTATGAATGATGTATAGAGTATATATCTGTATAAGAATCTGATGTATGAATTATGTATAGAGTATATATCTGTATATAATCTGATGTATGAATGATGTATAGAGTATATATCTGTATATGATCTGATGGATTAATGATGTATAGAGTATATATCTGTACATGATCTGATGGATTAATAATGTATAGAGTATATATCTGTATATAATCTGATGTATGAATGATGTATAGAGTATATATCTGTATATAATCTGATGGATTAATGATGTATAGAGTATATATCTGTATATGATCTGATGGATTAATGATGTATAGAGTATATATCTGTATATGATCTGATGGATTAATGATGTATAGAGTATATATCTGTATATAATCTGATGTATGAATGATGTATAGAATATATATCTGTATATAATCTGATGGATTAATGATGTATAGAGTATATATCTGTATATAATCTGATGTATGAATGATGTATAGAGTATATATCTGTATATAATCTGATGTATGAATGATGTATAGAGTATATATCTGTATATGATCTGATGGATTAATGATGTATAGAGTATATATCTGTATATAATCTGATGGATTAATGATGTACAGAGTATATATCTGTATATAATCTGATGTATGAATGATGTATAGAGTATATATCTGTATATAATCTGATGGATTAATGATGTATAGAGTATATATTTGTATATAATCTGATGTATGAATGATGTATAGAGTATATATCTGTATATAATCTGATGTATGAATGCTGTATAGAGCATATATCTGTATATAATCTGATGTATGAATGATGTATAGAGTATATATCTGTATATAATCTGATGTATGAATGATGTATAGAGTATATATCTGTATAAGAATCTGATGTATGAATTATGTATAGAGTATATATCTGTATATAATCTGATGTATGAATGATGTATAGAGTATATATCTGTATATGATCTGATGGATTAATGATGTATAGAGTATATATCTGTACATGATCTGATGGATTAATAATGTATAGAGTATATATCTGTATATAATCTGATGTATGAATGATGTATAGAGTATATATCTGTATATGATCTGATGGATTAATGATGTATAGAGTATATATCTGTATATAATCTGATGTATGAATGATGTATAGAGTATATATCTGTATATAATCTGATGGATTAATGATGTATAGAGTATATATCTGTATATGATCTGATGGATTAATGATGTATAGAGTATATATCTGTATATGATCTGATGGATTAATGATGTATAGAGTATATATCTGTATATAATCTGATGTATGAATGATGTATAGAGTATATATCTGTATATAATCTGATGTATGAATGATGTACAGAGTATATATCTGTATATGATCTGATGGATTAATGATGTATAGAGTATATATCTGTATATAATCTGATGTATGAATGATGTATAGAGTATATATCTGTATATAATCTGAAGGATTAATGATGTATAGAGTATATATCTGAATATAATCTGATGTATGAATGATGTATAGAGTATATAGCTGTATATAATCTGATGTATGAATGATGTATAGAGTATATATCTGTATATGATCTGATGGAATAATGATGTATAGAGTATATATCTGTATATGATCTGATGGATTATTGATGTATAGAGTATATATCTGTATATGATCTGATGGATTAATGATGTATAAAGTATATATCTGTATATGATCTGATGGATTAATGATGTATAGAGTATATATTTGTATATAATCTGATGTATGAATGATGTATAGAGTATATATCTGTATATAATCTGATGTATGAATGATGTATAGAGTATATATCTGTATATGGTCTGATGGATTAATGATGTATAGAGTATATATCTGTATATAATCTGATGTATGAATGATGTATAGAGTATATATCTGTATATAATCTGATGGATTAATGACGTATAGAGTATATATCTGTATATAATCTGATGGATTAATGATGTATAGAGTATATATCTGTATATAATCTGATGGATTAATGATGTATAGAGTATATATCTGTACATAATCTGATGTATGAATGATGTATAGAGTATATATCTGTATATAATTTGATGGATTAATGATGTATAGAGTATATATCTGTATATAATCTGATGTATGAATGATGTATAGAGTATATATCTGTATAGAATCTGATGTATGAATGATGTATAGAGTATATATCTGTATATGATCTGATGGATTAATGATGTACAGAGTATATATCTGTATATGATCTGATGGATTAATGATGTATAGACTATATATCTGTATATAATCTGATGGATTAATGATGTATAGAGTATATATGTATATAATCTGATGTATGAATGATGTATAGAGTATATATCTGTATATAATCTGATGGATTTATGATGTATAGAGTATATATCTGTATATGATCTGATGGTTTAATGATGTATAGAGTATATATCTGTATATAATCTGATGGATTAATGATGTATAGAGTATATATCTGGATATAATCTGATGGATTAATGATGTATAGAGTATATATCTGTATATGATCTGATGGATTAATGATGTATAGAGTATATATCTGTATATGATCTGATGGATTAATGATGTACAGAGTATATATCTGTATATAATCTGATGTATGAATGATGTATAGAGTATATATCTGTATATAATCTGATGTATGAATGATGTATAGAGTATATATCTGTATATGGTCTGATGTATGAATGATGTATAGAGTATATATCTGTATATAATCTGATGTATGAATGATGTATAGAGTATATATCTGTATATAATCTGATGGATTAATGATGTATAGAGTATATATCTGTATATAATCTGATGTATGAATGATGTATAGAGTATATATCTGTATATAATCTGATGGATTAATGATGTATAGAGTATATATCTGGATATAATCTTATGGATTAATGATGTATAGAGTATATATATGTATATAATCTGATGGATTAATGATGTACAGAGTATATATCTGTATATGATCTGATGGATTAATGATGTATAGAGTATATATCTGTATATGATCTGATGTATGAATGATGTATAGAGTATATATCTGTATATGATCTGATGTATGAATGATGTATAGAGTATATATCTGTATATAATCTGATGGATTAATGATGTATAGAGTATATATTTGTATATAATCTGATGTATGAATGATGTATAGAGTATATATCTGTATATAATCTGATGGATTAATGATGTATAGAGTATATATCTGTATATAATCTGATGTATGAATGATGTATAGAGTATATATCTGTATATAATCTGATGGATTAATGATGTATAGAGTATATATCTGTATATGATCTGATAGATTAATGATGTATAGAGTATATATATGTATATAATCTGATGGATTAATGATGTACAGAGTATATATCTGTATATGATCTGATGGATTAATGATGTATAGAGTATATATCTGTATATGATCTGATGTATGAATGATGTATAGAGTATATATCTGTATATGATCTGATGTATGAATGATGTATAGAGTATATATCTGTATATAATCTGATGGATTAATGATGTATAGAGTATATATTTGTATATAATCTGATGTATGAATGATGTATAGAGTATATATCTGTATATAATCTGATGTATGAATGATGTATAGAGCATATATCTGTATATAATCTGATGTATGAATGATGTATAGAGTATATATCTGTATATAATCTGATGTATGAATGATGTATAGAGTATATATCTGTATAAGAATCTGATGTATGAATTATGTATAGAGTATATATCTGTATATAATCTGATGTATGAATAATGTATAGAGTATATATCTGTATATGATCTGATGGATTAATGATGTATAGAGTATATATCTGTACATGATCTGATGGATTAATAATGTATAGAGTATATATCTGTATATAATCTGATGTATGAATGATGTATAGAGTATATATCTGTATATAATCTGATGGATTAATGATGTATAGAGTATATATCTGTATATGATCTGATGGATTAATGATGTATAGAGTATATATCTGTATATGATCTGATGGATTAATGATGTATAGAGTATATATCTGTATATAATCTGATGTATGAATGATGTATAGAATATATATCTGTATATAATCTGATGGATTAATGATGTATAGAGTATATATCTGTATATAATCTGATGTATGAATGATGTATAGAGTATATATCTGTATATAATCTGATGTATGAATGATGTATAGAGTATATATCTGTATATGATCTGATGGATTAATGATGTATAGAGTATATATCTGTATATAATCTGATGGATTAATAATGTACAGAGTATATATCTGTATATAATCTGATGTATGAATGATGTATAGAGTATATATCTGTATATGATCAGATGGATTAATGATGTATAGAGTATATATCTGTACATGATCTGATGGATTAATGATGTATAGAGTATATATCTGTATATGATCTGATGGATTAATGATGTATAGAGTATATATCTGTATATAATCTGATGGATTAATGATGTATAGAGTATATATCTGTATATGATCTGATGGATTAATGATGTATAGACTATATATCTGTATATAATCTGATGTATGAATGATGTATAGAGTATATATCTGTATATAATCTCATGTATGAATGATGTATAGAGTATATATCTGTATATGATCTGATGGATTAATGATGTATAGAGTATATATCTGTATATAATCTGATGTATGAATGATGTATAGAGTATATATCTGAATATAATCTGATGTATGAATGATGTATAGAGTATATAGCTGTATATAATCTGATGTATGAATGATGTATAGAGTATATATCTGTATATGATCTGATGGAATAATGATGTATAGAGTATATATCTGTATATGATCTGATGGATTATTGATGTATAGAGTATATATCTGTATATGATCTGATGGATTAATGATGTATAGAGTATATATCTGTATATGATCTGATGGATTAATGATGTATAGAGTATATATCTGTATATGATCTGATGGATTAATGATGTACAGAGTATATATCTGTATATAATCTGATGTATGAATGATGTATAGAGTATATATCTGTATATGGTCTGATGGATTAATGATGTATAGAGTATATATCTGTATATAATCTGATGTATGAATGATGTATAGAGTATATATCTGTATATAATCTGATGGATTAATGACGTATAGAGTATATATCTGTATATAATCTGATGGATTAATGATGTATAGAGTATATATCTGTATATAATCTGATGGATTAATGATGTATAGAGTATATATCTGTACATAATCTGATGTATGAATGATGTATAGAGTATATATCTGTATATAATTTGATGGATTAATGATGTATAGAGTATATATCTGTATATAATCTGATGTATGAATGATGTATAGAGTATATATCTGTATAGAATCTGATGTATGAATGATGTATAGAGTATATATCTGTATATGATCTGATGGATTAATGATGTACAGAGTATATATCTGTATATGATCTGATGGATTAATGATGTATAGACTATATATCTGTATATAATCTGATGGATTAATGATGTATAGAGTATATATGTATATAATCTGATGTATGAATGATGTATAGAGTATATATCTGTATATAATCTGATGGATTTATGATGTATAGAGTATATATCTGTATATGATCTGATGGTTTAATGATGTATAGAGTATATATCTGTATATAATCTGATGGATTAATGATGTATAGAGTATATATCTGGATATAATCTGATGGATTAATGATGTATAGAGTATATATCTGTATATAATCTGATGTATGAATGATGTATAGAGTACATATCTGGATATAATCTGATGGATTAATGATGTATAGAGTATATATCTGTATATAATCTGATGTATGAATGATGTATAGAGTATATATCTGTATATGATCTGATGGATTAATGATGTATAGAGTATATATCTGTATATGATCTGATGGATTAATGATGTACAGAGTATATATCTGTATATAATCTGATGTATGAATGATGTATAGAGTATATATCTGTATATAATCTGATGTATGAATGATGTATAGAGTATATATCTGTATATGGTCTGATGTATGAATGATGTATAGAGTATATATCTGTATATGATCTGATGTATGAATGATGTATAGAGTATATATCTGTATATAATCTGATGGATTAATGACGTATAGAGTATATATCTGTATATAATCTGATGGATTAATGATGTATAGAGTATATATCTGTATATAATCTGATGGATTAATGATGTATAGAGTATATATCTATGTATGATCTGATGGATTAATGAAGTATAGAGTATATATCTGTACATAATCTGATGTATGAATGATGTATAGAGTATATATCTGTATATAATTTGATGGATTAATGATGTATAGAGTATATATCTGTATATAATCTGATGTATGAATGATGTATAGAGTATATATCTGTATATGATCTGATGTATGAATGATGTATAGAGTATATATCTGTATAGAATCTGATGTATGAATGATGTATAGAGTATATATCTGTATATGATCTGATGGATTAATGATGTACAGAGTATATATCTGTATATTATCTGATGGATTAATGATGTATAGAGTATATATCTGTATATGATCTGATGGATTAATGATGTATAGAGTATATATCTGTATATAATCTGATGGATTAATGATGTATAGAGTATATATGTATATAATCTGATGTATGAATGATGTATAGAGTATATATCTGTATATAATCTGATGGATTAATGATGTATAGAGTATATATCTGGATTTAATCTGATGGATTTGTGATGTATAGAGTATGTATCTGTATATAATCTGATGGATTAATGATGTATAGAGTATATATCTGTATATAATCTGATGGATTAATGATGTATAGAGTATATATCTGGATTTAATCTGATGGATTAATGACGTATATATCTGTATATAATCTGATGGATTAATGATGTATAGAGTATATATCTGTATAGAATCTGATGTATGAATGATGTATAGAGTATATATCTGTATATGATCTGATGTATGAATGATGTATAGAGTATATATCTGTATAGAATCTGATGTATGAATGATGTATAGAGTATATATCTGTATATGATCTGATGGATTAATGATGTACAGAGTATATATCTGTATATTATCTGATGGATTAATGATGTATAGAGTATATATCTGTATATGATCTGATGGATTAATGATGTATAGAGTATATATCTGTATATAATCTGATGGATTAATGATGTATAGAGTATATATGTATATAATCTGATGTATGAATGATGTATAGAGTATATATCTGTATATAATCTGATGGATTAATGATGTATAGAGTATATATCTGGATTTAATCTGATGGATTTGTGATGTATAGAGTATGTATCTGTATATAATCTGATGGATTAATGATGTATAGAGTATATATCTGTATATAATCTGATGGATTAATGATGTATAGAGTATATATCTGGATTTAATCTGATGGATTTATGATGTATAGAGTATATATCTGTATATAATCTGATGGATTAATGATGTATAGAGTATATATCTGTATATAATCTGATGGATTAATGATGTATAGAGTATATATCTGGATATAATCTGATGTATGAATGATGTATAGAGTATATATCATTATATGATCTGATGGATTAATGATGTATAGAGTAAATATCTGTATATGATCTGATGGATTAATGATGTATAGAGTATATATCTGTATATGGTCTGATGGATTAATGATGTATAGAGTATATATCTGTATATAATCTGATGTATGAATGATGTATAGAGTATATATCTGTATATAATCTGATGGATTAATGACGTATATATCTGTATATAATCTGATGTATGAATGATGTATAGAGTATATATCTGTATATAATCTGATGGATTAATGATGTATAGAGTATATATCTATGTATGATCTGATGGATTAATGATGTATAGAGTATATATCTGTACATAATCTGATGTATGAATGATGTATAGAGTATATATCTGTATATAATCTGATGGATTAATGACGTATATATCTGTATATAATCTGATGGATTAATGATGTATAGAGTATATATCTGTATAGAATCTGATGTATGAATGATGTATAGAGTATATATCTGTATATGATCTGATGTATGAATGATGTATAGAGTATATATCTGTATAGAATCTGATGTATGAATGATGTATAGAGTATATATCTGTATATGATCTGATGGATTAATGATGTACAGAGTATATATCTGTATATTATCTGATGGATTAATGATGTATAGAGTATATATCTGTATATGATCTGATGGATTAATGATGTATAGAGTATATATCTGTATATAATCTGATGGATTAATGATGTATAGAGTATATATGTATATAATCTGATGTATGAATGATGTATAGAGTATATATCTGTATATAATCTGATGGATTAATGATGTATAGAGTATATATCTGGATTTAATCTGATGGATTTGTGATGTATAGAGTATGTATCTGTATATAATCTGATGGATTAATGATGTATAGAGTATATATCTGTATATAATCTGATGGATTAATGATGTATAGAGTATATATCTGGATTTAATCTGATGGATTAATGATGTATAGAGTATATATCTGGATATAATCTGATGGATTAATGATGTATAGAGTATATATCTGGATATAATCAAGCCAGACATTTTCCCGGTTACATCGGTACTGACTGGTTTTGTTTGCTGGTTTTACAACCTCTGTGGGACCTGACCAGTCCGTCTGGCGTCAAACCGGAAGTTTCTTTCTGATTTATTGCAGGAATGTTTCGGTTCAGCACAACGTGGAGGTTTTACTTCCTGACTGAAACGCAGGCAAGGAGCAGATTTACTAAAGCAGACAAATCAGCATGTCGCCACAAATCATTAGAGAGGCTTCAGTTCTGCAGTGAAAGCTGCAAACCAACTTTCCCAGTTTACAGCCCTCCCGACTGGCCTGTGGGAGCGGGACGAGATCAGCTAGCAGCAGAGCGGTGAGGAGGGCATGTTTACATGTGTTATATCCGCCGCATGTCTCCAGTCTGAGTCCGTTTAAACATAAAACTGAAGTTCAGTCAAATGACCTGAAAATAAAATGTTTATTTTTTCATGTGTGAAATCTGGGTGTTAACTTAAGTTGATTTTTCCATTATAATTAGTTTTCTGGGCTGCACGGTGGCGCAGTGGTTAGCACTGTGGCCTCACAGCAAGAAGGTCGCTGGTTCAATCCTTGGCTGGTTTGGTCAGTGGCCTTTCTGTGTGGAGTTTGCATGTTCTCCCCGTGTATGCATGGGTTCTCTCCAGGTACTCCAGCTTCCTCCCACCATCCAAAAGACATGCATGATAGGTTAATTGGTCACTCTAAATTGCCCCTAGGTGTGAGTGTGGTTGTTCGTCTCTCTGTGTGGCCCTGCGATGGACTGGCGAGCTGTCCAGGGTGTACCCTGCCTGTCGCCCAAAGCCGGCTGGGATAGGCTCCAGCTTCCCCGCGACCCTGAATTGGAATAAGCGGTTCGGAAAATGAAATTAGTTTTCTAATTTATCTTTGATATTTAAACAGACGTAGCTGGCAGCCACCAGAGCATGTTTCTCATGCAGCGCTGAATATCTTTTACATTTGGGTGAAATGTCTAAAATAGAAGCAGATCTGAAGAAGCTGAAGAAAATAGAATCATTAGATTTCATCTAACCTGCCCAAGAAGCCGAATAAAACATCAGAAACTGCAATTTGTCGGCTAAACCAGCCCGTCTATGAGCTGCAAAGCAGAGGGACAGATCCGCCATTGCACGTCTTCCAGTGGATTTGTAAAATCATTCTTCGGTATTTCGGACAATCTCCAGGCTGTTTCCGTGGTAATGAGCAGGTCACCTGACCTCCCAGGCTGGATGGAGCTGGCACACCTCAGTGGGACGTCAGAGATCTGCAGCTGTCTGGGGTGTTTAAACACCTGCGACCCACCAGTGGACAACACTGCACCATGTAGTCTGCTATTTTATTCCCTCCTCCAGCGTCCCGGTTCCAGCTGTTCTCCATCCCGGACCCCAGAACCAGCAGCAGAGACGTGTCTGGCTGCTGGACGATGGGATGGAGACGACTTTCCTCCCAGCGGATCCTCCTGCAGAGCTTCATGGGAAAGACCCCGATCAGTCAAACACCCGTCACGTCCTCCTGCATGACGTTTAATCTGTCATTTCTACCTGATAATCTGAGTTTCTGTGGGAGTTTCGCCCCGAAGAGAACAGCTGTTTGATCGTGGGACGTCCAGGAGGGACTGGTTCAACTGGGATAAGTCCAGTTTAACACAAACCAAAGCAAAGGAAGGTGGGAAATCTTCCATGCATGGAACGGAGAGCAGCGACTGTCCTGGTGTGGGCGCTCCTTCATCTCTGCAGCAGGACTGCATCTGTTTAACTTGTGATGAGTTTATGGGCTGAAATGTTTCCGCTGAAGGCTGCAACCTGAAAGCATGTGGAAACATCTGCTTCCTCCTCATTATTCCTTAAAGAAGCTGGAAATTCTGATCAACATAAACCTGTTTTATGACATGAAAAAAGGTTTAAAATTAGCTTCGATTGTCATTTCAGGAACCAAATAAATCCATGTGATGTGCAGCAGGGGAGGCCTGTCGCTAAGCTAACCATGTTTTTTCACCGAAACCAGAAGAAAATGGGAGTTTTTATCCTGGATTCATCCAGAGGAGAGAAAATCTCTGTGGGACATCCAACTTTCAGAGGCTTTGCTTCAACCAGAGGAGTGCTGTGGCTACTAAAATAATGATAGCTTCCACTTCCACTGCCACCATGGAGCCACGTCAGAAGCTGCACTCTGGTTTCCAGCATGAACTTGGTCTGGATGAACACGACGGTTGTTGGTTTTCCTCTCTGCTTGTTCCAGAAAAGACCATTCCTGGGAAACAAGCTCGTTCCCTTCCTCTCCTCAGTGACAGAAGGAGCTGAAACCAAACCGATTTTTTTCTTCGGTTTGGTTGTTTAATAAAACCACAAACCAGCAGAGCTCGTTTCTTACATGTTGAACGGGTCAGTAGATGAATAACCTGCCTGGAAACATCCAAACAGGGAAATGTTGGGTTAAAGCCGAGTCTGGAGGTCAAGTCTACAGAAGACGCCACCAACATGGAGGTCTGTTTTGCTAATCCTTCACTTTAATCTGATTTCTGTGGGATGTTCTTCCAGTTTCCTTAAAAACAAGCTTTGGATGTTTCCTAAACATGATAAACCCTGAAACTCCAGCGGATCTTCTGGAGAGCCGTCTCTTCCACCAGCAGGGTGGAACTGGGACGGTCATGTGACCCTCCAGCTGGTCTACTGAGGTTTTCCAGCGTTTCTATCCGTCCAGGAGGTTTACAATCCAGACACAACATGTAGTGTTTATTCAGAGACCGCAGCGTTCTCGCCTTCCTGCAGCCGCGCATCATTCAGGCTTTAAAACCAGCCACTTCCTGTTGCCAGGGGGCGTGGCTAATCTGTAATCAATTACTGATTATAGATGTGGTCAGGACGTGACTGGCATCATACCTGTGAAATATCGTACAGGTTTCTTGTTTTTTGGTTTTAACTCAGTTTGGTTTTTGTGGCGAGACGTCTAACTTTGAGGCCCCGCCCCCTTCACGGCAAGTCACACCTGCCGTCTGAGCATCCTGACCGATCCGCTGGCAACACGGTGACATCTAGAGACGGATCAAATGCCACGCCAGCAAAACGGCAAAACGTTGCCAAGAAACCTCAGAAATGATGATGAATCACTTCCTGTCAAACTTTCCACCAATCAGAGAGCTGGGATTGACGACGATGTCCAATCAGGAGCTGCCAGATAATAAATGATAAATGGACTGATACAGCGCTTTTCCAGTCATACTGACCAGTCGAAGCTTTACGCTACATAAAGCGTCCACGCGTTCACACACACCTCACCAGACACATCAGGACCAATGCAGGGTTTCGTGTCTCACTTTGGGACACTTAGGCGTGAAGCTCGGAATCGATCCACCGACCTTCCAGTTGGAAGAAGACGGTTCTTTCACCTGAGATACAACCACCCGCCAAAGATCAACAAACGAGCTAAAAAGAAGAAAAATGTTGGTGTTCAGTGGCGCTAAAGAAGCCGAGAGACGGTTTTTCAGTGGTGTCCCTCAGGGATCTGGACTCGGCCCACTTCTTTTCCTTTAAACGGGACTGAACTGATGCTGGGATGCAGCAGTGTGGATAAACCCGTCTGCAGCTCAAGTCTCACATTTAGCAAAGCCCCATGAGCTTCACGGCAGCGTAATGGTTAGCTCTGCAAACGTCCCCCTTGGTTGGGGGGAGGTCTGAGCCGAGCATGCGCATGTGTGGGTGTGAGCTTCCTCCCACCCTCTAAACACATGCGTGTTAGGTTCATTTATTGTTTTTAAAGAAGCTTCAGCTTCTACATGTCCTCACAGCAGCGAGAGACGACGCGGATCTTCCTCATGTTGCATCATCAGATCGTTTTATCCTGAGACATGAGGTCCAGTCTGCAGACGTTTGTTCAGGCTGGAAACACGACTTGTGTGGGAAGCAGGCGGGTGAGAGGGTCGTGACCTCAGACTTCACTCGAGGCGGGAGGGATTTCCCAGAGTAAGCAACAGCCATACTTCACACATATAGATTTATGATGCCTACAGGCCAGGAGCCATGAATAAATCATTCCCACTGCAGCTTCTTCACTGCTGAATTCCTGAATTTCTCAATAATTAGAAAACTGAACGGTGTTTCTGGATTTCTGCTGTACAGATAGTCTAAATGTACACAGCTTCCATCCAAAAATGTTGTTTCTGTGTAAAATGGAGATGAATCTTCTTCCCAGCAGCAGATAAACATCAAATCTGCAAGGTCTTTCCTGAAAGAGACGTTGTCTGGATGGGAGCAGATGTTTCAGCATTGATGGAGCTTCCCAGATGTGGAAGCTGCCCACGCCATCGGCACTAATGCAACCCCATCCCATCAGAGATGCAGGCTGATAAGAAGCTGGATGCTCCCTCTCCTCTTTAGTCTGCAGGACACGCCGTCCATGCTGTCCACAAACTATTCCACATCTTCATCCAGGTTTCCACTCAGAACATTTTAAATGAGCTTTGGTCCAGAGAAGACGGCGTGTTTCTGGATCCTCTTCACATATGATGGAGCTTTAACCTGCATGAACTGGGTTCACACTGGTTTCTGGAAGCTTCCTGAGTCCATGCACTGGTTTCCAGTAGAGCATCCAGCCTTGTCCCACTCTTACAGAGATTCCTTCTGATTTTCTGAATCTTCTGGTGATATTGTAAGATGGTGGAACGCCAAATTTTCCCACAAGTCGAAGATCCATCGTTCCATTTGAGAGAGACTGCCTCTCTGAAATGCTCCTTTCATACCCGTCATGTTACTGACCTGCTGCTAATAAACCTGATTAGTCGTCACATGCTCCATGTTTTTACCTTTTCAGCCTTTTGTTGCTCCTGTTCCAACTTTTTACAGACATGTTGTTCCATCAGATCCACAATCAGCTCAAATTTACCACAAAATGATAACATCTGTTTCATATCTGACATGATGTTTATCTTCTCAAGGGAATCAGAATATGACCTGATGAGATTTTCTTTCTATTCACATTTTTGGGGGGTTTGAGATTATATTATCATTATAAAATAATATCGGACCAAGCGGTTAGGATAATGAATGAATTTTTTTTTTTTAAATAAATCTTATATTTATAGATATGAATTTTACCCCATCAATCAATAAAGTATCTATCTATCTATCTATCTATCTATCTATCTATCTATCTATCTATCTATATCTATCTATCTATCTATCTATCTATCTATCTATCTATCTATCTGTCTGTCTGTCTGTCTGTCTGTCTGTCTGTCTGTCTGTCTGTCTGTCTGTCTATCTATCTGTCTGTCTGTCTGTCTGTCTGTCTGTCTGTCTGTCTGTCTATCTATCTGTCTGTCTGTCTGTCTGTCTATCTATCTATTGCTGAATGAAAGCTGACTTTTGCTGTTCTATGTGTCAGATAATAAACAGACCAACCGCTGAATAAAAAGAAGTTATTTTCATCCATTTCCTCCAAACAAACACAAGTTTTCATTCGGTTTCTCTTCCTTACGTTCCAGCTGTCATACAGAACTCACACAGTTTTCCAGGATGAAGGACGGCCTGAAAATCTGCCTCTTTGTTTCCTGGAACAGGATTTCACGTTTGGTTTGACAGTAAAATAAGCTCAGACACAGATAAGAAGCATAAACAGCCTGCCGGTGACGTGCAACGTTTTCTGCTGGAACAAACGGCAGAATAAAAAGTGGATGAGCTGGAAGCGTCAGATGCAGACACATCCTGACAGCTCGGTGCTACAAAGCTGCATCGGTTCTGAGACGGATGCAGAGCAGCAGGATGGCAGGTACGAACCCCCGCAGGCCTCCTGAGAAGGCTAATGTTTCATCTGCTTTCTGTGACGAGGCAGACGATCGCTTTCAAAGACTTCTTTCCTCTTGGCTGCAACCTGAGGAGGAAGAGCTCTGCTGAGAGGGGCTCGCCTGCTTGGCCCACTTCTCTGGGATTCGCCGAGACGAGGAAACAAAGCTACTTTTATCGATTTGTCCCACAAACGTCTGCGTGATGGAATAAATACGAGGCTTTCAGTCAACACTAGACGTTTGAAGGTAAAAGAGGAAGCAGGAGGGGTTCCAGTAAGAAAAACAACAGGAAACTGGAATATATAAGTCAGGATGGACATGGTCAGCAACACACCTTGGTGATTTTTCAGAGATCTCTAAGATCTCCATCACAGTAGTCCGGTTCTCCTCATCAAAGTTTCTTCAGCAGGTAAAATGCTGCTTCGGCTGACTGGTGAAAATGACATCAAGATTTCTGGACTGATCCGTGGTTTCAACATTGATTGCTGAAGACGGACACGAAGCTTTTTGGTTTTAAACACAATTATTACAAATTATTTATTTTTATGCAAATTATTTTTATGCATCGGACGAAAGTTCTGGAACATCAAAGTGATGATTTGACTGCAACAACAACTGAATCTCTGTCCGGGCCTACAGACCGCCGGAGAGACAGTAATATAGAACTGAGAGTCGTCAGCATAACTATAACCAGATGTGTGGTTTGTTTCCATGATCTGACAGAGTAGGAGCACCAAGATGCTGGAACCATGGAGAACCCTACATGTAGACGCTAAACAACAGAGGAACCAACACGGAACCATGGAGAACCCCACATGTAGATGCTAAACAACAGAGGAACCAGTATGGAACCATGGAGAACCCCACATGTAGATGCTAAACAACAGAGGAACCAACACGGAACCATGGAGAACCCCAGAGGTAGATGCTAAACAACAGAGGAACCAGCATGGAACCATGGAGAACCCCACATGTAGATGCTAAACAACAGAGGAACCAGCATGGAACCATGGAGAACCCCACATGTAGATGCTAAACAACAGAAGAAACTAACATGGAACCATGGAGAACCCCACATGTAGATGCTAAACAACAGAGGAACCAACACGGAACCATGGAGAACCCCACATGTAGATGCTAAACAACAGAGGAACCAGCATGGAACCATGGAGAACCCCACATGTAGATGCTAAACAACAGAGAAACCAGCATGGAACCATGGAGAACCCCACATGTAGATGCTAAACAACAGAGGAACCAGCATGGAACCATGGAGAACCCCACATGTAGATGCTAAACAACAGAGGAACCAGCATGGAACCATGGAGAACCCCACATGTAGATGCTAAACAACAGAGGAACCAGCATGGAACCATGGAGAACCCCACATGTAGATGCTAAACAACAGAGGAACCAGCATGGAACCATGGAGAACCCCACATGTAGATGCTAAACAACAGAGGAACCAGCATGGAACCATGGAGAACCCCACATGTAGATGCTAAACAACAGAGGAACCAGCTTGGAACCATGGAGAACCCCACATGTAGATGCTAAACAACAGAGGAACCAGCATGGAACCATGGAGAACCCCACATGTAGATGCTAAACAACAGAGGAACCAACACGGAACCATGGAGAACCCCACATGTAGATGCTAAACAACAGAGGAACCAGCATGGAACCATGGAGAACCCCACATGTAGATTCTAAACAACAGAGGAACCAGCATGGAACCATGGAGAACCCCACATGTAGATGCTAAACAACAGAGGAACCAACATGGAACCATGGAGAACCCCACATGTAGATGCTAAACAACAGAGGAACCAACATGGAACCATGGAGAACCCCACATGTAGATGCTAAACAACAGAGGAACCAGCATGGAACCATGGAGAACCCCACATGTAGATGCTAAACAACAGAGGAACCAGCATGGAACCATGGAGAACCCCACATGTAGATGCTAAACAACAGAGGAACCAGCATGGAACCATGGAGAACCCCACATGTAGATGCTAAACAACAGAGGAACCAGCTTGGAACCATGGAGAACCCCACATGTAGATGCTAAACAACAGAGGAACCAACATGGAACCTGACGCCACTTTGTAATCTACTGCTGGACAATAAAGAACAGTAGAACCCACACCACATTAAACCACGTTAAACTTATGACAACAGTGTACGAATATTTTACAGTTGTGATTTATTTAAGAGTCAGAATCTGTTTCTTTGATTGATGATAATTATCCTTTAATTTCCTTTTTCTTTCCTGCCTTGTTTGAAGTTTAAATGTTTTAACATGTCGGACTGTGTTGCTTAAATGTGTCGCGTGAAGAACCCGGACCTGGAGACGAACACTCTCCAGTTCTGCATAAATGATGCATAAACATTGCAGATTGCGTGACCTTCAGGCTCCTGGTTCCGTCTGTGGTGTGATCGGGATGAGCGGCATGTGCAGGAACAGGAAGAAGAGCTGCTTTGTTTGATGTGTTCGGCTGAACAACAGGAAACAAGCAGCATGTGTAACAGCTGAACCAGAACCGGGCCGAGCCAGCGCAACGACATGCAGCCGAGCGCGAAACAAGCGTCCCGTTTCCTGATTTCTGCCTCCGCGAGGACCTGAGGGCTTGTTCCCATGACAACACAGAACAGCTGCAGACACCAGAACATTGGTTTTATGGTAAAGGGGTCGACGTGGAGACCCGACCAGTCCGGTTCTTTAGGAAACCATAAACATGACGTTTGCAAGATGTTGTGAGAAATAAACAAGTGGGGTTTGTTCGTACCGCTTCACCCAGAACTAGAAGTTCTTAGTTCGGACGACAGTCAAAAGTTTTAACGTTTAATTATTACAGAAAACTGCAGCAAAAAGTCGTCTAAAAACTGCAAAAGTATCACAGATTCATGTTATTTTCTACTTTTCTTTGTTCAAATCTTTCAATCCAATGCATCTCATTGTTACTAACTAATTTGTAGTTTATTTCAAGCATTTCAATGCCGGTTTGATCACATGATAAATGTTTTTAACAAACATCACACTGATTAGAAAAAAGAAGAAAAATATCCCAGAATCTCAAAACGTGGGTTTTATTAAAAATAACATTTTTTGTGTTATTTTTCCATCCAAACTGCAACATCATGTGATCATACTGGATTTTAAAGGGTTAAAATTACTTTAATAGTTACATATTCAGCGGTTTTGTTCAGGACGGAAGCAGATTAAAGAACCTGAGCAAAGAAAGTAAAAAATAAAAAACATCTTGAATGTTTTTAGCAGTTTTCAGGACTGTTTTATCCTGTAAATCGTTGCAACCAGCAGGAATAAATAATCGTTGATCGCATTTATTAGTTGTATCAGAAGCTGAACTTTGACATGTTTTAGATCAGTCATCATCATTTTGTCTTCATGGCCCTTTAATGACTCGATCAGCCAATCAGGGGCCAGGAAGATGCATGTGGACATCTGACTGGGTGCAGAAACAAGAACAACCTCAGACTTGTGCATCTAAACATATTTTCATGCAGCCAGTTTTACTTCAGATCCTTTTGCAGCTCGGATGTTTGGACTCTGTAATCCCTGAACAGGGTTTGTTACGGAGTTTCTGCTTCTCCGCGAAGCCGTCAGGCTGAAACCCGGAGGCTTCCTGCAGGCAGAAGACTGATGAGGACACGCAGAAGTCTGCGGCTTTGTTGTTTTGTCCTGAAAGCAGAAGATGTAGGTCAGCAGTCGTCGAGCTGGAGTCGTTTTATCTCTCAGCGAAACCAGGTCATTTCATAATGAGACGCAGGATCCCCAGCGACACGTGGAAAAGGCTCCGCTGGGCGCCACGCATCAGCTGAGAGGAGGAAGCTCTGCTCATAAACCTGCTACTGCTCCACAGTGCAAGGTGCACCAGCAGAATACACACGACGTGGGCCGGTCTGACTGGTCGTCTGGCTGGTCGTCTGGCTGGTCGTCTGACTGGTCGTCTGGCTGGTCGTCTGGCTGGTCGTCTGGCTGGTCGTCCGGCTGGTCGTCTGGCTGGTCGTCCGACTGGTCGTCCGACTGGTCGTCTGGCTGGTCGTCTGGCTGGTCGTCTGACTGGTCGTCCGACTGGTCGTCTGACTGGTCGTCTGGCTGGTCGTCTGGCTGGTCGTCTGACTGGTCGTCCGACTGGTCGTCCGGCTGGTCGTCCGGCTGGTCGTCCGGCTGGTCGTCTGACTGGTCGTCTGGCTGGTCGTCTGGCTGGTCGTCTGGCTGGTCGTCTGGCTGGTCGTCTGACTGGTCGTCCGGCTGGTCGTCCGGCTGGTCGTCTGACTGGTCGTCTGGCTGGTCGTCTGGCTGGTCGTCTGGCTGGTCGTCTGGCTGGTCGTCCGGCTGGTCGTCTGGCTGGTCGTCCGGCTGGTCGTCCGGCTGGTCGTCCGGCTGGTCGTCCGGCTGGTCGTCCGACTGGTCGTCCGGCTGGTCGTCCGACTGGTCGTCCGACTGGTCGTCCGGCTGGTCGTCCGGCTGGTCGTCCGGCTGGTCGTCCGACTGGTCGTCCGACTGGTCGTCCGGCTGGTCGTCCGGCTGGTCGTCCGGCTGGTCGTCCGACTGGTCGTCCGGCGTCCGGCTGGTCGTCCGGCTGGTCGTCCGGCTGGTCGTCCGGCTGGTCGTCCGGCTGGTCGTCCGACTGGTCGTCCGACTGGTCGTCCGACTGGTCGTCTGACTGGTCGTCTGACTGGTCGTCTGGCTGGTCGTCTGGCTGGTCGTCCGGCTGGTCGTCTGACTGGTCGTCCGGCTGGTCGTCTGACTGGTCGTCTGACTGGTCGTCTGACTGGTCGTCTGGCTGGTCGTCTGACTGGTCGTCCGACTGGTCGTCCGACTGGTCGTCTGGCTGGTCGCCCGGCTGGTCACCTTGGCAAGCGATCCTGATGTCAGGAGGCCGATGTGACCAGAAGCCGTCTGATTTCACTAAATCACAACTTTATTTGTGATTTGTGAACAAAATAAAGATGGAATCATCTACAGGACCGAGTCATCTGCAGGAAGCAGCATTAAAGACAGGTAGAACTTCTGCCATGTTCCCGTCAGCGCCCCCCATCGACGGCTAACCCAGCCTCCATCCTGCCTGACCTGTTCGCTCTCTGCAGCCAGCAGAAGACCATCTCACCATGACTCTTGTCTCTTTTAATCTTCTTGTCTCTTTGCTGAATCAGCGACATTGTGTGTTCAGAACATCCAATTTCTTATTATACCGTGAAGCCAAACGTCACGTCCTGATGTAAACGTTATATCGTGTCGGTTTCTCAGCCTCGGGATGCTGCTCGGCTGCAGCAGCTCTAGAAATGCACCTGATTGATGTTTTTAACTCATCGTAAAAAGGAAAACCCGTCACTTCACGCACCTGGAAAGCCAAGTTTTTCCTTTTTAGATGAAAAACCCTCCATCAGTCATGAAGGTTTTAGGTGTCTTTCTTCTGAGATGGATGGAAACGTATCTGTCCTGAAGTTAAACCTGTAAAATCTGTAATTTTCCTCTAAAACTGCTGGTAGCAGTGGAAGTAGAGCTGAGGCAAAGCTCGCTGGTGTAACAGAAGCTGCCGGAGGACAGCAGGATGCAGAACAGGCCGACTCGATCGCATCCTACCGTCCGGGTCCATCCGGTTGTATGAAGCCTATCGAGTTGCTGCCTTGTGATTGGCTGAGAGCAGGCGGAGCGGATGAAGGAAACGGTGAGTTTAATAAAAGCAAAACAAATACAGGCTGATGTGTTTGTAAATGAGCTGTTCGATATAAACACACATGCAGACTTAATGAGACGTTTGCGCCCAAGGAGGAAAACTGTTTCAGAATAAAAATAGTTTTTTCTTCTGAAACCTGAACGTGTTTCCGTCCTCCAGAGGCTTCGTTAGCGAGACCTGACCATCGCTCACAAACATCCCTCGCCTCCTGGCAGCCCAGCGTTGCCCTCGCGCAGTGGTGGTGGTGGTGGGGGTTGCATCAGGTCAGGATCTGAGCTGCATCCCCTGCAGCGACGGCCAGAGCTGCTATCCTGCCCTGTTTTCATTCCAGCCGCCCTCTCAGGGCCGGCTGCGGTGGAATTGGCTTCGCCCCGGGTGGTGGAGGTGGAGGTGGAGGACAAATCCATATTTTCAGCTAAACGGGGAAATGTGTCTGGCTGTTCCCCAGCAGAGATAAAAAGCAGACAGGTTGGCAGTTTGTGTTGCCTTTTCATGCAGAAAATGACGGTTTTCATCCAGAAGCAGCAGCGAAGAAGATCCCTTTCCATGTGGAAAAAGCAGCAGATTCCAGCAGCAGCAAATGATTTACGATGAGGAGAATAAAATCTCACAGATATAAACATCATCAGTAAAAACCGACGGACGGTACAGTCGGGCAGGAAACCTCGGCTGCATTCTTCCATCGATGAGTTTTTCATCTGCTGGGAGCGTCAACGTGGAGGTGGAGCTGCTTCCATTGCGCTCGGAGGGTAAACCTTCTGTTTGGTTGACTGGAAATGTTTCCAGACAGCGAGGATGGAAATGCACGGCGAGGCCATGCACGGCGAGGCCATGCACGGCGAGGCCATGCACGGCGAGGCCATGCACGGCGAGGTCATGCACGGCGAGGCCATGCACGGCGAGGTCATGCACGGCGAGGCCATGCACGGCGAGGCCATGCACGGCGAGGTCATGCACGGCGAGGCCATGCACGGCGAGGCCATGCACGGCGAGGCCATGCACGGCGAGGTCATGCACGGCGAGGCCATGCACGGCGAGGTCATGCACGGCGAGGTCATGCACGGCGAGGCCATGCACGGCGAGGCCATGCACGGCGAGGCCATGCACGGCGAGGTCATGCACGGCGAGGTGATGCACGGCGAGGTGATGCACGGCGAGGTCATGCACGGCGAGGTGATGCACGGCGAGGTGATGCACGGCGAGGTGATGCACGGCGAGGTCATGTCGTACATAAATGTGGACGTCCGTTTCAAAGGTGGGCATTCATTTCAGAATGGTCTGCTAGGCTTGGTTTGAATTGGGACAGGGTCAGACCCTCGTGGTCTGGGTCGGTCGGATCCTTGGGGTCTGGGTCAGAGCCTCAGGGTCTGGGTCGGTCGGATCCTTGGGGTCTGGGTCAGAGCCTCAGGGTCTGGGTCGGTCGGATCCTTGGGGTCTGGGTCAGACCCTCAGGGTCTGGGTCGGTCGGATCCTTGGGGTCTGGGTCAGACCCTCGTGGTCTGGGTCGGTCGGATCCTTGGGGTCTGGGTCAGATCCTCGTGGTCTGGGTCGGTCGGATCCTTGGGGTCTGGGTCAGACCCTCAGGGTCTGGGTCGGTCGGATCCTTGGGGTCTGGGTCAGATCCTCGTGGTCTGGGTCGGTCGGATCCTTGGGGTCTGGGTCAGACCCTCAGGGTCTGGGTCGGTCGGATCCTTGGGGTCTGGGTCAGAGCCTCAGGGTCTGGGTCGGTCGGATCCTTGGGGTCTGGGTCAGACCCTCGTGGTCTGGGTCGGTCGGATCCTTGGGGTCTGGGTCAGATCCTCGTGGTCTGGGTCGGTCGGATCCTTGGGGTCTGGGTCAGATCCTCGTGGTCTGGGTCGGTCGGATCCTTGGGGTCTGGGTCAGAGCCTCAGGGTCTGGGTCGGTCGGATCCTTGGGGTCTGGGTCAGACCCTCAGGGTCTGGGTCGGTCGGATCCTTGGGGTCTGGGTCAGACCCTCGTGGTCTGGGTCGGTCGGATCCTTGGGGTCTGGGTCAGACCCTCAGGGTCTGGGTCGGTCGGATCCTTGGGGTCTGGGTCAGACCCTCGTGGTCTGGGTCGGTCGGATCCTTGGGGTCTGGGTCAGACCCTCGTGGTCTGGGTCGGTCGGATCCTTGGGGTCTGGGTCAGATCCTCGTGGTCTGGGTCGGTCGGATCCTTGGGGTCTGGGTCAGATCCTCGTGGTCTGGGTCGGTCGGATCCTTGGGGTCTGGGTCAGAGCCTCAGGGTCTGGGTCGGTCGGATCCTTGGGGTCTGGGTCAGACCCTCAGGGTCTGGGTCGGTCGGATCCTTGGGGTCTGGGTCAGACCCTCGTGGTCTGGGTCGGTCGGATCCTTGGGGTCTGGGTCAGACCCTCAGGGTCTGGGTCGGTCGGATCCTTGGGGTCTGGGTCAGACCCTCGTGGTCTGGGTCGGTCGGATCCTTGGGGTCTGGGTCAGACCCTCGTGGTCTGGGTCGGTCGGATCCTTGGGGTCTGGGTCAGACCCTCGTGGTCTGGGTCGGTCGGATCCTTGGGGTCTGGGTCAGACCCTCGTGGTCTGGGTCGGTCGGATCCTTGGGGTCTGGGTCAGACCCTCAGGGTCTGGGTCGGTCGGATCCTTGGGGTCTGGGTAGATCAGGTTTCTGTGAGATATCTTTCCCGTCCAGAGTCGTCTATTATCTCACATGCATGTCTGTTCTGGTTGTGTTTACCCACAACAATGTGCGCTGAACCAGAAATGGACCTTCTGGGTGCAGCAGTCTGTCTCTGAAGGAGCTCTGCAGGACTGTGGAGGGGGTGTGGAGGGGGGTCGGTCCTTCAACATGGAGGGGAGATTAAGCTTTATATCTGAGTGGCATAAGGTCATTCACCTTACACACAGGCCCTACGGAGGCTCGGCACGAGTCCCTGCTTTATTCTCCCTTCTGATTGATTGATTACATTTTTACGGGTCTTATCGCTGAAATTGTGCAGTAACCACGATTTTTTTTATCTGTGTCTTGCTGCTACGTTATGTGATCTTAACGCTCCGACACATCCATCAACCCCAAAACTTAAAAATACACAAAATTCTGGTGTTAATCAGGTCAGGAGAGCCGAAAACTGAAGGCATGAAACAAACTGTGTCGACACGCTCGATGCTGAAGGAAAAAGCATAAATAAGAAAGTTTTAAGCAGAATGAAGGTTTCTTTTAAACAGTCATACAGCTGGGGGGGGGGGGGGGGGCATGGCACTGAGACAAAACCACTCCGGATGGCTGAGAGCAGAAACTGGATATAATTCTCGACCACATGTCTGGATGTGTTTGAGCTGGAGCTTGTTTGAGGAAGAGAGATTCAGATGTAGTTTAAGTGAAGACTTTTAGGTGATGTACTCACTCTGGAGGTCTTCGGCCCCTTCGTGCTAAATATAAAGCTTGTCTGTCTTTAGGACTTGATTTGTGTTGAGGTTTCCTCTGTGAAACATCACATCCATCACTGTGTGCCAACAATCTCAGACTTGTACTTTGAAGACTAAATCTTCCACCAACGCCAAAACAAACTCTGGAAAACAGGGACTGTCGTTGGAGACACTCAGAAAATATTCAGTTTCTGACAGAAACACTTTATCGTTTTTCTCCATCATCTATCGTCTTTCTCCGTCGTCTATCGTCTTTCTCCGTCATCTATCGTCTTTCTCCGTCATCTATCGTCTTTCTCCATCATCTATCGTCTTTCTCCGTCATATATCGTCTTTCTCCGTCATCTATCGTCTTTCTCCATCATCTATCGTCTTTCTCCATCATCTATCGTCATCTATCGTCTTTCTCCGTCATCGTCTTTCTCCATCATCTATCATCATCTATCGTCTTCCTCCGTCATCTATCGTCTTTCTCCGTCAACTATCGTCTTTCTCCTTCATCCATCGTCTTTCTCCACATCTATCATCTTTCTCCGTCATCTATCATCTTTCTGCGTCATCTATCGTCTTTCTCCATCATCTATCGTCTTTCTCCGTCATCTATCGACTTTCTCCGTCATCTATCATCTTTCTCCGTCATCTATCGTCTTTCTCCATCATCTATCGTCATCTATCGTCTTTCTCCATCATCTATCGTCATCTATCGTCTTTCTCCGTCATCTATCATCTTTCTCCGTCATCTATCGTCTTTCTCCATCATCTTTCGTCTTTCTCCGTCATCTATCGTCTTTCTCCGTCATCTATCGTCTTTCTCCGTCATCTATCGTCTTTCTCCATCATCTATCGTCATCTATAGTCTTTCTCCATCATCTATCGTCTTTCTCCGTCATCTATCGTCTTTCTCCTTCATCTATCGTCTTTCTCCGTCATCTATTGTCTTTCTCCATCATCTATCCTCATCTATCGTCTTTCTCCATCATCTATCCTCATCTATCGTCTTTCTCCATCATCTATCCTCATCTATCGTCTTTCTCCATCATCTATCCTCATCTATCGTCTTTCTCCGTCATCTATCATCTTTCTCCGTCATCTATCGTCATCTATCGTCATCTATCGTTTTTCTCCATCATCTATCGTCTCTCTCCATCATCTATCGTCTTTATCCGTCATCTATCGTCTTTCTACGTCATCTATCGTCTTTCTCCATCATCTATCGTCTTTCTCCATCATATATCGTCTTTTTCCGTCATCTATCGTCTTTCTCCATCATCTATCGTCTTTCTCCATCATCTATCGTCTCTCTCCGTCATCTATCGTCTTTCTCCATCATCTATCGTCATCTATCGTCTTTCTCCGTCATCGTCTTTCTCCATCATCTATCATCATCTATCGTCTTCCTCCGTCATCTATCGTCTTTCTCCGTCAACTATCGTCTTTCTCCCTCATCCATCGTCTTTCTCCACATCTATCATCTTTCTCCGTCATCTATCATCTTTCTGCGTCATCTATCGTCTTTCTCCATCATCTATCGTCTTTCTCCGTCATCTATCGACTTTCTCCGTCATCTATCGACTTTCTCCGTCATCTATCATCTTTCTCCGTCATCTATCGTCTTTCTCCATCATCTATCGTCTTTCTCCGTCATCTATCGTCTTTCTCCATCATCTATCGTCATCTATCGTCTTTCTCCGTCATCTATCGTCTTTCTCCGTCATCTATCATCTTTCTCCGTCATCTATCGTCTTTCTCCATCATCTATCGTCATCTATCGTCTTTCTCCCACATCTATCGTCGTTCTCCATCATCTATCGTCATCTATCGTCTTTCTCCGTGATCTATCGTCTTTCTCCGTCATCTATAGTCTTTCTCCGTCATCTATCGTCTTTCTCCGTCATCTATCGTCTTTCTCCTTCATCTATCGTCTTTTTTCGTCATCTATCGTCTTTCTCCATCATCTATCGTCATCTATCGTCTTTCTCCGTCATCTATCGTCATCTATCGTCTTTCTCCATCATCTATCCTCATCTATCGTCTTTCTCCGTCATCTATCATCTTTCTCCGTCATCTATCGTCATCTATCGTTTTTCTCCGTCATCTATCATCTTTCTCCATCATCTATCGTCTTTATCCGTCATCTATCGTCTTTCTCCGTCATCTATCGTCTTTCTCCATCATCTATCGTCTTTCTCCATCATCTATCGTCTTTCTCCATCATCTATCGTCTTTCTCCGTCATCTATCGTCTTTCTCCATCATCTATCGTCTTTCTCCGTCATCTATCGTCTTTATCCCACATCTATCGTCGTTCTCCATAATCTATCGTCATCTATCGTCTTTCTCCGTGATCTATCGTCTTTCTCCGTCATCTATCGTCTTTCTCCGTCATCTATAGTCTTTCTCCGTCATCTATCGTCTTTCTCCTTCATCTATCGTCTTTTTCCGTCATCTATCGTCTTTCCCCGTCATCTATCGTCTTTCTCCATCATCTATCGTCATCTATCGTCTTTCTCCATCATCTATCGTCATCTATCGTCTTTCTCCATCATCTATCCTCATCTATCGTCTTTCTCCGTCATCCATCATCTTTGTCCGTCATCTATCGTCATCTATCGTTTTTCTCCGTAATCTATCATCTTTCTCCATCATCTATCGTCTTTATCCGTCATCTATCGTCTTTCTCCGTCATCTATCGTCTTTCTCCATCATCTATCGTCTTTCTCCATCATCTATCGTCTTTTTCCGTCATCTATCGTCTTTCTCCATCATCTATCGTCTTTCTCCATCATCTATCGTCTTTCTCCATCATCTATCGTCATCTATCGTCTTTCTCCGTCATCGTCTTTCTCCATCATCTATCATCATCTATCGTCTTCCTCCGTCAACTATCGTCTTTCTCCCTCATCCATCGTCTTTCTCCATCATCTATCGTCTTTCTCCGTCATCTATCGTCTTTCTCCCACATCTATCGTCGTTCTCCATCATCTATCGTCATCTATCGTCTTTCTCCGTGATCTATCGTCTTTCTCCGTCATCTATCGTCTTTCTCCGTCATCTATCGTCTTTCTCCATCATCTATCGTCTTTCTCCGTCATATATCGTCTTTCTCCGTCATCTATCGTCTTTCTCCATCATCTATCGTCTTTCTCCATCATCTATCGTCATCTATCGTCTTTCTCCGTCATCGTCTTTCTCCATCATCTATCATCATCTATCGTCTTCCTCCGTCATCTATCGTCTTTCTCCGTCAACTATCGTCTTTCTCCTTCATCCATCGTCTTTCTCCACATCTATCATCTTTCTCCGTCATCTATCATCTTTCTGCGTCATCTATCGTCTTTCTCCATCATCTATCGTCTTTCTCCGTCATCTATCGACTTTCTCCGTCATCTATCATCTTTCTCCGTCATCTATCGTCTTTCTCCATCATCTATCGTCATCTATCGTCTTTCTCCATCATCTATCGTCATCTATCGTCTTTCTCCGTCATCTATCATCTTTCTCCGTCATCTATCGTCTTTCTCCATCATCTTTCGTCTTTCTCCGTCATCTATCGTCTTTCTCCGTCATCTATCGTCTTTCTCCGTCATCTATCGTCTTTCTCCATCATCTATCGTCATCTATAGTCTTTCTCCATCATCTATCGTCTTTCTCCGTCATCTATCGTCTTTCTCCTTCATCTATCGTCTTTCTCCGTCATCTATTGTCTTTCTCCATCATCTATCCTCATCTATCGTCTTTCTCCATCATCTATCCTCATCTATCGTCTTTCTCCATCATCTATCCTCATCTATCGTCTTTCTCCATCATCTATCCTCATCTATCGTCTTTCTCCGTCATCTATCATCTTTCTCCGTCATCTATCGTCATCTATCGTCATCTATCGTTTTTCTCCATCATCTATCGTCTCTCTCCATCATCTATCGTCTTTATCCGTCATCTATCGTCTTTCTACGTCATCTATCGTCTTTCTCCATCATCTATCGTCTTTCTCCATCATATATCGTCTTTTTCCGTCATCTATCGTCTTTCTCCATCATCTATCGTCTTTCTCCATCATCTATCGTCTCTCTCCGTCATCTATCGTCTTTCTCCATCATCTATCGTCATCTATCGTCTTTCTCCGTCATCGTCTTTCTCCATCATCTATCATCATCTATCGTCTTCCTCCGTCATCTATCGTCTTTCTCCGTCAACTATCGTCTTTCTCCCTCATCCATCGTCTTTCTCCACATCTATCATCTTTCTCCGTCATCTATCATCTTTCTGCGTCATCTATCGTCTTTCTCCATCATCTATCGTCTTTCTCCGTCATCTATCGACTTTCTCCGTCATCTATCGACTTTCTCCGTCATCTATCATCTTTCTCCGTCATCTATCGTCTTTCTCCATCATCTATCGTCTTTCTCCGTCATCTATCGTCTTTCTCCATCATCTATCGTCATCTATCGTCTTTCTCCGTCATCTATCGTCTTTCTCCGTCATCTATCATCTTTCTCCGTCATCTATCGTCTTTCTCCATCATCTATCGTCATCTATCGTCTTTCTCCCACATCTATCGTCGTTCTCCATCATCTATCGTCATCTATCGTCTTTCTCCGTGATCTATCGTCTTTCTCCGTCATCTATAGTCTTTCTCCGTCATCTATCGTCTTTCTCCGTCATCTATCGTCTTTCTCCTTCATCTATCGTCTTTTTTCGTCATCTATCGTCTTTCTCCATCATCTATCGTCATCTATCGTCTTTCTCCGTCATCTATCGTCATCTATCGTCTTTCTCCATCATCTATCCTCATCTATCGTCTTTCTCCGTCATCTATCATCTTTCTCCGTCATCTATCGTCATCTATCGTTTTTCTCCGTCATCTATCATCTTTCTCCATCATCTATCGTCTTTATCCGTCATCTATCGTCTTTCTCCGTCATCTATCGTCTTTCTCCATCATCTATCGTCTTTCTCCATCATCTATCGTCTTTCTCCATCATCTATCGTCTTTCTCCGTCATCTATCGTCTTTCTCCATCATCTATCGTCTTTCTCCGTCATCTATCGTCTTTATCCCACATCTATCGTCGTTCTCCATAATCTATCGTCATCTATCGTCTTTCTCCGTGATCTATCGTCTTTCTCCGTCATCTATCGTCTTTCTCCGTCATCTATAGTCTTTCTCCGTCATCTATCGTCTTTCTCCTTCATCTATCGTCTTTTTCCGTCATCTATCGTCTTTCCCCGTCATCTATCGTCTTTCTCCATCATCTATCGTCATCTATCGTCTTTCTCCATCATCTATCGTCATCTATCGTCTTTCTCCATCATCTATCCTCATCTATCGTCTTTCTCCGTCATCCATCATCTTTGTCCGTCATCTATCGTCATCTATCGTTTTTCTCCGTAATCTATCATCTTTCTCCATCATCTATCGTCTTTATCCGTCATCTATCGTCTTTCTCCGTCATCTATCGTCTTTCTCCATCATCTATCGTCTTTCTCCATCATCTATCGTCTTTTTCCGTCATCTATCGTCTTTCTCCATCATCTATCGTCTTTCTCCATCATCTATCGTCTTTCTCCATCATCTATCGTCATCTATCGTCTTTCTCCGTCATCGTCTTTCTCCATCATCTATCATCATCTATCGTCTTCCTCCGTCAACTATCGTCTTTCTCCCTCATCCATCGTCTTTCTCCATCATCTATCGTCTTTCTCCGTCATCTATCGTCTTTCTCCCACATCTATCGTCGTTCTCCATCATCTATCGTCATCTATCGTCTTTCTCCGTGATCTATCGTCTTTCTCCGTCATCTATCGTCTTTCTCCGTCATCTATCGTCTTTCTCCATCATCTATCGTCTTTCTCCGTCATCTATCGTCTTTCTCCATCATATATCGTCTATCTCCGCCATCTATCGTCTTTCTCCATCATCTATCGTCATCTATCGTCTTTCTCCATCATCTATCGTCATCTATCGTCTTTCTCCATCATCTATCGTCATCTATCATCTTTCTCCGTCATCTATCGTCTTTCACCGTCATCTATCGTCTTTCTCCGTCATCTATCGTCATCTATCGTCTTTCTCCGTCATCTATCGTCTTTCTCCATCATCTATCGTCTTTCTCCGTCATCTATCGTCTTTCTCCATCATCTATCGTCATCTATCGTCTTTCTCCATCATCTATCGTCTTTATCCATCATCTATCGTCATCTATCGTCTTTCTCCGTCATCTATCGTCTTTATCCGTCATCTATCGTCTTTCTCCATCATCTATCGTCTTTCTCCGTCATCTATCGCCTTTCTCCGTCATCTATCGTCATCTATCGTCTTTCTCCGTCATCTATCGTCTTTCTCCATCATCTATCGTCTTTCTCCATCTTCTATCGTCTTTCTCCGTCATCTATCGTCTTTCTCCATCATCTATCGTCTTTCTCCGTCATCTATCGTCTTTCTCCATCATCTATCGTCTTTCTCCGTCATCTATCGTCTTTCTCCGTCATCTATCATCTTTCTCCGTCATCTATCGTCTTTCTCCATCATCTATCGTCATCTATCATCTTTCTCCTTCATCTATCGTCTTTCTCCGTCATCTATCGTCTTTCTCCGTCATCTATCGTCTTTCTCCATCATCTATCGTCATCTATCGTCTTTCTCCGTCATCTATCGTCTTTCTCCGTCATCTATCGTCTTTCTCCGTCATCTATCGTCATCTATCGTCATCTATCGTCTTTCTCCATCATCTATCGTCTTTCTCCGTCATCTATCGTCATCTATCGTCATCTATCGTCTTTCTCCGTCATCTATCGTCTTTCTCCGTCATCTATCGTCTTTCTCCATCATCTATCGTCTTTCTCCGTCATCTATCGTCTTTCTCCGTCATCTATCGTCTTTCTCCATCATCTATCGTCATCTATCGTCTTTCTCCGTCATCTATCGTCTTTCTCCGTCATCTATCATCTTTCTCCGTCATCTATCGTCTTTCTCCATCATCTATCGTCTTTCTCCATCATCTATCGTCTTTCTCCGTCATCTATCGTCTTTCTCCGTCATCTATCGTCTTTCTCCATCATCTATCGTCTTTCTCCGTCATCTATCGTCTTTCTCCGTCATCTATCGTCTTTCTCCGTCATCTATCGTCTATCTCCGTCATCTATCGTCTTTCTCCATCATCTATCGTCTTTCTCCATCATCTATCGTCTCTCTCCGTCATCTATCGTCTTTCTCCATCATCTATCGTCATCTATCGTCTTTCTCCGTCATCGTCTTTCTCCATCATCTATCATCATCTATCGTCTTCCTCCGTCATCTATCGTCTTTCTCCGTCAACTATCGTCTTTCTCCCTCATCCATCGTCTTTCTCCGTCATCTATCATCTTTCTGCGTCATCTATCGTCTTTCTCCATCATCTATCGTCTTTCTCCGTCATCTATCGACTTTCTCCGTCATCTATCATCTTTCTCCGTCATCTATCGTCTTTCTCCATCATCTATCGTCTTTCTCCGTCATCTATCGTCTTTCTCCATCATCTATCGTCATCTATCGTCTTTCTCCGTCATCTATCGTCTTTCTCCGTCATCTATCATCTTTCTCCGTCATCTATCGTCGTTCTCCATCATCTATCGTCATCTATCGTCTTTCTCCGTGATCTATCGTCTTTCTCCGTCATCTATAGTCTTTCTCCGTCATCTATCGTCTTTCTCCGTCATCTATCGTCTTTCTCCTTCATCTATCGTCTTTTTTCGTCATCTATCGTCTTTCCCCGTCATTTATCGTCTTTCTCCATCATCTATCGTCATCTATCGTCTTTCTCCATCATCTATCGTCATCTATCGTCTTTCTCCATCATCTATCCTCATCTATCGTCTTTCTCCGTCATCTATCATCTTTCTCCGTCATCTATCGTCATCTATCGTTTTTCTCCGTCATCTATCATCTTTCTCCATCATCTATCGTCTTTATCCGTCATCTATCGTCTTTCTCCGTCATCTATCGTCTTTCTCCATCATCTATCGTCTTTCTCCATCATCTATCGTCTTTCTCCATCATCTATCGTCTTTCTCCGTCATCTATCGTCTTTCTCCATCATCTATCGTCTTTCTCCGTCATCTATCGTCTTTATCCCACATCTATCGTCGTTCTCCATCATCTATCGTCATCTATCGTCTTTCTCCGTGATCTATCGTCTTTCTCCGTCATCTATCGTCTTTCTCCGTCATCTATAGTCTTTCTCCGTCATCTATCGTCTTTCTCCGTCATCTATCGTCTTTCTCCTTCATCTATCGTCTTTTTCCGTCATCTATCGTCTTTCCCCGTCATCTATCGTCTTTCTCCATCATCTATCGTCATCTATCGTCTTTCTCCATCATCTATCGTCATCTATCGTCTTTCTCCATCATCTATCCTCATCTATCGTCTTTCTCCGTCATCCATCATCTTTGTCCGTCATCTATCGTCATCTATCGTTTTTCTCCGTCATCTATCATCTTTCTCCATCATCTATCGTCTTTATCCGTCATCTATCGTCTTTCTCCGTCATCTATCGTCTTTCTCCATCATCTATCGTCTTTCTCCATCATCTATCGTCTTTTTCCGTCATCTATCGTCTTTCTCCATCATCTATCGTCTTTCTCCATCATCTATCGTCTTTCTCCATCATCTATCGTCATCTATCGTCTTTCTCCGTCATCGTCTTTCTCCATCATCTATCATCATCTATCGTCTTCCTCCGTCAACTATCGTCTTTCTCCCTCATCCATCGTCTTTCTCCATCATCTATCGTCTTTCTCCGTCATCTATCGTCTTTCTCCCACATCTATCGTCGTTCTCCATCATCTATCGTCATCTATCGTCTTTCTCCATCATCTATCGTCATCTATCGTCTTTCTCCATCATCTATAGTCATCTATCATCTTTCTCCGTCATCTATCGTCTTTCTCCGTCATCTATCGTCTTTCTCCGTCATCTATCGTCTTTCACCGTCATCTATCGTCTTTCTCCGTCATCTATCGTCATCTATCGTCTTTCTCCGTCATCTATCGTCTTTCTCCATCATCTATCGTCTTTCTCCGTCATCTATCGTCTTTCTCCATCATCTATCGTCATCTATCGTCTTTCTCCATCATCTATCGTCTTTATCCATCATCTATCGTCATCTATCGTCTTTCTCCGTCATCTATCGTCTTTATCCGTCATCTATCGTCTTTCTCCATCATCTATCGTCTTTCTCCGTCATCTATCGCCTTTCTCCGTCATCTATCGTCATCTATCGTCTTTCTCCGTCATCTATCGTCTTTCTCCATCATCTATCGTCTTTCTCCATCTTCTATCGTCTTTCTCCGTCATCTATCGTCTTTCTCCTTCATCTATCGTCTTTCTCCGTCATCTATCGTCTTTCTCCATCATCTATCGTCTTTCTCCATCTTCTATCGTCTTTCTCCGTCATCTATCGTCTTTCTCCTTCATCTATCGTCTTTCTCCGTCATCTATCGTCTTTCTCCATCATCTATCGTCTTTCTCCGTCATCTATCGTCTTTCTCCGTCATCTATCATCTTTCTCCGTCATCTATCGTCTTTCTCCATCATCTATCGTCATCTATCATCTTTCTGCTTCATCTATCGTCTTTCTCCGTCATCTATCGTCTTTCTCCGTCATCTATCGTCTTTCTCCATCATCTATCGTCATCTATCGTCTTTCTCCGTCATCTATCGTCTTTCTCCGTCATCTATCGTCTTTCTCCGTCATCTATCGTCATCTATCGTCATCTATCGTCTTTCTCCATCATCTATCGTCTTTCTCCGTCATCTATCGTCATCTATCGTCTTTCTCTGTCATCTATCGTCTTTCTCCGTCATCTATCGTCTTTCTCCATCATCTATCGTCTTTCTCCGTCATCTATCGTCTTTCTCCGTCATCTATCGTCTTTCTCCATCATCTATCGTCATCTATCGTCTTTCTCCGTCATCTATCGTCTTTCTCCGTCATCTATCATCTTTCTCCGTCATCTATCGTCTTTCTCCATCATCTATCGTCTTTCTCCGTCATCTATCGTCTTTCTCCGTCATCTATCGTCTTTCTCCGTCATCTATCGTCTTTCTCCATCATCTATCGTCTTTCTCCGTCATCTATCGTCTTTCTCCGTCATCTATCGTCTTTCTCCGTCATCTATCGTCTATCTCCGTCATCTATCGTCTTTCTCCGTCATCTATCGTCATCTATCGTCTTTCTCCGTCATCGTCTTTCTCCATCATCTATCATCATCTATCGTCTTCCTCCGTCAACTATCGTCTTTCTCCCTCATCCATCGTCTTTCTCCACATCTATCATCTTTCTCCGTCATCTATCATCTTTCTGCGTCATCTATCGTCTTTCTCCATCATCTATCGTCTTTCTCCGTCATCTATCGACTTTCTCCGTCATCTATCATCTTTCTCCGTCATCTATCGTCTTTCTCCATCATCTATCGTCTTTCTCCGTCATCTATCGTCTTTCTCCATCATCTATCGTCATCTATCGTCTTTCTCCGTCATCTATCGTCTTTCTCCATCATCTATCGTCATCTATCGTCTTTCTCCGTCATCTATCGTCTTTCTCCGTCATCTATCATCTTTCTCCGTCATCTATCGTCTTTCTCCATCATCTATCGTCTTTCTCCGTCATCTATCGTCTTTCTCCCACATCTATCGTCGTTCTCCATCATCTATCGTCATCTATCGTCTTTCTCCGTGATCTATCGTCTTTCTCCGTCATCTATCGTCTTTCTCCGTCATCTATCGTCTTTCTCCTTCATCTATCGTCTTTTTCCGTCATCTATCGTCTTTCCCCGTCATCTATCGTCTTTCTCCGTCATCTATCGTCTTTCTCCATCATCTATCGTCTTTCTCCGTCATCTATCGTCTTTCTCCATCATCTATCGTCATCTATCGTCTTTCTCCATCATCTATCGCCATCTATCGTCTTTCTCCATCATCTATCGTCATCTATCATCTTTCTCCGTCATCTATCGTCTTTCTCCGTCATCTATCGTCTTTCTCCGTCATCTATCGTCTTTCACCGTCATCTATCGTCTTTCTCCGTCATCTATCGTCATCTATCGTCTTTCTCCGTCATTTATCGTCTTTCTCCGTCATCTATCGTCTTTCTCCGTCATCTATCGTCTTTCTCCATCATCTATCGTCTTTCTCCGTCATCTATCGTCTTTCTCCATCATCTATCGTCATCTATCGTCTTTCTCCATCATCTATCGTCTTTCTCCGTCATCTATCGTCTTTCTCCATTATCTATCGTCATCTATCGTCTTTCTCCATCATCTATCGTCTTTCTCCGTCATATATCGTCTTTCTCCGTCATCTATCGTCTTTCTCCATCATCTATCGTCTTTCTCCGTCATCTATCGTCTTTCTCCGTCATCTATCGTCATCTATCGTCTTTCTCCGTCATCTATCGTCTTTCTCCATCATCTATCGTCTTTCTCCATCATCTATCGTCTTTCTCCGTCATCTATCGTCTTTCTCCGTCATCTATCGTCTTTCTCCGTCATCTATCGTCTTTCTCCATCATCTATCGTCTTTCTACGTCATCTATCGTCTTTCTCCGTCATCTATCATCTTTCTCCGTCATCTATCGTCTTTCTCCATCATCTATCGTCATCTATCATCTTTCTCCTTCATCTATCGTCTTTCTCCGTCACCTATCGTCTTTCTCCGTCATCTATCGTCTTTCTCCATCATCTATCGTCATATATCGTCTTTCTCCGTCATCTATCGTCTTTCTCCGTCATATATCGTCTTTCTCCATCATCTATCGTCTTTCTCCATCATCTATCGTCATCTATCGTCTTTCTCCGTCATCTATCGTCTTTCTCCGTCATCTATCGTCTTTCTCCATCATCTATCGTCATCTATCGTCTTTCTCCATCATCTATCGTCTTTCTCCATCATCTATCGTCATCTATCGTCTTTCTCCGTCATCTATCGTCTTTCTCCGTCATCTATCATCTTTCTCCGTCATCTATCGTCTTTCTCCATCATCTATCGTCTTTCTCCGTCATCTATCATCTTTCTCCGTCATCTATCGTCATCTATCGTCATCAATCGTCATCTATCGTCTTTCTCCGTCATCTATCGTCTTTCTCCGTCATCTATCGTCTTTCTCCATCATCTATCGTCTTTCTCCGTCATCTATCGTCTTTCTCCATCATCTATCGTCTTTCTCCGTCATCTATCGTCATCTATCGTCATCTATCGTCTTTCTCCATCATCTATCGTCTTTCTCCGTCATCTATCGTCTTTCTCCGTCATCTATCGTCTTTCTCCGTCATCTATCGTCATATATCGTCTTTCTCCGTCATCTATCGTCTTTCTCCATCATCTATCGTCTTTCTCCATCTTCTATCGTCTTTCTCCGTCATCTATCGTCTTTCTCCATCATCTATCGTCTTTCTCCATCATCTATCGTCTTTCTCCGTCATCTATCGTCTTTCTCCGTCATCTATCGTCTTTCTCCGTCATCTATCATCTTTCTCCGTCATCTATCGTCTTTCTCCATCATCTATCGTCTTTCTCCGTCATCTATCGTCTTTCTCCGTCATCTATCATCTTTCTCCATCATCTATCGTCTTTCTCCATCATCTATCGTCATCTATCATCTTTCTCCTTCATCTATCGTCTTTCTCCGTCACCTATCGTCTTTCTCCGTCATCTATCGTCTTTCTCCATCATCTATCGTCATCTATCGTCTTTCTCCGTCATCTATCGTCTTTCTCCGTCATCTATCGTCTTTCTCCATCATCTATCGTCTTTCTCCGTCATCTATTGTCATATATCGTCTTTCTCTGTCATCTATCGTCATCTATCTTCTTTCTCCGTCATCTATCGTCTTTCTCCGTCATCTATCATCTTTCTCCGTCATCTATCGTCTTTCTCCATCATCTATCGTCTTTCTCCGTCATCTATCATCTTTCTCCGTCATCTATCGTCATCTATCGTCATCTATCGTCATCTATCGTCTTTCTCCGTCATCTATCGTCTTTCTCCGTCATCTATCGTCTTTCTCCGTCATCTATCGTCTTTCTCCATCATCTATCGTCTTTCTCCATCATCTATCGTCTTTCTCCATCATCTATCGTCTTTCTCCGTCATCTATCGTCATCTATCGTCTTTCTCCGTCATCTATCGTCTTTCTCCGTCATCTATCGTCTTTCTCCGTCATCTATCGTCTTTCTCCGTCATCTATCGTCTTTCTCCGTCATCTATCGTCTTTCTCCGTCATCTATCGTCATCTATCGTCATCTATCGTCATCTATCGTCATCTATCGTCTTTCTCCGTCATCTATCGTCTTTCTCCGTCATCTATCGTCTTTCTCCGTCATCTATCGTCTTTCTCCGTCATCTATCGTCTTTCTCCATCATCTATCGTCTTTCTCCGTCATCTATCGTCTTTCTCCATCATCTATCGTCATCTATCGTCTTTCTCCATCATCTATCGTCTTTCTCCGTCATCTATCGTCTTTCTCCATCATCTATCGTCATCTATCGTCTTTCTCCATCATCTATCGTCTTTCTCCATCATCTATCGTCATCTATCGTCTTTCTCCGTCATCTATCGTCTTTATCCGTCATCTATCGTCTTTCTCCATCATCTATCGTCTTTCTCCGTCATCTATCGTCTTTCTCCGTCATCTATCGTCATCTATCGTCTTTCTCCGTCATCTATCGTCTTTCTCCATCATCTATCGTCTTTCTCCATCATCTATCGTCTTTCTCCGTCATCTATCGTCTTTCTCCGTCATCTATCGTCTTTCTCCGTCATCTATCGTCTTTCTCCATCATCTATCGTCTTTCTCCGTCATCTATCGTCTTTCTCCGTCATCTATCATCTTTCTCCGTCATCTATCGTCTTTCTCCATCATCTATCGTCATCTATCATCTTTCTCCTTCATCTATCGTCTTTCTCCGTCACCTATCGTCTTTCTCCGTCATCTATCGTCTTTCTCCATCATCTATCGTCATCTATCGTCTTTCTCCGTCATCTATCGTCTTTCTCCGTCATATATCGTCTTTCTCCATCATCTATCGTCTTTCTCCATCATCTATCGTCATCTATCGTCTTTCTCCGTCATCTATCGTCTTTCTCCGTCATCTATCGTCTTTCTCCATCATCTATCGTCATCTATCGTCTTTCTCCATCATCTATCGTCATCTATCGTCTTTCTCCATCATCTATCGTCTTTCTCCATCATCTATCGTCATCTATCGTCTTTCTCCGTCATCTATCGTCTTTATCCGTCATCTATCGTCTTTCTCCATCATCTATCGTCTTTCTCCGTCATCTATCGTCTTTCTCCGTCATCTATCGTCATCTATCGTCTTTCTCCGTCATCTATCGTCTTTCTCCATCATCTATCGTCTTTCTCCATCATCTATCGTCTTTCTCCGTCATCTATAGTCTTTCTCCGTCATCTATCGTCTTTCTCCGTCATCTATCGTCTTTCTCCATCATCTATCGTCTTTCTCCGTCATCTATCGTCTTTCTCCATCATCTATCGTCATCTATCGTCTTTCTCCATCATCTATCGTCATCTATCGTCTTTCTCCATCATCTATCGTCATCTATCATCTTTCTCCGTCATCTATCGTCTTTCTCCGTCATCTATCGTCTTTCTCCGTCATCTATCGTCTTTCACCGTCATCTATCGTCTTTCTCCGTCATCTATCGTCATCTATCGTCTTTCTCCGTCATCTATCGTCTTTCTCCGTCATCTATCGTCTTTCTCCGTCATCTATCGTCTTTCTCCATCATCTATCGTCTTTCTCCGTCATCTATCGTCTTTCTCCATCATCTATCGTCATCTATCGTCTTTCTCCATCATCTATCGTCTTTCTCCGTCATCTATCGTCTTTCTCCATCATCTATCGTCATCTATCGTCTTTCTCCATCATCTATCGTCTTTCTCCATCATCTATCGTCTTTCTCCGTCATCTATCGTCTTTATCCGTCATCTATCGTCTTTCTCCATCATCTATCGTCTTTCTCCGTCATCTATCGTCTTTCTCCGTCATCTATCGTCATCTATCGTCTTTCTCCGTCATCTATCGTCTTTCTCCATCATCTATCGTCTTTCTCCGTCATCTATCGTCTTTCTCCGTCATCTATCGTCTTTCTCCGTCATCTATCGTCTGTCTCCGTCATCTATCGTCTTTCTCCGTCATCTATCGTCTTTCTCCATCATCTATCGTCTTTCTCCGTCATCTATCCTCTTTCTCCGTCATCTATCATCTTTCTCCGTCATCTATCGTCTTTCTCCATCATCTATCGTCATCTATCATCTTTCTCCTTCATCTATCGTCTTTCTCCGTCACCTATCGTCTTTCTCCGTCATCTATCGTCTTTCTCCATCATCTATCGTCATCTATCGTCTTTCTCCGTCATCTATCGTCTTTCTCCGTCATATATCGTCTTTCTCCATCATCTATCGTCTTTCTCCATCATCTATCGTCATCTATCGTCTTTCTCCGTCATCTATCGTCTTTCTCCGTCATCTATCGTCTTTCTCCGTCATCTATCGTCTTTCTCCGTCATCTATCGTCTTTCTCCATCATCTATCGTCTTTCTCCGTCATCTATCGTCATCTATCGTCTTTCTCCATCATCTATCGTCTTTCTCCGTCATCTATCGTCTTTCTCCGTCATCTATCATCTTTCTCCGTCATCTATCGTCTTTCTCCATCATCTATCGTCATCTATCATCTTTCTCCTTCATCTATCGTCTTTCTCCGTCATCTATCGTCTTTCTCCATCATCTATCGTCATCTATCGTCTTTCTCCGTCATCTATCGTCTTTCTCCGTCATATATCGTCTTTCTCCATCATCTATCGTCTTTCTCCATCATCTATCGTCATCTATCGTCTTTCTCCGTCATCTATCGTCTTTCTCCGTCATCTATCGTCTTTCTCCATCATCTATCGTCATCTATCGTCTTTCTCCATCATCTATCGTCTTTCTCCATCATCTATCGTCATCTATCGTCTTTCTCCGTCATCTATCGTCTTTCTCCGTCATCTATCATCTTTCTCCGTCATCTATCGTCTTTCTCCATCATCTATCGTCTTTCTCCGTCATCTATCATCTTTCTCCGTCATCTATCGTCATCTATCGTCATCAATCGTCATCTATCGTCTTTCTCCGTCATCTATCGTCTTTCTCCGTCATCTATCGTCTTTCTCCGTCATCTTTCGTCTTTCTCCATCATCTATCGTCTTTCTCCGTCATCTATCGTCTTTCTCCATCATCTATCGTCTTTCTCCGTCATCTATCGTCATCTATCGTCTTTCTCCATCATCTATCGTCTTTCTCCGTCATCTATCGTCTTTCTCCGTCATCTATCGTCTTTCTCCGTCATCTATCGTCATCTATCGTCTTTCTCCATCATCTATCGTCTTTCTCCATCATCTATCGTCTTTCTCCGTCATCTATCGTCTTTCTCCATCATCTATCGTCTTTCTCCGTCATCTATCGTCTTTCTCCGTCATCTATCGTCTTTCTCCGTCATCTATCGTCTTTCTCCGTCATCTATCGTCTTTCTCCGTCATCTATCGTCTTTCTCCATCATCTATCGTCTTTCTCCGTCATCTATCGTCTTTTTCCGTCATCTATCGTCTTTCTCCGTCATCTATCGTCTTTCTCCCTCATCTATCGTCTTTTTCCGTCATCTATCGTCTCTCTCCGTCATCTATCGTCTTTCTCCGTCATCTATCGTCTTTCTCCGTCATCTATGATCTTTCTCCGTCATCTATCGTCTTTCTCCATCATCTATCGTCTTTCTCCGTCATCTATCATCTTTCTCCGTCATCTATCGTCTTTCTCCATCATCTATCGTCTTTCTCCGTCATCTATCGTCTTTCTCCACCATCTATCGTCTTTCTCCGTCATCTATCGTCTTTCTCCATCATCTATCGTCATCTATCGTCTTTCTCCATCATCTATCGTCATCTATCGTCTTTCTCCATCATCTATCGTCATCTATCGTCTTTCTCCATCATCTATCGTCATCTATCGTCTTTCTCCGTCATCTATCATCTTTCTCCGTCATCTATCGTCTTTCTCCGTCATCTATCGTCTTTCTCCGTCATCTATCGTCTTTCTCCGTCATCTATCGTCTTTCTCCATCATCTATCGTCATCTATCGTCTTTCTCCATCATCTATCGTCATCTATCGTCTTTCTCCGTCATCTATCATCTTTCTCCGTCATCTATCGTCTTTCTCCGTCATCTATCGTCTTTCTCCGTCATCTATCGTCTTTCTCCATCATCTATCGTCTTTCTCCGTCATCTATCATCTTTCTCCATCATCTATCGTCATCTATCGTCTTTCTCCATCATTTATCGTCTTTCTCCGTCATCTATCATCTTTCTCCATCATCTATCGTCATCTATCGTCTTTCTCCATCATCTATCGTCTTTCTCCGTCATCTATCATCTTTCTCCATCATCTATCGTCATCTATCGTCTTTCTCCGTCATCTATCATCTTTCTCCGTCATCTATCGTCTTTCTCCGTCATCTATCATCTTTCTCCATCATCTATCGTCATCTATCGTCTTTCTCCATCATCTATCGTCTTTCTCCGTCATCTATCGTCTTTCTCCGTCATCTATCGTCTTTCTCCGTCATCTATCGTCTTTCTCCGTCATCTATCATCTTTCTCCATCATCTATCGTCATCAATTGTCTTTCTCCATCACCTATCGTCTTTCTCCGTCATCTATCGTCTTTCTCCGTCATCTATCGTCTTTCTCCGTCATCTATCGTCTTTCTCCGTCATGTATCATCTTTCTCCATCATCTATCGTCATCTATCGTCTTTCTCCATCATCTATCGTCTTTCTCCATCATCTATCGTCATCTATCGTCTTTCTCCGTCATCTATCGTCTTTATCCGTCATCTATCGTCTTTCTCCATCATCTATCGTCTTTCTCCATCATCTATCGTCATCTATAGTCTTTCTCCGTCATCTATCGTCTTTCTCCGTCATCTATCGTCATCTATCGTCTTTCTCCGTCATCTATCGTCTTTCTCCATCATCTATCGTCTTTCTCCATCATCTATCGTCTTTCTCCGTCATCTATCGTCTTTCTCCGTCATCTATCGTCTTTCTCCGTCATCTATCGTCTTTCTCCGTCATCTATCGTCTTTCTCCGTCATCTATCATCTTTCTCCGTCATCTATCGTCTTTCTCCATCATCTATCGTCATCTATCATCTTTCTCCTTCATCTATCGTCTTTCTCCGTCACCTATCGTCTTTCTCCGTCATCTATCGTCTTTCTCCATCATCTATCGTCATCTATCGTCTTTCTCCGTCATCTATCGTCTTTCTCCGTCATCTATCGTCTTTCTCCATCATCTATCGTCTTTCTCCGTCATTTATCGTCATCTATCGTCTTTCTCCGTCATCTATCGTCTTTCTCCGTCATCTATCGTCTTTCTCCATCATCTATCGTCATCTATCGTCTTTATCCATCATCTATCGTCTTTCTCCATCATCTATCGTCATCTATCGTCTTTCTCCATCATCTATCGTCTTTCTCCGTCATCTATCATCTTTCTCCGTCATCTATCGTCTTTCTCCATCATCTATCGTCTTTCTCCGTCATCTATCATCTTTCTCCGTCATCTATCGTCATCTATCGTCATCTATCGTCATCTATCGTCTTTCTCCGTCATCTATCGTCTTTCTCCGTCATCTATCGTCTCTCTCCGTCATCTATCTTCTTTCTCCATCATCTATCGTCTTTCTCCGTCATCTATCGTCTTTCTCCATCATCTATCGTCTTTCTCCGTCATCTATCGTCATCTATCGTCTTTCTCCATCATCTATCGTCTTTCTCCGTCATCTATCGTCTTTCTCCGTCATCTATCGTCTTTCTCCGTCATCTATCGTCATCTATCGTCTTTCTCCATCATCTATAGTCTTTCTCCATCATCTATCGTCATCTATCGTCTTTCTCCGTCATCTATCGTCTTTATCCGTCATCTATCGTCTTTCTCCATCATCTATCGTCTTTCTCCGTCATCTATCGTCTTTCTCCGTCATCTATCGTCATCTATCGTCTTTGTCCGTCATCTATCGTCTTTCTCGGTCATCTATCGTCTTTCTTCATCATCTATCGTCTTTCTCCATCTTCTATCGTCTTTCTCCGTCATCTATCGTCTTTCTCCATCATCTATCGTCTTTCTCCGTCATCTATCGTCTTTCTCCGTCATCTATCGTCTTTCTCCGTCATCTATCGTCTTTATCCGTCATCTATCGTCTTTCTCCATCATCTATCGTCTTTCTCCGTCATCTATCGTCTTTCTCCGTCATCTATCATCTTTCTCCGTCATCTATCGTCTTTCTCCATCATCTATCGTCATCTATCATCTTTCTCCTTCATCTATCGTCTTTCTCCGTCACCTATCGTCTTTCTCCGTCATCTATCGTCTTTCTCCATCATCTATCGTCATCTATCGTCTTTCTCCGTCATCTATCGTCTTTCTCCGTCATCTATCATCTTTCTCCATCATCTATCATCTTTCTCCGTCATCTATCGTCTTTCTCCGTCATCTATCATCTTTCTCCGTCATCTATCGTCTTTCTCCGTCATCTATCGTCTTTCTCCGTCATCTATCATCTTTCTCCATCATCTATCGTCATCTATCATCTTTCTCCTTCATCTATCGTCTTTCTCCGTCATCTATCGTCTTTCTCCGTCATCTATCGTCTTTGTCCGTCATCTATCGTTTTTCTCCGTCATCTATCGTCTTTCTCCCTCATCTATCGTCTTTTTCCGTCATCTATCGTCTCTCTCCGTCATCTATCGTCTTTCTCCGTCATCTATCGTCTTTCTCCGTCATCTATGATCTTTCTCCGTCATCTATCGTCTTTCTCCATCATCTATCGTCTTTCTCCGTCATTTATCATCTTTCTCCGTCATCTATCGTCTTTCTCCATCATCTATCGCCTTTCTCCGTCATCTATCGTCTTTCTCCACCATCTATCGTCTTTCTCCGTCATCTATCGTCTTTCTCCATCATCTATCGTCATCTATCGTCTTTCTCCATCATCTATCGTCATCTATCGTCTTTCTCCATCATCTATCGTCATCTATCGTCTTTCTCCATCATCTATCGTCTTTCTCCGTCATCTATCGTCTTTCTCCGTCATCTATCGTCTTTCTCCGTCATCTATCGTCTTTCTCCATCATCTATCGTCTTTCACCGTCATCTATCGTCTTTCTCCATCATCTATCGTCATCTATCGTCTTTCTCCGTCATCTATCATCTTTCTCCGTCATCTATCGTCTTTCTCCGTCATCTATCGTCTTTCTCCGTCATCTATCGTCTTTCTCCGTCATCTATCGTCTTTCTCCATCATCTATCGTCTTTCTCCGTCATCTATCATCTTTCTCCATCATCTATCGTCATCTATCGTCTTTCTCCATCATCTATCGTCTTTCTCCGTCATCTATCATCTTTCTCCATCATCTATCGTCATCTATCGTCTTTCTCCATCATCTATCGTCTTTCTCCGTCATCTATCATCTTTCTCCATCATCTATCGTCATCTATCGTCTTTCTCCATCATCTATCGTCTTTCTCCGTCATCTATCATCTTTCTCCATCATCTATCGTCATCTATCGTCTTTCTCCGTCATCTATCATCTTTCTCCGTCATCTATCGTCTTTCTCCGTCATCTATCATCTTTCTCCATCATCTATCGTCATCTATCGTCTTTCTCCATCATCTATCGTCTTTCTCCGTCATCTATCGTCTTTCTCCGTCATCTATCGTCTTTCTCCGTCATCTATCGTCTTTCTCCGTCATCTATCATCTTTCTCCATCATCTATCGTCATCTATTGTCTTTCTCCATCACCTATCGTCTTTCTCCGTCATCTATCGTCTTTCTCCGTCATCTATCGTCTTTCTCCGTCATCTATCGTCTTTCTCCGTCATCTATCGTCATCTATCGTCTTTCTCCGTCATCTATCGTCTTTCTCCATCATCTATCGTCATCTATCGTCTTTCTCCATCATCTATCGTCTTTATCCGTCATCTATCATCTTTCTCCATCATCTATCGTCTTTCTCCATCATCTATCGTCTTTCTCCGTCATCTATCATCTTTCTCCATCATCTATCGTCATCTATCGTCTTTCTCCGTCATCTATCGTCTTTCTCCGTCATCTATCATCTTTCTCCATCATCTATCATCTTTCTCCGTCATCTATCGTCTTTCTCCGTCATCTATCATCTTTCTCCGTCATCTATCGTCTTTCTCCGTCATCTATCATCTTTCTCCGTCATCTATCGTCTTTCTCCATCATCTATCGTCTTTCTCCGTCATCTATCGTCTTTCTCCACCATCTATCGTCTTTCTCCGTCATCTATCGTCTTTCTCCATCATCTATCGTCATCTATCGTCTTTCTCCATCATCTATCGTCTTTCTCCGTCATCTATCGTCTTTCTCCGTCATCTATCGTCTTTCTCCGTCATCTATCGTCTTTCTCCATCATCTATCGTCATCTATCGTCTTTCTCCATCATCTATCGTCATCTATCGTCTTTCTCCGTCATCTATCATCTTTCTCCGTCATCTATCGTCTTTCTCCGTCATCTATCGTCTTTCTCCGTCATCTATCGTATTTCTCCGTCATCTATCGTCTTTCTCCATCATCTATCGTCTTTCTCCGTCATCTATCATCTTTCTCCGTCATCTATCGTCTTTCTCCGTCATCTATCGTCTTTCTCCGTCATCTATCGTCTTTCTCCATCATCTATCGTCATCTATCGTCTTTCTCCATCATCTATCGTCATCTATCGTCTTTCTCCGTCATCTATCATCTTTCTCCGTCATCTATCGTCTTTCTCCGTCATCTATCGTCTTTCTCCGTCATCTATCGTCTTTCTCCGTCATCTATCGTCTTTCTCCATCATCTATCGTCTTTCTCCGTCATCTATCATCTTTCTCCGTCATCTATCATCTTTCTCCATCATCTATCGTCATCTATCGTCTTTCTCCATCATCTATCGTCTTTCTCCGTCATCTATCATCTTTCTCCATCATCTATCGTCATCTATCGTCTTTCTCCGTCATCTATCATCTTTCTCCGTCATCTATCGTCTTTCTCCGTCATCTATCATCTTTCTCCATCATCTATCGTCATCTATCGTCTTTCTCCATCATCTATCGTCTTTCTCCGTCATCTATCGTCTTTCTCCGTCATCTATCGTCTTTCTCCGTCATCTATCGTCTTTCTCCGTCATCTATCATCTTTCTCCATCATCTATCGTCATCTATCGTCTTTCTCCATCATCTATCGTCTTTCTCCGTCATCTATCATCTTTCTCCATCATCTATCGTCTTTCTCCGTCATCTATCATCTTTCTCCATCATCTATCGTCTTTCTCCGTCATCTATCGTCTTTCTCCGTCATCTATCGTCTTTCTCCATCATCTATCGTCATCTATCGTCTTTCTCCGTCATCTATCGTCTTTCTCCGTCATCTATCATCTTTCTCCATCATCTATCGTCATCTATCGTCTTTCTCCGTCATCTATCGTTTTTCTCCGTCATCTATCATCTTTCTCCATCATCTATCGTCATCTATCGTCTTTCTCCGTCATCTATAATCTTTCTCCGTCATCTATCGTCTTTCTCCGTCATCTATCGTCTTTCTCCGTCATCTATCGTCTTTCTCCGTCATCTATCGTCTTTCTCCGTCATCTATCGTCTTTCTCCGTCATCAATCATCTTTCTCCATGTCTGCAGGGAAGGATGTATGACACCAAATGTTTCCGTTCAATAGTTCTACTCCACATCACACGCTAGCAACTGGATATCAACACAGTGGTCGCTTACCATAAAAAATGTGTATGTAGGAGAAACTCCCAGAGGAGGTTGTGACAGGAAGAGAGGAACAGAAAGACAGGAAGTGAGACAGCAAAAGATAGAAGAGACGGGACGAAGACGGATCAGACGTCGTTAGGGGAGGGACTCAGAGAAGAGACGGGACGAAGACGGATCAGACGTCGTTAGGGGAGGGACTCAGAGAAGAGACGGGACGAAGACGATGGAGGATCAGACGTCGTTAGGGGAGATCTCAGAAGAGATGGGACGAAGACGATGGAGGATCAGACGTCGTTAGGGGAGGGACTCAGAGAAGAGACGGGACGAAGACGATGTCGGATCAGACGTCGTTAGGGGAGGGACTCAGAGAAGAGACGGGACGAAGACGATGGAGGATCAGACGTCGTTAGGGGAGGGACTCAGAGAAGAGACGGGATGAAGACGATGGAGGATCAGACGTCGTTAGGGGAGGGACTCAGAGAAGAGACGGGACAAAGACGATGGAGGATCAGACGTCGTTAGGGGAGGGACTCAGAGAAGAGACGGGACGAAGACGATGGAGGATCAGACGTCGTTAGGGGAGGGACTCAGAGAAGAGACGGGACGAAGACGATGGAGGATCAGACGTCGTTAGGGGAGGGACTCAGAGAAGAGACGGGACGAAGACGATGGAGGATCAGACGTCGTTAGGGGAGGGACTCAGAGAAGAGACTGGACGAAGACGATGGAGGATCAGACGTCGTTAGGGGAGGGACTCAGAGAAGAGACGGGACGAAGACGATGGAGGATCAGACGTCGTTAGGGGAGATCTCAGAGAAGAGACGGGACGAAGACGATGGAGGATCAGACGTCGTTAGGGGAGGGACTCAGAGAAGAGACGGGACGAAGACGATGGAGGATCAGACGTCGTTAGGGGAGGGACTCAGAGAAGAGACGGGACGAAGACGATGGAGGATCAGACGTCGTTAGGGGAGGGACTCAGAGAAGAGACTGGACGAAGACGATGGAGGATCAGACGTCGTTAGGGGAGATCTCAGAGAAGAGACGGGACGAAGACGATGGAGGATCAGACGTCGTTAGGGGAGATCTCAGAGAAGAGACGGGACGAAGACGATGGAGGATCAGACGTCGTTAGGGGAGATCTCAGAGAAGAGACGGGACGAAGACGATGGAGGATCAGACGTCGTTAGGGGAGGGACTCAGAGAAGAGACGGGACGAAGACGATGGAGGATCAGACGTCGTTAGGGGAGGGACTCAGAGAAGAGACGGGACGAAGACGATGGAGGATCAGACGTCGTTAGGGGAGGGACTCAGAGAAGAGACGGGACGAAGACGATGGAGGATCAGACGTCGTTAGGGGAGATCTCAGAGAAGAGACGGGACGAAGACGATGGAGGATCAGACGTCGTTAGGGGAGATCTCAGAGAAGAGACGGGACGAAGACGATGGAGGATCAGACGTCGTTAGGGGAGGGACTCAGAGAAGAGACGGGACGAAGACGATGGAGGATCAGACGTCGTTAGGGGAGGGACTCAGAGAAGAGACGGGACGAAGACGATGGAGGATCAGACGTCGTTAGGGGAGGGACTCAGAGAAGAGACTGGACGAAGACGATGGAGGATCAGACGTCGTTAGGGGAGATCTCAGAGAAGAGACGGGACGAAGACGATGGAGGATAAGACGTCGTTAGGGGAGATCTCAGAGAAGAGACGGGACGAAGACGATGGAGGATCAGACGTCGTTAGGGGAGATCTCAGAGAAGAGACGGGACGAAGACGATGGAGGATCAGACGTCGTTAGGGGAGGGACTCAGAGAAGAGACTGGACGAAGACGATGGAGGATCAGACGTCGTTAGGGGAGATCTCAGAGAAGAGACGGGACGAAGACGATGGAGGATCAGACGTCGTTAGGGGAGGGACTCAGAGAAGAGACGGGACGAAGACGATGGAGGATCAGACGTCGTTAGGGGAGGGACTCAGAGAAGAGACTGGACGAAGACGATGGAGGATCAGACGTCGTTAGGGGAGATCTCAGAGAAGAGACGGGACGAAGACGATGGAGGATCAGACGTCGTTAGGGGAGGGACTCAGAGAAGAGACGGGACGAAGACGATGGAGGATCAGACGTCGTTAGGGGAGATCTCAGAGAAGAGACGGGACGAAGACGATGGAGGATCAGACGTCGTTAGGGGAGATCTCAGAGAAGAGACGGGACGAAGACGATGGAGGATCAGACGTCGTTAGGGGAGATCTCAGAGAAGAGACGGGACGAAGACGATGGAGGATCAGACGTCGTTAGGGGAGATCTCAGAGAAGAGACGGGACGAAGACGATGGAGGATCAGACGTCGTTAGGGGAGATCTCAGAGAAGAGACGGGACGAAGACGATGGAGGATCAGACGTCGTTAGGGGAGATCTCAGAGAAGAGACGGGACGAAGACGATGGAGGATCAGACGTCGTTAGGGGAGATCTCAGAGAAGAGACGGGACGTAGACGATGGAGGATCAGACGTCGTTAGGGGAGGGACTCAGGTGAAATGAATCAGTTCCATCACCTGATTTGTTGTTTTACTGGTTTCTGTACATTTCACAGAGTCTGGCTGTTCTGGGTTTATGTTCGATTTGAAACGGAACATCTTCGTCGTATAAAAGACGGAGATGTGACTGACTGGTGGCTGATCTGCATGTGATCTTCTGTAAATGATGCCTTGGGAAGGTTCGCCTGGGTGGAGCACACGTGTTTGTAAACACACTCCCACAGCTGGTTTTGTCATCTGTTTTTGCAGACATGTTTCAGAGCAGAAATGTCCCTCGTCTCACCGTGTCTCATCATGTCTTCTCCACCCACACAGCAAACACCAAACCCAGACGTGAACCAGCGCTTGGCCACAGATCCCGGGCACGGCTCCGCATCCTGACAGCAATCCGAGCCGTCACGGCCTCCTATCCAGACCCACAATTAGATTTGTAGCTCTGGATTTGAGCAATACACCAGCAGAATACACCCTGCTATGAGTTCATCAAGAAAAAAGCCAGAGTGCAGCCATTTATCTCCGTCAGAAGGGTATGCAGGAAACCAGAGCCCATTTTCAGTCCATACCAGAGGCACACAAAGACCCCGCCACGCATGGCTTGCATTGTATCACTGCCTTCCCTTCCTCGCTCTCATATGTGCCGAGGCCTTTCGGGAGGACGGGGGTCTCCGATGGGATTAGGAGGAGAAAACATGAACACACAGGTAGAACCAGAGGGTGAATGAATGAAAAGGAAGTGAAAAAGCTGAAAGTAGGTCAACTGGCAGGAAGCCGTTTGTTTCATAACCAAACGGAGAAGAAGCTCATCAAGTCCTGCTCGCATCTTTCCAAAGCCAGAGGCTGTCTGCCGACATGTTGGGGAGGGGGTCACTGGTTTAAATCCCTCACTTCCCAGAATTCCCACCCGCATCGCCCCCGCCCGCAGAGCACAAAAGGATGGATGGAGCCGCTCCATAAATAACCAGCCGAGCAAAGCCAAAACCACCATGTTTTTCTCTCCATGCTTTGTTTTGAAGCCCGAACTGGAAGCAGTTGTGGCCCCAACGTGCTGGATCCATCGCACGGCCCCCACAAGGCTCTGGCACGCACTCGGCTGGAGGAAAAATGCTGGCGTGGAATTTAAAGTGTAGAGGGGAAATCGAGCGTGAGATCTGATCGACGTGTCTGAACATGAAATTAAAAACAGAATCATGTCCGATCGTCTGAAACCAGAATTACTGCGGAAAGTTTTTTCATTTAATCCACATTTCGGGTCGGATATCAGTAAAAAGAGAAAAGCTTATTTACTCAGTTTTATCCGGAGAATCGTTTGTAAATTTGCCATTTCAACCAGAGAGAAGAAAATTACTGTAAAACTGGAAGAGACTTAAAAACAGGGATGTCCAACTCTTTCAACAGCACATAACAAAGAAATTCTAAAACCTTCATTAACAGTACATTCTCCAGGTGTTCGCCAAGGGTCTAGAAGATAGGAACAACCTGAACAACCTCTCTGGAGAAAAATAAGTGAAATTTCAACAGTATTTTGCCTCAGTTTACATTTGCACATTTGAAGCTTGGTGGGCGGTTCCTACCATCACCATCTTGGCAGGGGCATGCGTGTCGTCTCACCCAGAAAATACAAATTTGGGCAAAGAGGTGGAGCTGAGAGGGGGGCTGTGAGCGTCATGGTGGATGATTGACATCGAGCGAACTCCGAGCTTTCTGTAGCTAAGAGCTAACCGAGCTAACCTGGAGATAACAGGAGCTAACCAGCTAACGGAGGTAAGCGGGCTAAAGCTAAGTCACGTTGTTAACCGGCTAAAAACCACGGTTGTTCTACGTTCTTCTGACTTGAAGCGGGAGATCGGGTACCTGTCAATCAAAAGGACACGCCCCTAAATATGCCGAACTTCGAGATTAAATTACTTTTAAACGGGCGAGTTAGAAAAGAATTCTCTCCCCCAACAGTTGTCATGAAGGTAAAGCTGACCTATTAAACCTGAAATGGATTTTTGTACCAGGCTGTAAACATGTTTATTCCTGCTGTGAAGTTGGTCTTTTTTTTTTTTGTTTGTTTGTCTTGTCCAGCATTTAAGCAGCAGACTGATGTTCTGGATGCTGTGTTCTGCTGAGCAAATTTATTTTGCCAAGAGGAGCTTTTATAGATGTAAAGATCCCCTTGTATTTCTTGACTCTTATTTTATTTTTCTATTTACTTTTGATAATAGCTTGTATTACTGCTGGACCTGACCGGAAAGGACAGGAAAGGGGCAGAAAGAGAACAGAAAAGACAACATAAAAAACAAAAAGAGATCAATGCATACACGTATATGCACATACATACCCACCTACATATATATGTATATACACTCGCACATACAGTATATATATACATACATACATACATATATATACATACATATACACATACATATCCATGCACATACATACAGACATATACATACATACATATGTACACACACATACCCACCCACACACATAAATATATACACCCACACAAGCCAACTCTAGATTCATGGTCCCTGTGGAGAACAAAACCATTGACAATCAGGAGGACCAGAAACTAGCAAGTTAAATCAGAAAGACAGAAAGAGAGGTACCTGCTGTTAGTGAATAAACTTGCTGGATGACTCAGTGACTGTGACACATGCAGAACATTCATGCAGAACATTCAGAGTGGAACGTGTTCAGAGAAGAGTGATCATGCCAATGTGACCCCGCCCGCCTAGGGCTAGAGGCAGGCCAGGAGAACACAGAGACCCGGGTAACCGACAGCCACCCCCAGGCACAGACCCCAACCACCCCACTCCAGAGCCAGCCATGCATCTGCCCAGGAGGTGGCGAAGGAGGTGCCCAACCAGAGTCCCCCGCAGTCAGGGGGAACAGGCCCCAGCAGGCCCAGGACGGCAAGGGCCGATCCCACCGGGCACCGGCCCCCCAGGGCAGACAGAGCGCAGGCCCCAGGGCCCCAAGAGCCCGAGAGCAGCCCCCCGCCCCCGCAGGCAGAGGGTACAGCCCACACCGACGGAGGACCAGGATCCCCAGACCGCCACCCAGCGGCAGCCAGGTCGCACCCCAGTGCACCAGCTGCGCCCCCGGGTACAGGACACCACCCCCCCCCACCACCAAACCACACACACATATACATGCACACCCTCCCTCCCCCAACACGCACTCCCCTCTCAGCCCCCATCCACACACCCCTCCGCAATCCACACACATCCCCCATCACATACACACCCCCACCCCACCTCTACTCACTCACCCATACCAAGTCACACGAACCCCAACCGACCCCTCCACCCCATCCCGCCCCCACACACGCTCACGCCCCCACCACCCCCTCCCTCTACTTCTACCCAACCACACATGCCCCACAAACACCCCTCCACCACCCACAGCCCCCCCACAGACACCCTCACTCCTCCAACACAGGCACACCCCATTACATACAACCCACCCACCAACATACCCCTCCACACACACACACACATCTACTCATCCGCACACATCCCTATCCCCTCACCCCCCTACCCACCTATATCCCCAACCCTAATCCCCCCCAGCCCCCGCACCATCCATCTGTAACCCCATACACCCACTCCCACACATCCTCACCTCCCCCCTCCATCATGTCCCATGTGAGATGTCCCAGAGGGGGCAGAGGACAGGATGGCCCCGATCAGGGCCCCCATAATTACCGCCCACCACTCCCAGCGTCCCCCCCACCACTCCACAGATGCAGCTGACCCAGCACCCCCCCAGGGCCGGCGACATCCCTCCTACAGCCAGGCCAGCCCAGACTTAGGTCTAATGGATGGCACTCTTCCCCCACCTGTATCCCCCCCCCCCCCCCCCCCCCAGTAAAGCCCCGAGAGCAGGGGCATGAGAGAACCCTATCGCCCCTGCCTCCCCCCCGCTTATGACTGATTGTGAAGTATGTATTAGTTGCAATTAAAATTGAGGGAAGTGCCACGCGGAGAGGGACCACCTAAGCAGCCCCGCCCACCATACACCGCATGCCCCCCCCCCCCCCCCCAATCATGTGAGTTGTCAGTGTTTTGGTGTTTTGATGTCTAAGTGTAATTAAAACTGGGGGGTGGGCCGAGGCTGGGTGCAGCGATCAAGACCACCTTGATGGCCTTTCTCACCACCCAGCGCCACGTGCACACCTCCCAATACCCTGCCTGTGTGTGATGGGGAGCGGGGAGGAAGAGGGGTCGAGGGATTTAAGTCTGGAGGAAAGTGAGCCGCCCGCGGCATTAGGCATGCCCCCCCCTCCCAGGGCCCCCCAAGGACCAGGACAAGCCGGGGGCAGCCGTCCCCGTAACCAGAGCCTTCGGCGACTCTAACCAGAGAGTCATCACCGACGCAAGAGGGACCAACTCACCACACGCAGAAGGGGGGCATGAGGACAGAGAAGAGGAGGGGCGGCAGAAGGGGAATCCCAGACCGATTGTCCACCGCCCCCTCACTCACAGACACTCACTCACAAACATGTTTATTTCTGCTGTAAACATTTTTATTCCTGCTGTAAACATGTTTATTTCTGCTGTAAACATTTTTATTCCTGCTGTAAACATGTTTATTCCTGCTGTAAACATTTTTATTCCTGCTGTAAACATGTTTATTCCTGCTGTAAACATGTTTATTCCTGCTGTAAACGTGTTTATTTCTGCTGTAAACATGTTTATTCCTGCTGTAAACATGTTTATTTCTGCTGTAAACATGTTTATTCCTGCTGTAAACATGTTTATTTCTGCTGTAAACATGTTTATTCCTGCTGTAAACATGTTTATTCCTGCTGTAAACATGTTTATTTCTGCTGTAAACATGTTTATTTCTGCTGTGAAGTTGGTCTTTTTAACATGGGAGTCTATGGGGATTTGCTCTGATTTGCAGCCCCTAGTGGATGAAGGGGGAACTGCAGGTTTTTTCACCTCTGCATAGGCTTAATTTTTAACCTCCATCTATCTTTCATATTTGGTCTTTGGTTTCAGCAGGTAAACACACGATTAATTAACCAGATATTATTCCCTCTGTGTTTACAAGGAGGAAAGCTTCACATCTTTAAAATCATCTGCTAACTTGTTTCTTTTTAACAAATCAATACAGAAAATTTCCTTTTCATCACATTTGAGCTTAAGAGGAAAAACTAGACCTTTGGTGGAGTCTGCTTTTATACCCAATCCTGACACCCGCTCCTGACACTCAAACTCTGTTGAAGAATCTTCCAGAACCGTGTCACTACAACCATGTGTTGTACACTGTTGTCATTGGCATTTTTAGATAAATAAATGAATAAATAAAGATTATTTTTCAAATAAAACAAATTTTACATTTATTATCATCATCGAGACATAAAATAATGAAGGAAAGAAAAAGACTTTTTTTTTTTCAACAAATATAGACTTAAAACTTGGAAATAGTAAAACGTGTGTCATTTGATAAATTACTGATTGTAAAAGCAACTATTTGATATTCGTATAATTCTTTTGTCATATTGATTAGTTGATTACACCATTTTTATATTTCTGTATTTATTTCTAATTTTGGCCATTTCAGACTTCCATATTGTGAACAACGGCGCCTCATTTATAAATAAATCTTTATCTTTACCTTCTATAAACGACACGAGCTGCTTTTTGATCATCTCTGTCTGTGCTCGGAGCATCTTATTTCACCCCCACAGTGCTGCTGCTGCTTCCTGATTAAAGCTCACACACCTATCAGCCACAGTGTGGAGGGTTAATACGCTCCGTCTGTCACCTCATCACGTCTCCAACCAGGCGGACAGTAGCTTACAGCTCAGATGTAAGAGCATCATCTTCTTCTTCCAGGAGCCAGACAACCCCCCCTCCATCCACAGCAAACATCTGATTTAAAGTGTTTTGTTGTTGAGTGTTGACAGAGAGGCAGCTGAACATCCCATCATTTACAGGTTGACTGATCAGCCGTTTATCTGAGAAACGCTGCATTCAGGGTCGATGGAGACAAAAGAAAAACCAGCACGAAGTGTCTGTCGTGGTGAAGAAGGAGCTGAGCCAGAAGGTGAAGCTCTCGATTTACCAGTCGATCTACGTTCCTACCCTCACCTATGGTCATGAGCTGTGGGTCGTGACCGAAAAAACCAGATCTCGTATACAGGCGGCTGAAATGGGTTTCCTCCGCAGGGTGGCCGGGCTCTCCCTTAGAGATAGGGTGAGGAGCTCGGTCATCCGGGAGGGGCTCAGAGTAGAGCCGCTGCTCCTCCGCATCGAGAGGAACCAGTTGAGGTGGCTCGGGCATCTGGTCAGGATGCCTCCTGGAACTCCCTGGTGAGGTGTTCCAGGCACGTCCCTCTGGGAGGAGACCCCGGGGAAGACCCAGGACACGCTGGAGGGATTATATCTCTCGGCTGGCCTGGAAACGCCTCGGGATCCCCCCGCAGAGTTGGCAAATGTGGCTGGGGAGAGGGAAGTCTGGGCTTCCCTGCTTAGGCTGCTGCGACGGTTAAAATCCCCGGCAGCAAACAGTAAACAACATGACAGGAAGCTAGCAGCTAGCCTTGCAGCTTCTGTTACACAGCGTGAGATTTACTGATCGGCTCTGAAGACAGCGTTTGGTTTTTATGGACATGAGAACAGAGGAGGCCTGGACGAGTCTTCCTGCAGATGGAAGCTGTTGGAAGCTGCTGAACGTGTTCCAGCCCAGCGCAGAGCAGCTTGTCGTGCCGAACTATCGCTTTTTTCCCGGTCAATGGAAACATTTAAAGACAACAGGAAAAATATGTTTTATGTGTCGGATTTGTTTCTGGTTCCACATAAAAGACAGTTGTTTGGTTACTTGAACTAATGGACACAGAATGAGGTATGAAGTGGAACAAAGGAGCTGCAGAGTGAGAAATAAGTCCAGGTAATCGTTTAATAATAATCAAGTCACAGCACACTGAATCGAAATAAAATGAATCAAGAGGTTCCTAAGTTGCTCAGTCCTCATCAGAGGACGAAAGAAGTTTTCCAGAAGCTGTCTTCACCTGGAAGAACTGGTCACATGACCTCCTACATGGAGGCCATGTGAAGCGAATGTGAAGCGTTTCCACGACATGTTTTCTTTACGTCTGAAAAACCAGCTGATGAGAGATGAAAACGCTGAAGGTTGTATAAAACGTGGGTGTTCCAGGGTTTTATTGTGATCTTCTGGTTGTGAGATTCTAGGGGAGATGTTGATGCTTCATGTCAACAATGAACTAAATCTCTGAGAAAATGTTTCCAGCGGTTTGTGGGAAGAATTAAAGCTGTTCTGGAGGAGAAGGAGCTACACGACACATTAAACCAGCTCATTATCTAACGTGGAGCCGTATAAATCCACCTGTTCGCGCAGAAGAAATGAATAAACTAACATAGGAAGTAGGGCTGTGAAGATCTGATGTTCGATTTGGTTCTGATCTTATGGGTGCTTTTCTCATATCTCTGATTTATTTAGATTAAAAACAACAACAAAAAAAATACAAAACTTTAGTTTGCACGTTATTTTTCTTGATTTCAATCAATCAATCAAGGCAAGTTTGTTTGTACAGCACTTTTCATGTACAAGACAATTCACAGTGCTTTACATGAAACATTAAAATCATTACAGAAAAAAGCATAAAAGAAAATACAAATAACAAAATCACAATAAAATCATAAATTATATTAAAATAATTACAAGCAGAATGAAGTAACAGTTACTGTGCAGATGTCATGCACAGGCGCATGAGAAAAGAAATCAAAGATGTTTTATTCCTCACTGAGAAAATGAGATTAAAACATCACAGACAATCAATAAGATCAATAAAAACAATAAAAATGACTAAAATGTTATCATGGATTATTTGTATCAATTGAAAAGAAAAAACAATTTAAAAACTATAAAAAATCTATTTTAAAACTGTGAAGCAAAAAATGCCGACATTGTATTTTCCCGGCCTAGTACGAAGCGTGGATGTTTGGGCGAAGAGCTCGTCATGCTGCCTGGATCCCTGAGACCAGGTCTGTGGTCCTGACCTCAGGAGGAAGACCAGGCAGATGGCAGCGTTTAAAGCGTCTCAGACAGCTGAGCGTCTGCAGGGTTCGGCGCGACTCCTGAAGCTTAAAGGCGCTGCTGAGACTGAGGCGTTATCCTGCAGCAGCCGGTGGCAGAATGATGAACAGCTGGCTCTGCAGCCTGATCCCAGAGCAGCCCAGAAGCCAATGACTGGCGGGGCAACGAGCGCTGAATGAACAAGAGGGGTTGGAACGCTGAGCTGTGTTTGCTTCATTCACACTGAGCATGTGCAGGAGCGTTTCAGACTTTTCTGGCCTTGTTTTTCACCGCCTGGACACCGACACGGCTGCCCAGCTCACAAGGAGGCTTTCAGGCTGGCAGGGGGGAGATGGGGGGCAGCGGGGTGATGGGGGTGATGGGGTGTGGCAGGGGGGTGATGGGGTGTGGCAGGGGGGTGATGGGGGGGCAGGGGGGGTGATGGGGTGTGGCAGGGGGGTGATGGGGTGTGGCAGGGGGGTGATGGGGGGAGCAGGGGGTGATGGGGTGTGGCAGGGGGGGTGATGGGGTGTGGCAGGGGGGTGATGGGGGGGGGCAGGGGGGTGATGGGGTGTGGCAGGGGGGTGATGGGGGGAGCAGGGGGTGATGGGGGGGGCAGGGGGGTGATGGGGTGTGGCAGGGGGGTGATGGGGGGAGCAGGGGGTGATGGGGTGTGGCAGGGGGGTGATGGGGGGAGCAGGGGGTGATGGGGTGTGGCAGGGGGGTGATGGGGGGAGCAGGGGGTGATGGGGTGTGGCAGGGGGGTGATGGGGTGTGGCAGGGGGGTGATGGGGGGGCAGGGGGGGTGATGGGGTGTGGCAGGGGGGTGATGGGGGGAGCAGGGGGTGATGGGGGGGGGCAGGGGGGTGATGGGGTGTGGCAGGGGGGGTGATGGGGGGGGGGCAGGGGGGTGATGGGGGGGCAGAAAGACTATAAACATTCCTGAGCCGGGTTGTGAGAGTTAGAGGTCCCTCAGTGTTTTAGCAGCGAGGCCCACCACCACCTTGTCCTTCTTTAGGTCCACTCGGGACGGCAGCGAGTTTGGTAGAATGCCCCCCCCCCCCCTCTCCTCCCCCCCCAGGTGAGACCCAGGGCAGAACCACACACACCTGGTGTTTTGGTTGTTTCTGAGAAGCCAGCCGACGTGGGACGCCCCTCACACCGAAGGTGCCAGGCTAACAAAGAACAGTGCGACGCGTGGGTTGTCATGGCGACTGGTGGCACACCAGATGCTGGCGGTGATCCCGGCTGCCTCTGGGATTCACAGGCAGGATTTCTGGCAGCTGGAGGCAGAAACAAATCAAGACAAACAGGCTTTTTGGCTCATTTCTGCAGATTTCCTCCAGACGACGACATGAGCAGATGGACAAACGAGCTGCGCTTTCGGAGGAAACAGGTGTTCACATGCATATAATCACACGGAGACAGGAACAAGCCCAGAAACAAGTGTTGTAAGCAGCGCTATGAGGCCTCCAGCTTAGGATACGACGGCTCACCGCGGGACAAAGATGGCCGATTGGCTCCCTGTGATCCTGATAAATGAGCCGACTGAAATTAGAGCTTTGGGAAAGAGGTGAGAGGAGGGATAATTACAGGAGACTTGTGGAGATGGCAGACGTGCAGAAGGCCTTGGTGGAGCGCGGAGCAGAGGAGTTTCTTCTAACCTCCGCTAGAGGCTGAAGACGCGCAGAGGGACGCAGAGTCGGCAACGCTACACCAGTTACAGCCAGCTCGGAAAACAAACGGTGAAATACTCCCAGGTAAAATAGCCCTGAATCATCCGCAGGACGTGTGAACGGTTTATTTAAATCGACTGGTGTGCAGCTGGACTTTCAGCAAATGCAATCCAGGTTTCTGGACTTTGTTTTTGCTTGGTAGGAGTTTATCATCAGGCTCTTAAAATGAAACTTGGAGTCATGATCAGGCGGCTTCAGGGTTCCTGGAGGTTTAACTCTTTTAGGCACTACAGAATTTTTACAGCCGCCTGGCAAAAGCAAAGGAGGTCTAGAAAGTCAGAAGATGCTTTTATTTTCATCGGCAGTGATTTCCATCGGATTACTATGTGTTGTTGCAGCAGTTTACAGATGTGTTGCAGCAGTTTCCAGATGTTTTGCAACCGTTTACAGATGTGTTGCAACCGTTTACAGATGCTTTTCTGCAGTTTACAGATGTGTTGCAGCAGTTTACAGATGTGTTGCAGCAGTTTATAGATGTGTTGCAGCAGCTTACAGATGTGTTGCAGCAGTTTACAGATGTGTTGCAGCAGCTTACAGATGTGTTTCTGCAGTTTACAGATGTGTTGCAACAGTTTACAGATGTGTTTCGGCCATTTACAGATGTGTTGCAACCATTTACAGATTGTTTCTGCCATTTACAGATGTGTTGCAACAGTTTACAGATGTGTTGCAGCAGTTTACAGATGTGTTGCAACCGTTTACAGATTGTTTCCGCCATTTACAGATGTGTTGCAGCAGTTTACAGATGTGTTTCCGCCATTTACAGATGTGCTGCAGCAGTTTACAGATGTGTTGCAGCCCTTTACAAATGTGTTGCATCAGTTTACAGATGTTTTGCAGCAGTTTACAGATGCGTTGCAGCAGTTTACAGATGCGTTTCTGCAGTTTACAGATGTGTTGCAACCATTTACAGATGCTTTTCTGCAGTTTACAGATGTGTTGCAGCAGTTTACAGATGCATTTCTGCAGTTTACAGATGTGTTGCAGCCATTTACAGATAAGTTGCAGCAGTTTACAGTTGTGTTGCAGCAGTTTACAGATGCGTTTCTGCAGTTTACAGATGTGTTGCAACCGTTTCGAGATGTGCTGCAACAGTTTAGATTGTTTCCGCCATTTACAGATGTGTTGCAGCAGTTTACAGATGTGTTGCAGCAGTTTACAGATGCTTTTCTGCAGTTTACAGATGTGTTGCAGCAGTTTACAGATGTGTTGCAACCGTTTACAGATGCTTTTCTGCAGTTTACAGTTGTGTTGCAGAAGTTTACAGATGTGTTGCAGCAGTTTACAGATGTGTTGCAGCAGCTTACAGTTGTGTTGCAGAAGTTTACAGATGTATTGCAACCGTTTACAGATGTGTTTCCGTCATTTACAGATGTATTGCAGCAGTTTACAGATGTGTTGCCGCCATTTACAGATGTTTTGCAGCAGTTTACAGATGTGTTGCAGCAGTTTACATGTGTTGCAACCGTTTACAGATTGTTTCCCCCATTTACAGATGTGTTGAAACCGTTTACAAATGTGTTTCTGTCATTTACAGATACGTTTATGCAGTTCACAGATGTGTTGCAGGAGTTTACAGATGAGTTGCAGCAGCTTACAGATCTGTTGCAACAGGTTACAGATGTGTTGCAGCAGTTTACAGATGAGTTGCAACCGTTTACAGATGCTTTTCTGCAGTTTACAGATGTGTTGCAGCAGTTTACAGATGCGTTTCTGCAGTTTACAGATGTGTTGCAGCCATTTACAGATAAGTTGCAGCAGTTTACTGTTGTGTTGCAGCAGTTTACAGATGCGTTTCTGCAGTTTACAGATGTGTTGCAACCGTTTCGAGATGTGATGCAACAGTTTAGATTGTTTCCGCCATTTACAGATGTGTTGCAGCAATTTACAGATGTGTTGCAGCAGTTTACAGATGCTTTTCTGCAGTTTACAGATGTGTTGCAGCAGTTTACAGATGTGTTGCAACCGTTTACAGATGCTTTTCTGCAGTTTACAGTTGTGTTGCAGAAGTTTACAGATGTGTTGCAGCAGTTTACAGTTGTGTTGCAGCAGTTTAAAGTTGCGTTTCTGCAGTTTACAGATGTGTTGCAACCGTTTACAGATGTGTTTCCGTCATTTACAGATGTATTGCAGCAGTTTACAGATGTGTTTCCACCATTTACAGATGTTTTGCAGCAGTTTACAGATGTGTTGCAGCAGTTTACATATGTGTTGCAACCGTTTACAGATTGTTTCCACCATTTACAGATGTGTTGCAACCGTTTACAAATGTGTTTCTGTCATTTACAGATGCGTTTCTGCAGTTCACAGATGTGTTTCTTTCATTTACAGATGTATTGCAGCAGTTTACAGATGTGTTGCAGCCATTTACAGATGTGTTGCAGCCGTTTACAGATTTGTTGCAGCAGTTTACATATGTGTTGCAACCGTTTACAGATTGTTTCCACCATTTACAGATGTGTTGCAGCCGTTTACAGATGTGTTGCATCAGTTTACAGATGAGTTGCAACCGTTTAGATTGTTTCTGCCATTTACAGATGCGTTGCAGCCGTTTACAGATGTGTTGCAGCCGTTTACAGATGTGTTGCATCAGTTTACAGATGTTTTGCAGCAGTTTACAGATGCGTTGCAGCAGTTTACAGATGCGTTTCTGCAGTTTACAGATGTGTTGCAACCGTTTACAGATGCTTTTCTGCAGATTACAGATGTGTTGCAGCAGTTTACAGATGCGTTTCTGCAGTTTACAGATGTGTTGCAGCCATTTACAGATAAGTTGCAGCAGTTTACAGTTGTGTTGCAGCAGTCTACAGATGCGTTTCTGCAGTTTACAGATGTGTTGCAACCGTTTCGAGATGTGCTGCAACAGTTTAGATTGTTTCCGCCATTTACAGATGTGTTGCAACCGTTTACAGATGCTTTTCTGCAGTTTACAGTTGTGTTGCAGAAGTTTACAGATGTGTTGCAGCAGTTTACCGATGTGTTGCAGCAGTTTACAGTTGTGTTGCAGCAGTTTAAAGTTGCGTTTCTGCAGTTTACAGATGTGTTGCAGCCATTTACAGATGTGTTGCAGCCGTTTACAGATGTGTTGCAGCAGTTTACATATGTGTTGCAACCGTTTACAGATGTTTTGCAGCAGTTTACAGATGTGTTTCCGTCATTTACAGATGTATTGCAGCAGTTTACAGATGTGTTGCCGCCATTTACAGATGTTTTGCAGCAGTTTACAGATGTGTTGCAGCAGTTTACATATGTGTTGCAACCGTTTACAGATTGTTTCCACCATTTACAGATGTGTTGCAGCTGTTTACAGATATGTTGCATCAGTTTACAGATGTTTTGCAGCAGTTTACAGATGCGTTGCAGCAGTTTACAGATGAGTTGCAGCAGCTTACAGATCTGTTGCAGCAGGTTACAGATGTGTTGCAGCAGTATACAGATGAGTTGCAGCAGTTTACAGATGTGTTGCAGCAGTTTACAGATGAGTTGCAACCGTTTAGATTGTTTCCGCCATTTACAGATGCGTTGCAGCCGTTTACAGATGTGTTGCAGCCGTTTACAGATGTGTTGCATCAGTTTACAGATGTTTTGCAGCAGTTTACAAATGCGTTGCAGCAGTTTACAGATGCGTTTCTGCAGTTTACAGATGTGTTGCAACCGTTTACAGATGCTTTTCTGCAGTTTACAGATGTGTTGCAGCAGTTTACAGATGCGTTTCTGCAGTTTACAGATGTGTTGCAGCCATTTACAGATAAGTTGCAGCAGTTTACAGTTGTGTTGCAGCAGTTTACAGATTTGTTTCTGCAGTTTACAGATGTGTTGCAACCGTTTCGAGATGTGCTGCAACAGTTTAGATTGTTTCCGCCATTTACAGATGTTTTGCAGCCGTTTACAGATGTGTTGCAGCAGTTTAAAGTTGCGTTTCTGCAGTTTGCAGATGTGTTGCAGCCATTTACAGATGTGTTGCAGCCGTTTACAGATGTGTTGCAGCAGTTTACATATGTGTTGCAGCAGTTTACAGATGCGTTTCTGCAGTTTACAGATGTGTTGCAGCAGTTTACAGATGCTTTTCTGCAGTTTACAGATGTGTTGCAGCAGTTTACAGATGTGTTGCAACCGTTTACAGATGCTTTTCTGCAGTTTACAGTTGTGTTGCAGAAGTTTACAGATGTGTTGCAGCAGTTTACCGATGTGTTGCAGCAGTTTACAGTTGTGTTGCAGCAGTTTAAAGTTGCGTTTCTGCAGTTTACAGATGTGTTGCAGCCATTTACAGATGTGTTGCAGCCGTTTACAGATGTGCTGCAACAGTTTAGATATTTTCCGCCATTTACAGATGTGTTGCAGCAGTTTACAGATGTGTTGCAGCAGTTTACAGATGCTTTTCTGCAGTTTACAGATGTGTTGCAGCAGTTTACAGATGTGTTGCAGCCGTTTACAGATGTGTTGCAGCAGTTTACAGTTGTGTTGCAGCAGTTTAAAGTTGCGTTTCTGCAGTTTACAGATGTGTTGCAGCCATTTACAGATGTGTTGCAGCCGTTTACAGATGTGTTGCAGCAGTTTACATATGTTTTGCAACCGTTTACAGATGTGTTGCAACCGTTTACAGATGTGTTTCCGTCATTTACAGATGTATTGCAGCAGTTTACAGATGTGTTGCCGCCATTTACAGATGTTTTGCAGCAGTTTACAGATGTGTTGCAGCAGTTTACATATGTGTTGCAACCGTTTACAGATTGTTTCCACCATTTACAGATGTGTTGCAACCGTTTACAAATGTGTTTATTTCATTTACAGATGCGTTTCTGCAGTTTACAGATGTGTTGCAGGAGTTTACAGATGTGTTGCAGCAGCTTACAGATGTGTTGCAGCAGTTTACAGATGTGTTGCAACAGTTTACAGATGTGTTTCGGCCATTTACAGATGTGTTGCAACCGTTTACAGATTGTTTCCGCCATTTACAGATGTGTTGCAGCAGTTTACAGATGTGTTGCAGCAGTTTACATATGTGTTGCAACCGTTTACAGATTGTTTCCACCATTTACAGATGTGTTGCAGCCGTTTACAGATGTGTTGCATCAGTTTACAGATGTTTTGCAGCAGTTTACAGATGCGTTGCAGCAGTTTACAGATGAGTTGCAGCAGCTTACAGATCTGTTGCAGCAGGTTACAGATGTGTTGCAGCAGTTTACAGATGAGTTGCAGCAGTTTACAGATGTGTTGCAGCAGTTTACAGAGGAGTTGCAACCGTTTAGATTGTTTCCGCCATTTACAGATGCGTTGCAGCCGTTTACAGATGTGTTGCAGCCGTTTACAGATGTGTTGCATCAGTTTACAGATGTTTTGCAGCAGTTTACAAATGCGTTGCAGCAGTTTACAGATGCGTTTCTGCAGTTTACAGATGTGTTGCAACCGTTTACAGATGCTTTTCTGCAGTTTACAGATGTGTTGCAGCAGTTTACAGATGCGTTTCTGCAGTTTACAGATGTGTTGCAGCCATTTACAGATAAGTTGCAGCAGTTTACAGTTGTGTTGCAGCAGTTTACAGATGCGTTTCTGCAGTTTACAGATGTGTTGCAACCGTTTCGAGATGTGCTGCAACAGTTTAGATTGTTTCCGCCATTTACAGATGTTTTGCAGCCGTTTACAGATGTGTTGCAGCAGTTTAAAGTTGCGTTTCTGCAGTTTACAGATGTGTTGCAGCCATTTACAGATGTGTTGCAGCCGTTTACACGTGTTCCAGCAGTTTACATATGTGTTGCAACCGTTTACAGATGTGTTACAACCGTTTACAGATGTGTTTCCGTCATTTACAGATGTATTGCAGCAGTTTACAGATGTGTTGCCGCCATTTACAGATGTTTTGCAGCAGTTTACAGATGTGTTGCAGCAGTTTACATATGTGTTGCAACCGTTTACAGATTGTTTCCACCATTTACAGATGTGTTGCAACCGTTTACAAATGTGTTTATTTCATTTACAGATGCGTTTCTGCAGTTCACAGATGTGTTTCCGTCATTTACAGATGTGTTGCAGCAGTTTACAGATGTGTTGCAGCCGTTTACAGATGTGTTGCAGCAGTTTACATATGTGTTGCAACCGTTTACAGATGTGTTGCAACCGTTTACAGATGTGTTTCCGTCATTTACAGATGTATTGCAACCGTTTACAGATTGTTTCCGCCATTTACAGATGTGTTGCAGCAGTTTACAGATGTGTTGCAGCAGTTTACATATGTGTTGCAACCGTTTACAGATTGTTTCCACCATTTACAGATGTGTTGCAGCCGTTTACAGATGTGTTGCATCAGTTTACAGATGTTTTGCAGCAGTTTACAGATGCGTTGCAGCAGTTTACAGATGAGTTGCAGCAGCTTACAGATCTGTTGCAGCAGGTTACAGATGTGTTGCAGCAGTTTACAGATGAGTTGCAGCAGTTTACAGATGTGTTGCAGCAGTTTACAGAGGAGTTGCAACCGTTTAGATTGTTTCCGCCATTTACAGATGCGTTGCAGCCGTTTACAGATGTGTTGCAGCCGTTTACAGATGTGTTGCATCAGTTTACAGATGTTTTGCAGCAGTTTACAAATGCGTTGCAGCAGTTTACAGATGCGTTTCTGCAGTTTACAGATGTGTTGCAACCGTTTACAGATGCTTTTCTGCAGTTTACAGATGTGTTGCAGCAGTTTACAGATGCGTTTCTGCAGTTTACAGATGTGTTGCAGCCATTTACAGATAAGTTGCAGCAGTTTACAGTTGTGTTGCAGCAGTTTACAGATGCGTTTCTGCAGTTTACAGATGTGTTGCAACCGTTTCGAGATGTGCTGCAACAGTTTAGATTGTTTCCTCCATTTACAGATGTTTTGCAGCCGTTTACAGATGTGTTGCAGCAGTTTAAAGTTGCGTTTCTGCAGTTTACAGATGTGTTGCAGCCATTTACAGATGTGTTGCAGCCGTTTACACGTGTTCCAGCAGTTTACATATGTGTTGCAACCGTTTACAGATGTGTTACAACCGTTTACAGATGTGTTTCCGTCATTTACAGATGTATTGCAGCAGTTTACAGATGTGTTGCCGCCATTTACAGATGTTTTGCAGCAGTTTACAGATGTGTTGCAGCAGTTTACATATGTGTTGCAACCGTTTACAGATTGTTTCCACCATTTACAGATGTGTTGCAACCGTTTACAAATGTGTTTATTTCATTTACAGATGCGTTTCTGCAGTTCACAGATGTGTTTCCGTCATTTACAGATGTGTTGCAGCAGTTTACAGATGTGTTGCAGCCGTTTCCAGATGTGTTGCAGCAGTTTACATATGTGTTGCAACCGTTTACAGATGTGTTGCAACCGTTTACAGATGTGTTTCCGTCATTTACAGATGTATTGCAGCAGTTTACAGATGTGTTTCCACCATTTACAGATGTGTTGCAGCAGTTTACAGATGTGTTGCAGCAGTTTACAGATGCTTTTCTGCAGTTTACAGATGTGTTGCAGCAGTTTACAGATGTGTTGCAGCCGTATACAGATGTGTTGCAGCAGTTTACAGTTGTGTTGCAGCAGTTTAAAGTTGCGTTTCTGCAGTTTACAGATGTGTTGCAGCCATTTACAGATGTGTTGCAGCCGTTTACAGATGTGTTGCAGCAGTTTACATATGTTTTGCAACCGTTTACAGATGTGTTGCAACCGTTTACAGATGTGTTTCCGTCATTTACAGATGTATTGCAGCAGTTTACAGATGTGTTGCCGCCATTTACAGATGTTTTGCAGCAGTTTACAGATGTGTTGCAGCAGTTTACATATGTGTTGCAACCGTTTACAGATTGTTTCCACCATTTACAGATGTGTTGCAACCGTTTACAAATGTGTTTATTTCATTTACAGATGCGTTTCTGCAGTTTACAGATGTGTTGCAGGAGTTTACAGATGTGTTGCAGCAGCTTACAGATGTGTTGCAGCAGTTTACAGATGTGTTGCAACAGTTTACAGATGTGTTTCGGCCATTTACAGATGTGTTGCAACAGTTTACAGATGTGTTTCGGCCATTTACAGATGTGTTGCAACCGTTTACAGATTGTTTCCGCCATTTACAGATGTGTTGCAGCAGTTTACAGATGTGTTGCAGCAGTTTACATATGTGTTGCAACCGTTTACAGATTGTTTCCACCATTTACAGATGTGTTGCAGCCGTTTACAGATGTGTTGCATCAGTTTACAGATGTTTTGCAGCAGTTTACAGATGCGTTACAGCAGTTTACAGATGAGTTGCAGCAGCTTACAGATCTGTTGCAGCAGGTTACAGATGTGTTGCAGCCGTTTACAGATGTGTTGCATCAGTTTACAGATGTTTTGCAGCAGTTTACAAATGCGTTGCAGCAGTTTACAGATGCGTTTCTGCAGTTTACAGATGTGTTGCAACCGTTTACAGATGCTTTTCTGCAGTTTACAGATGTGTTGCAGCAGTTTACAGATGCGTTTCTGCAGTTTACAGATGTGTTGCAGCCATTTACAGATAAGTTGCAGCAGTTTACAGTTGTGTTGCAGCAGTTTACAGATGCGTTTCTGCAGTTTACAGATGTGTTGCAACCGTTTCGAGATGTGCTGCAACAGTTTAGATTGTTTCCGCCATTTACAGATGTTTTGCAGCCGTTTACAGATGTGTTGCAGCAGTTTAAAGTTGCGTTTCTGCAGTTTACAGATGTGTTGCAGCCATTTACAGATGTGTTGCAGCCGTTTACACGTGTTCCAGCAGTTTACATATGTGTTGCAACCGTTTACAGATGTGTTACAACCGTTTACAGATGTGTTTCCGTCATTTACAGATGTATTGCAGCAGTTTACAGATGTGTTGCCGCCATTTACAGATGTTTTGCAGCAGTTTACAGATGTGTTGCAGCAGTTTACATATGTGTTGCAACCGTTTACAGATTGTTTCCACCATTTACAGATGTGTTGCAACCGTTTACAAATGTGTTTATTTCATTTACAGATGCGTTTCTGCAGTTCACAGATGTGTTTCCGTCATTTACAGATGTGTTGCAGCAGTTTACAGATGTGTTGCAGCCGTTTACAGATGTGTTGCAGCAGTTTACATATGTGTTGCAACCGTTTACAGATGTGTTGCAACCGTTTACAGATGTGTTTCCATCATTTACAGATGTATTGCAGCAGTTTACAGATGTGTTGCCGCCATTTACAGATGTTTTGCAGCAGTTTACAGATGTGTTGCAGCAGTTTACATATGTGTTGCAACCGTTTACAGATTGTTTCCACCATTTACAGATGTGTTGCAACCGTTTACAAATGTGTTTATTTCATTTACAGATGCGTTTCTGCAGTTCACAGATGTGTTTCCGTCATTTACAGATGTATTGCAGCAGTTTACAGATGAGTTGCAGCAGCTTACAGATGTGTTGCAGCAGTTTACAGATGAGTTGCAGCAGTTTACAGATGTGTTGCAGCAGTTTACAGATGAGTTGCAACCGTTTAGATTGTTTCCGCCATTTACAGATGCGTTGCAGCCGTTTACAGATGTGTTGCAGCCGTTTACAGATGTGTTGCATCAGTTTACAGATGTTTTGCAGCAGTTTACAAATGCGTTGCAGCAGTTTACAGATGCGTTTCTGCAGTTTACAGATGTGTTGCAACCGTTTACAGATGCTTTTCTGCAGTTTACAGATAAGTTGCAGCAGTTTACAGTTGTGTTGCAGCAGTTTACATATGTGTTGCAACCGTTTACAGATTGTTTCCACCATTTACAGATGTGTTGCAGCCGTTTACAGATGTGTTGCATCAGTTTACAGATGTTTTGCAGCAGTTTACAGATGCGTTGCAGCAGTTTACAGATGAGTTGCAGCAGCTTACAGATCTGTTGCAGCAGGTTACAGATGTGTTGCAGCAGTTTACAGATGAGTTGCAGCAGTTTACAGATGTGTTGCAGCAGTTTACAGATGAGTTGCAACCGTTTAGATTGTTTCCGCCATTTACAGATGCGTTGCAGCCGTTTACAGATGTGTTGCAGCCGTTTACACATGTGTTCCAGCAGTTTACATATGTGTTGCAACCGTTTACAGATGTGTTGCAACCGTTTACAGATGTGTTTCCGTCATTTACAGATGTATTGCAGCAGTTTACAGATGTGTTGCCGCCATTTACAGATGTTTTGCAGCAGTTTACAGATGTGTTGCAGCAGTTTACATATGTGTTGCAACCGTTTACAGATTGTTTCCACCATTTACAGATGTGTTGCAACCGTTTACAAATGTGTTTATTTCATTTACAGATGCATTTCTGCAGTTCACAGATGTGTTTCCGTCATTTACAGATGTGTTGCAGCAGTTTACAGATGTGTTGCCGCCATTTACAGATGTTTTGCAGCAGTTTACAGATGTGTTGCAGCAGTTTACATATGTGTTGCAACCGTTTACAGATTGTTTCCACCATTTACAGATGTGTTGCAACCGTTTACAGATGCTTTTCTGCAGTTTACAGATGTGTTGCAGCAGTTTACAGATGCGTTTCTGCAGTTTACAGATGTGTTGCAGCCATTTACAGATAAGTTGCAGCAGTTTAAAGTTTCGTTTCTGCAGTTTACAGATGTGTTGCCGCCATTTACAGATGTTTTGCAGCCGTTTACAGATGTGTTGCAGCAGTTTAAAGTTGCGTTTCTGCAGTTTACAGATGTGTTGCCGCCATTTACAGATGTTTTGCAGCAGTTTACAGATGTGTTGCAGCAGTTTACATATGTGTTGCAACCGTTTACAGATTGTTTCCAGCATTTACAGATGTGTTGCAGCCGTTTACAGATGTGTTGCAGCAGTTTACATATGTGTTGCAACTGTTTACAGATGTGTTGCAACCGTTTACAGATGCGTTTCTGCAGTTTACAGATGTGTTGCAACCGTTTCGAGATGTGCTGCAACAGTTTAGATTGTTTCCGCCATTTACAGATGTTTTGCAGCCGTTTACAGATGTGTTGCAGCAGTTTAAAGTTGCGTTTCTGCAGTTTACAGATGTGTTGCAACCATTTACAGATGTGTTGCAGCAGTTTACAGATGTGTTTCTACAGTTTACAGATGTGATGCAGCAGTTTACAGATGTGTTGCATCAGTTTAGATTGTTTCCGTCATTTACAGATGCGTTGCAGCAGTTTACAGTTGTGTTGCAGCAGTTTACAGATGTGTTTCTACAGTTTACAGATGTGTTGCAGCAGTTTACAGATGTGTTGCCGCATTTTACAGATGTGTTGCAGCAGCTTACAGATGTGTTGCAGCCATTTACAGATGTGTTGCAACCATTTACAGATGCTTTTCTGCAGTTTACAGATGTGTTGCAGCAGTTTACAGATGCGTTTCTGCAGTTTACAGATGTGTTGCAGAAGTTTACAGATGTGTTGCAGCCATTTACAGATGTGTTGCAACCATTTACAGATGCTTTTCTGCAGTTTACAGATATGTTGCAGCCGTTTACAGAAGCGTTGCAGCAGTTTACAGATGTGTTGCAGCCGTTTACAGATGTGTTGCAGCAGTTTACAGATGTGTTTCTGCAGTTTACAGTTGTGTTGCAGCAGTTTACTGATGTGTTTCTGCAGTTTACAGATGTGTTGCAACCGTTTAGATTGTTTCCGTCATTTACAGATGTGTTGCATCAGTTTACAGATGTGTTGCAGCAGTTTACAGATGCGTTTCTGCAGTTTACAGATGTGTTGCAACCGTTTAGGTTGTTTCCGCCATTTACAGATGCGTTGCAGCCGTTTACAGATGCGTTACAGCAGTTTACAGTTGTGTTGCAGCCGTTGACAGATGTGTTGCAACCGTTTACAGATGTATTGTAACCGTTTACAGATGTGTTTCCGTCATTTACAGATGCGTTTCTGCAGTTTATAGATGTGTTGCAGCAGTTTACAGATGCATTTCTGCAGTTTACAGATGTGTTTGTGCAGTTTACAGATGTGTTTGTGCAGTTTACAGTTGTGTTGCAGCAGTTTACAGATGTGTTTCTTCAGTTTACAGATGTGTTGCAACCATTTACAGATGTGTTGCAGCAGTTTACAGATGTGTTTCTACAGTTTACAGATGTGTTGCAGCAGTTTACAGATGTGTTGCATCAGTTTAGATTGTTTCCGTCATTTACAGATGTGTTGCATCAGTTTACAGATGTGTTGCAGCAGTTTACAGATGCGTTTCTGCAGTTTACAGATGTGTTGCAACCGTTTAGGTTGTTTCCGCCATTTACAGATGCGTTGCAGCCATTTACAGATGCGTTGCAGCAGTTTACAGTTGTGTTGCAGCCGTTGACAGATGTGTTGCAACCGTTTACAGATGTGTTTCCGTCATTTACAGATGCGTTTCTGCAGTTTATAGATGTGTTGCAGCAGTTTACAGATGCATTTCTGCAGTTTACAGATGTGTTTGTGCAGTTTACAGATGTGTTTGTGCAGTTTACAGTTGTGTTGCAGCAGTTTACAGATGTGTTGCAGCCATTTACAGATGTGTTGCAACCATTTACAGATGCTTTTCTGCAGTTTACAAATGTGTTGCAGCAGTTTACAGATGTGTTGCAGCAGTTTACAGTTGTGTTGCAGCCGTTGACAGATGTGTTGCAACCGTTTACAGATGTATTGTAACCGTTTACAGATGTGTTTCCGTCATTTACAGATGCGTTTCTGCAGTTTATAGATGTGTTGCAGCAGTTTACAGATGCATTTCTGCAGTTTACAGATGTGTTTGTGCAGTTTACAGATGTGTTTGTGCAGTTTACAGTTGTGTTGCAGCAGTTTACAGAAGCGTTGCAGCAGTTTACAGATGTGTTGCAGCCGTTTACAGATGTGTTGCAGCAGTTTACAGATGTGTTTCTACAGTTTACAGTTGTGTTGCAGCAGTTTACTGATGTGTTGCAGCAGTTTACAGATGTGTTTCTGCAGTTTACAGATATGTTGCAGCCGTTTACAGAAGCGTTGCAGCAGTTTACAGATGTGTTGCAGCCGTTTACAGATGTGTTGCAGCAGTTTACAGATGTGTTTCTGCAGTTTACAGTTGTTTTCCAGCAGTTTACTGATGTGTTTCTGCAGTTTACAGATGTGTTGCAACCGTTTAGATTGTTTCCGTCATTTACAGATGTGATGCATCAGTTTACAGATGTGTTGCAGCAGTTTACAGATGCGTTTCTGCAGTTTACAGATGTGTTGCAACCGTTTAGGTTGTTTCCGCCATTTACAGATGCGTTGCAGCCGTTTACAGATGCGTTGCAGCAGTTTACAGTTGTGTTGCAGCCGTTGACAGATGTGTTGCAACCGTTTACAGATGTATTGTAACCGTTTACAGATGTGTTTCCGTCATTTACAGATGCGTTTCTGCAGTTTATAGATGTGTTGCAGCAGTTTACAGATGCATTTCTGCAGTTTACAGATGTGTTTGTGCAGTTTACAGATGTGTTTGTGCAGTTTACAGTTGTGTTGCAGCAGTTTACAGATGTGTTTCTTCAGTTTACAGATGTGTTGCAACCATTTACAGATGTGTTGCAGCAGTTTACAGATGTGTTTCTACAGTTTACAGATGTGTTGCAGCAGTTTACAGATGTGTTGCATCAGTTTAGATTGTTTCCGTCATTTACAGATGTGTTGCATCAGTTTACAGATGTGTTGCAGCAGTTTACAGATGCGTTTCTGCAGTTTACAGATGTGTTGCAACCGTTTAGGTTGTTTCCGCCATTTACAGATGCGTTGCAGCCGTTTACAGATGTGTTGCAGCAGTTTACAGATGTGTTGCATCAGTTTAGATTGTTTCCGTCATTTACAGATGCGTTGCAGCAGTTTACAGTTGTGTTGCAGCAGTTTACAGATGTGTTTCTACAGTTTACAGATGTGTTGCAGCAGTTTACAGATGTGTTGCATCAGTTTAGATTGTTTCCGTCATTTACAGATGCGTTGCAGCAGTTTACAGTTGTGTTGCAGCAGTTTACAGATGTGTTTCTACAGTTTACAGATGTCTTGCAGCAGTTTAGAGATGTGTTGCATCAGTTTACAGATGTGTAGCAGCAGCTTACAGATGTGTTGCAGCCATTTACAGATGTGTTGCAACCATTTACAGATGCTTTTCTGCAGTTTACAGATGTGTTGCAGCAGTTTACAGATGTGTTGCAGAAGTTTACAGATGTGTTGCAGCCATTTACAGATGTGTTGCAACCATTTACAGATGCTTTTCTGCAGTTTACAGATATGTTGCAGCCGTTTACAGAAGCGTTGCAGCAGTTTACAGATGTGTTGCAGCCGTTTACAGATGTGTTGCAGCAGTTTACAGATGTGTTTCTGCAGTTTACAGTTGTGTTGCAGCAGTTTACTGATGTGTTGCAGCAGTTTACAGATGTGTTTCTGCAGTTTACAGATATGTTGCAGCCGTTTACAGAAGCGTTGCAGCAGTTTACAGATGTGTTGCAGCCGTTTACAGATGTGTTGCAGCAGTTTACAGATGTGTTTCTGCAGTTTACAGTTGTGTTCCAGCAGTTTACTGATGTGTTTCTGCAGTTTACAGATGTGTTGCAACCGTTTAGATTGTTTCCGTCATTTACAGATGTGATGCATCAGTTTACAGATGTGTTGCAGCAGTTTACAGATGCGTTTCTGCAGTTTACAGATGTGTTGCAACCGTTTAGGTTGTTTCCGCCATTTACAGATGCGTTGCAGCCGTTTACAGATGCGTTGCAGCAGTTTACAGTTGTGTTGCAGCCGTTGACAGATGTGTTGCAACCGTTTACAGATGTATTGTAACCGTTTACAGATGTGTTTCCGTCATTTACAGATGCGTTTCTGCAGTTTATAGATGTGTTGCAGCAGTTTACAGATGCATTTCTGCAGTTTACAGATGTGTTTGTGCAGTTTACAGATGTGTTTGTGCAGTTTACAGTTGTGTTGCAGCAGTTTACAGATGTGTTTCTTCAGTTTACAGATGTGTTGCAACCATTTACAGATGTGTTGCAGCAGTTTACAGATGTGTTTCTACAGTTTACAGATGTGTTGCAGCAGTTTACAGATGTGTTGCATCAGTTTAGATTGTTTCCGTCATTTACAGATGTGTTGCATCAGTTTACAGATGTGTTGCAGCAGTTTACAGATGCGTTTCTGCAGTTTACAGATGTGTTGCAACCGTTTAGGTTGTTTCCGCCATTTACAGATGCGTTGCAGCCGTTTACAGATGTGTTGCAGCAGTTCACAGTTGTGTTGCAGCCGTTGACAGATGTGTTGCAACCGTTTACAGATGTATTGTAACCGTTTACAGATGTGTTTCCGTCATTTACAGATGCGTTTCTGCAGTTTATAGATGTGTTGCAGCAGTTTACAGATGCATTTCTGCAGTTTACAGATGTGTTTGTGCAGTTTACAGATGTGTTTGTGCAGTTTACAGTTGTGTTGCAGCAGTTTACAGATGTGTTTCTTCAGTTTACAGATGTGTTGCAACCATTTACAGATGTGTTTCTACAGTTTACAGATATGTTGCAGCAGTTTACAGATGTGTTGCATCAGTTTAGATTGTTTCCGTCATTTACAGATGCGTTGCAGCAGTTTACAGTTGTGTTGCAGCAGTTTACAGATGTGTTTCTACAGTTTACAGATGTGTTGCAGCAGTTTACAGATGTGTTGCATCAGTTTACAGATGTGTAGCAGCAGCTTACAGATGTGTTGCAGCCATTTACAGATGTGTTGCAACCATTTACAGATGCTTTTCTGCAGTTTACAGATGTGTTGCAGCAGTTTACAGATGCGTTTCTGCAGTTTACAGATGTGTTGCAGAAGTTTACAGATGTTTTGCAGATGTTTACAGATGTGTTGCATCAGTTTACAGATGTGTAGCAGCAGTTTACAGATGTGTTGCAGCCATTTACAGATGCGTTTCTGCAGTTTACAGATGTGTTGCAACCGTTTACAGATATGTTTCCGTCATTTACAGATGCGTTTCTGCAGTTTATAGATGTGTTGCAGCAGTTTAGAGATGTGTTGCAGCAGTTTACAGATGCGTTTCTGCAGTTTACAGATTTTTTGCAGCAGTTTACAGATGTGTTGCAGCCGTTTACAGATGCGTTGCAGCAGTTTACATTTGTGTTGCAGCAGTTTACAGATGTGTTGGAACCGTTTAGATTGTTTCCGCCATTTACAGATGCGTTGCAGCAGTTTACAGTTGTGTTGCAGCAGTTTACAGATGTGTTGCAGCATTTTACAGATGTGTTGCAACCGTTTACAGATGTGTTTCCGTCATTTACAGATGTGTTGCAGCAGTTTACAGATGTGTTTCTGCAGTTTACAGATATGTTGCAGCCGTTTACAGATGTGTTGCAGCAGTTTACAGATGTGTTTCTGCAGTTTACAGTTGTGTTGCAGCAGTTTACAGATGTGTTTCTGCAGTTTACAGATGTGTTGCAACCGTTTAGATTGTTTCCGCCATTTACAGATGCGTTGCAGCAGTTTACAGATGTGTTGCAACCGTTTACAGATGTGTTTCCGTCATTTACGGATGTGTTGCAGCAGTTTACAGATGTGTTTCTGCAGTTTACAGATATGTTGCAGCCGTTTACAGATGCGTTGCAGCAGTTTACAGATGTGTTTCTACAGTTTACATATGTGTTGCAGCAGTTTACAGATGTGTTGCAGCCATTTACAGATGTGTTGCATCCGTTTACAGATGTGTTGCAGTAGTTTACAGATGTGTTGCAGCCGTTTACAGATGTGTTGCAATCGTTTACAGATGTGTAGCAGTAGTTTACAGATGTGTTTCTGCAGTTTACAGATGTGTTGCAGTAGTTTACAGATGTGTTGCAGTAGTTTACAGATGTGTTGCAATCGTTTACAGATGTGTTGCAGCATTTTACAGATGTGTTTCCGTCATTTACAGATTTGTTGCAGCAGTTTACAGATGTGTTGCAGCAGTTTACAGATGTGTTGCAGCCGTTTACAGATGTGTTGCAATCGTTTACAGATGTGTTGCAGCACTTTACAGATGTGTTGCAACCGTCTACAGATGTGTTTCCATCATTTACAGATGTGTTGCAGCCGTTTACAGATGCGTTGCAGCAGTTTACATTTGTGTTGCATAAGTTTACAGATGTGTTGGAACCGTTTAGATTGTTTCCGCCATTTACAGATGCGTTGCAGCAGTTTACAGTTGTGTTGCAGCAGTTTACAGATGTGTTGCAGCATTTTACAGATGTGTTGCAACAGTTTACAGATGTGTTTCCGTCATTTACAGATGTGTTGCAGCAGTTTACAGATGTGTTTCTGCAGTTTACAGATATGTTGCAGCCGTTTACAGATGTGTTGCAGCAGTTTACAGATGTGTTTCTGCAGTTTACAGTTGTGTTGCAGCAGTTTACAGATGTGTTTCTGCAGTTTACAGATGTGTTGCAACCGTTTAGATTGTTTCCGCCATTTACAGATGCGTTGCAGCAGTTTACAGATGTGTTGCAACCGTTTACAGATGTGTTTCCGTCATTTACAGATGTGTTGCAGCAGTTTACAGATGTGTTTCTGCAGTTTACAGATATGTTGCAGCCGTTTACAGATGCGTTGCAGCAGTTTACAGATGTGTTTCTACAGTTTACAGATGTGTTGCAGCAGTTTACAGATGTGTTGCAGCCATTTACAGATGTGTTGCAACCGTTTACAGATGCTTTTCTGCAGTTTACAGATGTGTTGCAGCAGTCTACAGATGTGTTTCTGCAGTTTACAGATGTGTTGCAGTAGTTTACAGATGTGTTGCAGTAGTTTACAGATGTGTTGCAGCATTTTACAGATGTGTTTCCGTCATTTACAGATTTGTTGCAGCAGTTTACAGATGTGTTGCAGCAGTTTACAGATGTGTTGCAGCCGTTTACAGATGTGTTGCAATCGTTTACAGATGTGTTGCAGCATTTTACAGATGTGTTGCAACCGTCTACAGATGTGTTTCCATCATTTACAGATGTGTTGCAGCAGTTTACAGATGTGTTGCAGCAGTTTACAGATGTGTTGCAATCGTTTACAGATGTGTTGCAGCAGTTTACAGATGTGTTGCAATCGTTTACAGATGTGTTGCAACCGTTTACAGATGTGTTTCAGTAGTTTACAGATGTGTTGCAGCAGTTTACAGATGTGTTGCAGCCGTTTCCAGATGTGTTGCTGCATCATATTCATATTTTTCAGCAGATGAAAATTATTAATAATACGTTTATCTTCGGCTGGGAGGAAAATACGACCTGATGAGATTCTGTTTTTATTCATCTTGTAGTCGCGTTTTTTTTAGGAAACGTGGAGGTATCGCTGGTCAGATCAGAACGATTATGCAGACATTATGTGACATTATGCAGAAAGATTTATATTGCTGCATCGCTCCTTTAAACCTGCAGTAGTTTTAGTCTGAATGTGAGAAGCAGCTTTAATATTTCACTGTATGTCAGCTGCGTTTGAGAGCCCATTAATCAAATGTAGAGCAGCGCAAACACAGCTGAATAAATAAAAGTATGCAGCTTGTGCATGCAGAGCGTGTTGTCAGCGTCGCTTCGGACAACGCAGCAGGTATGAGTCGAAGAGGAAGATGAAGGTGTTGAAAGTCATGTTGCTGGGCGTCACTGTTTTCTTTTAAACTGACAACATTTCCGAGCAGAGAAAAACTGCTGCCTAATCTCACTTCCTTCACACTGGGGAACTTCCTGATCTGTAACCAGATAGGAAACTGCAGGGTTTTCAGACGTTGCACTTAGCAAGACGCTACGTTTACGGTTTACGTAAGAAGTCAGCACCAAGTGTACGTAACAGCTTGTTTCTGGAAGGCAGCAGCTGATGTGAAGCTGAAATATCTGTTCAAATTAATGTGTCTTTGTGCAGAACAACAAGCTGTTGGATCCTTTTGATTTGAAACAGGTGTAATGTAGCAGGGAAACGTGAAACCTGCAGGACGGTGGCGCTCCAGGACTGGTTTCACATCTCTGCTAACTGGAGTTTTACTATATTTATACACAATCCAGCAGTAAAATGTTATTCAAAGAGTACATATCATGGATTAACAGCTGCAGCCCTCTTTGACCCGAGTCATGCAGGTTTTAGATGTTTCCCTGCTGCAACACACCAGATTTAAAAGGAATGTTTTTGTTTCCAAAAACCACCAGCCTCTTAGTGACCACGTAGTCGTTATGTTACAGCAGGGAAACATCGAAAACTTGCAGGACGCTGGTCTAAAGCTCCAGAACCTGAACTGATGATGAAGTCATGCCTGTGATTTGTACAGAATTATTATAGTCATTACAACAGTTGGTATATTTCTTTAAACTTCGAGTTTATCATTGTAGACATACATTTAATTTTTTTTATAATTAAATCATTCATTTCCAGAACTGCTTCAGGGTGGAGGGGAAGCTGGAGTCTATCCCAGCAGTCACTGGGCGAGAGACACCTGGGCAGGTCGCCGGTCCATCACAGGTCATTAAATAATTTAATACAACATATTTATTTACAATTCAGTCAATTCAAATGTTTTATTTTTTAATCAAATCAATTTGTACTGAATTGATAATGGGGAATAGGAGCCATGTTGGCATCTATGCAGTGTAAACAGCCGTTTATTTCGTCTTTCATCACGAGCTGAAAGCCAAAGCGCCGCTACAGAAAACACGCCGGAATGCCAGAAAGGAAAAGGGATTTTCAGGGACACGCTGACCAACCAGAGAATGCCGTGTTTAGGAAATCACCTGGATAAACAACCTGGAGCCTAAAACCAGCACGCCGAGCAACACAAGACAAACGCCAGCAGGTTGCCATGGCGACGTCTTTGCATACCTGGTTTGTGATGTGAGCACCTGTACAGCAGATCGCTGAGAAACTGTTCATGTCCAGCTGAAGGACGGATGGTGCAGGACCTGCATGTCTTTAAACCAGAAAGTAAGAACACAGTGATCGGCTCGCAGACACGGGAAGCTAAGAGGAGCTAGCTTACGTTAGCCCTAGCAGATCTCTCGAATGCTGATGTTTTCATCTTAATCACTGAAACTTTTACCGTCACTGCAGCAACAACGTCTGCAATGCAAAGATGCAGCATCATCAATCATTTTCATTTAGTTTTTAAACAGTTAACGTAGTCATAGTAACAGAGATATTAACAATAAAATGTTCACCAATTCCTCCCTTCCTGGTTGAAGATTTAAACTTTAGATGAGTTACATACAGTATTATTCAGATACTACACAGGTCTTTTACTCAGGTATTATATTATCATTAATAAAAACTGTTAGGCCTCATATCTGGCAGCTTTCCCTCTTCCTCCAAGCAGGGATGCGGTGAAGTTACTCCGGGTTACGTTTCCCCTTTTCAGGCAAGGCACAGCATAAAATGCAACAAAACCATCTTTTGGTCTAACTGTCATCAAAACAAACACTTGAATTGTAGGATCACAGATGCACTAAATGACCCCAGAGGTCACGGTATATGTCGGAAATTAACCACAAAGCCAAAGTGGTGAAATTCCTGTTACCCATTATTTAAAATGTAATTCTTTTTTAACAGGATACGTTCGGTTTTATTTAGGTTTTTTTTTTTTTTTAAAAATAGAAGAATATAAATATTTATAATAGAAAATAAAAGATATTTTAAATGGTTTATTTGAGCTTTTATTCTCTTATTTTCGAGGCGTCTGTAGTGACGGTGACGTCGTATTTGTAAGGCAGCAGTGAAGGGGCGTGGTCAGAGTGTGCGCTCTGACCAATCAGCGGCGGGTGTGCGCGCGCGCGCCCACGCCTCGCCGTGGCGAGCAGCGGCGCGGCGCGGCGGAGCAGAAAGCAGCGGAGCGGCTTCCAGGCGGATCTCTGCGGGTTTCTCTGCGTGTTTCTCCGTGCCTGTCGCTCCGGATGGATCCCTAACCGCCCGCGCTTCTCCGGACGCGTTTCTCCTCGCGACCATAAAGCGGATATTTGCCTCTTTTATTAGTTTTTTTCCTGGAGTCGCAGAGAGACAGGATGAAGTACAAAGTAAGTTCTGGTTTCTGCTGCTGAACGTTTTCTCTGTCTGTGATGCTTTAAAGTCAGCTTCACGCTTCTAGGGTTTCATTTCAACATCCTGGAGGTTTCACTAACAGGGCGGCTTAAAGTTACAAAGTAAGGAAGTTCGCTTTTCCTGACACGTTTCTGCAGCATGTCAGAGAAAATCTACTTAAAATATCCACCGCTTTACATTTCCAGGGGCGTAAAGATGGAACACGCGGCCGGGGGCTGCAAAGGCCACCTTTACACCACCTCATAGTAAACAATAACAGACCGGATTGATTTGAAAAACAGAAAACATAACTATCTTTATTTATTGTTGTTTTTAATTCAAAGGCTGTTAATAAAAGGGAAATAGCATAATAAATATTTTGCATAATGATTTCTTTGACAGCACAAAAACTATTTATTCTATTTTATTATTTAATAAAAGTCGTTGGATTCTTAAAGTATTGTTTGTTTGTATGTTTTTGTTGCTGACAAACTGAATAAACGGTTTAAAACCCAAACAGTTAACCGCTTTATGGCTACATAAATGGACAATTTATAAATAGAAATACAAAAAAGGGACAAAATAAAAAGAATACAATTAAGTATTATATAAAACAACAATAAAAATATATATATAAATAAATTAATATAAATAAAAGTAAAAAATCATTATAAATGAAGAAAAGAAGTTCAGAAGTGGTTTGTCACAAATTTGTGACTAGAAAGCAGTTAAAAGAAGTGGATATTAAAATGTTATTACTTTTCTATTTTTAATTTCATACTTTCTTTTAAAAAAAAAAAAAAAAAAAAAAGCTCTGGTTAATTTGTTCTGGAAACATTAAGAGAATTTCTTAATTCTTAATTAGTAAATTCTGTTCAGCTGATGTGATTATTCTTCCAGGTTGGAGCTTTAGCCATGTTTGTTTAGAGGCAGCTGATCAGTCATGGGAGAAACTCAATAGCTACCTCAGAGTTCATCATAATTTGTATAAATTAGAAAAATGTTCTTAAATTTCTAACAATCTTTTGCAAAACAAAGCTTTGAAATTTTTATGTGTTGTAAAACAGAAAACTCTACTGTAGCTGCTAGCATAGCGTAGCATTGTTCCGCATGTTTACATGGAAGTTCAGACTGAAGTTCACAGATTGTTAGGTTTTTTTTGTTGTTTTTTTTTAAAAATGCATTTATTCATCTGTGTTTTCTCTCCAGAACACAATTATCTGTTTTGATTTTAATTATTCGTTGTTTCCATCACCAAGGCAAAATCTGTAACTTCATTCACAATTTTTCAGTTCAGTTGTGATAAAAATGTCCCTGATTGATTATTCCTAATTATTTCAGTAATTAATTGAACTAGTTGGTCAAGATGTCGCACCCTAGTGTGACCTTGCTCTAAACCGGGTTATATGTGTAGCCAATCAGAACCTGAACCAAGCAGAGCTTGGCTGGTGTGGGGGCCCCACTACATTTGTTTAATTCAAGTTTTTTATTTTATGTAAAACTAAATGTGTTTGTTTTTATGTTTATTTCTCACTTTTAATTCAAACTTAGGAGGCCACATTGAATATTAAAGATGGCAAATTAATACTGGACCCTTAATCTGAATTTTCAACCCCATTAAGGTTAATAACTGGACCCTGAGTTGGACCAGATGAGGATGATGATGTAAAACAAGTACAAATTTAGAGTATGGAACGATGGAGCACCAGTAAAAGTGAAGCATCAGTGGTGGTGGTGAGGTGGTCTGAATGAAACTTCTCTCAGGGCCCCGTAAAAGCTGAGGCCGCCCCTGCTCCGTTTCATCCCACACCGCGAGGTTGTGTGCTTCGGTTGTTCATGTTGGGTTTAAGGTCCTCGTCCTGGTGTGGGAGACTGCACTGCCGTCATGGCGGACGTGCACGTTGCTGTAGCTGACTCATGCTGAGTGCACAGTAATCAGGAAAGAGCAGGAGGAGGAGGATGATGATGATGGTCAGGGTGTGAGGTCAGTGAGTAGCAGAGACAACAGGCCTCCGTGGTTACAGCGTTGATCATAAACAGGGACACTGATCCGGGGAAGGTGATAAGTGATCCTCCGGGGAGGAGACGTGCACACTCTGACGTGCACGTTTGGCACCGCGAGGCCAGACTGTAGGTCATGTTTCCAGCCCGCTTTGCTTATAATAAACATCTGAGTTATGCAACGCTGGCAGAGGAAAGGAAGGTGTCCACATCAGAGCACACGGTTCGCGTCACAGCAGGATTATCGAGTTCCAGAGTTTAAAGTTTACTGCGTCCATCAGTTATTTACAGCAAAATAAACAACAAAGCGCCGCGTCCGACAGAGCCGGGAGGCGTCATCGGGACTTCAGCGGGCCAGCCGGCTGACCTGAGCCCAGAGAGGGTTTCCAACAGGTGTCCAGCTGTGACAGAGAGCTGCTGTAGACCACCTGATGCCTTAAATCCCTCCCCTGAGGCCACAGATGGATCTTCTCCAGGAAATAAAGAGACAGAAACTTGTTTAAAACTGTCCAACAAGACATCTGATCACTTCACAGCAACATGAATGTTTTACGTCTTAAATCTGGTCGATGGGCAGCAGACAGACTCCAGCGGTTAAACAAGGAAACGTCTGCTGATTTTAAATAAATAAAACAGGTGGTTTTTATTTCCAAACATGATGCTAATCTAAGCTAAGATAACATTTTGACCACACAGATTCCATGTCCTTAAACCTCAGAAGATTATCCACCGGTTTGTAAACATATCTGAAGCGTAATCTGCATAATCAGATTATGCTTTATCAGATAACCACCATGATCAGATTACAGGAAATCACATTAACACGTGTAAATTTCTCCCAAATACCTCATTGTCTTTGTGCCTGCAGACCCATATATCTGATTATTTTAGTTATTTATACATCTGTATATGTGAAAAGAGCTGCATTACTTCCACACTGTCAATATGTTCTTTTAAATATACGGAAAGTCAGCAGAGCATAAAGAAAAACGCAACATTCTTCTGAAAGAATTTGGAGTATATATAAAGTAAAAAAATTCACCTGTAAACATTTTAGCAGCATATTAGCGCCACGTTAGCAGCTAACGCTAAGACCCGAGGCACTGATTGGATATTTTGAAAATAACAGGAAGTGACATCACCATGCACGTACATACTCTGGATATAACCCGACGGGTGGCTATAGGGAAGGAATTTAGAATTACTAGAATTGTAATAGAATTACTGAAAAGCACATGTAAACACGTTTTACAGTAATCTGATTACTCCTTCAGGCTCTTGGTAGTCATAGAAACAGGTGTTAATGGGATTCTGCTTCAGGTAGCTGCAGTTAATGGACTATAGGAGCTCATTTACATAATAACAGGGATTAATCAGATTATTGTAATATTCTGATTTAGGGCTGCAACGATTAGTCGGGTAACTCGAGTAACTCCAGTACAAAAATTGATTGAGGCAAACCATCTGCCTCTTTCAATTTATCTTTTAAAAGGCAGAAATTTGCGACCGGTTGAGAATTGTTTCTCCACACATTGAGCGCGTGCACAAACACGTTGGCACATTTTAAAATATGATACTTTTAAAACATTTTCCTCATGCATTGGGTAGTAACAACACATGCAACAGCTTCACAGATATACATTTATAGATTTACTTTGGGTGAGCTTCTAGTATTTGTTTTACAAATTATAATTATAAAAAAAATTGTTATAGTACTCGATTACTCAAAGAAATAACCCGATTACAGAAGTACTCGATAGTTGCGGCTCTATTCTGATTTGACATGCACCTTCTCAATTGTGGTTTTGGGTTGATAATAATAATATTATTATTACGACACCTGGACTACGACACCTGGGGCGTCGTAGTCCCACAATGCCCTGCGTCGTAGTCCCACAATGCCCGGCGTCGTAGTCCCACAATGCCCGGCGTCGTAGTCCCACAATGCCCTGCGTCGTAGTCCCACAATGCCCGGCGTCGTAGTCGCACAATGCCCGGCGTCGTAGTCCCACAATGCCCTGCGTCGTAGTCCCACAATGCCCTGCGTCGTAGTCCCACAATGCCCGGCGTCGTAGTCCCACAATGCCCTGCGTCGTAGTCCCACAATGCCCGGCGTCGTAGTCCCACAATGCCCGGCGTCGTAGTCCCACAATGCCCGGCGTCGTAGTCCCACAATGCCCTGCGTCGTAGTCCCACAATGCCCGGCGTCGTAGTCCCACAATGCCCTGCGTCGTAGTCCCACAATGCCCGGCGTCGTAGTCCCACAATGCCCGGCGTCGTAGTCCCACAATGCCCTGCGTCGTAGTCCCACAATGCCCTGCGTCGTAGTCCCACAATGCCCGGCGTCGTAGTCCCACAATGCCCTGCGTCGTAGTCCCACAATGCCCGGCGTCGTAGTCGCACAATGCCCTGCGTCGTAGTCCCACAATGCCCGGCGTCGTAGTCCCACAATGCCCGGCGTCGTAGTCCCACAATGCCCTGCGTCGTAGTCCCACAATGCCCTGCGTCGTAGTCCCACAATGCCCGGCGTCGTAGTCGCACAATGCCCGGCGTCGTAGTCCCACAATGCCCGGCGTCGTAGTCCCACAATGCCCTGCGTCGTAGTCCCACAATGCCCTGCGTCGTAGTCCCACAATGCCCGGCGTCGTAGTCCCACAATGCCCTGCGTCGTAGTCCCACAATGCCCGGCGTCGTAGTCCCACAATGCCCTGCGTCGTAGTCCCACAATGCCCGGCGTCGTAGTCCCACAATGCCCTGCGTCGTAGTCCCACAATGCCCTGCGTCGTAGTCCCACAATGCCCGGCGTCGTAGTCCCACAATGCCCTGCGTCGTAGTCCCACAATGCCCTGCGTCGTAGTCCCACAATGCCCTGCGTCGTAGTCCCACAATGCCCGGCGTCGTAGTCCCACAATGCCCTGCGTCGTAGTCCCACAATGCCCGGCGTCGTAGTCCCACAATGCCCTGCGTCGTAGTCCCACAATGCCCTGCGTCGTAGTCCCACAATGCCCTGCGTCGTAGTCCCACAATGCCCGGCGTCGTAGTCCCACAATGCCCTGCGTCGTAGTCCCACAATGCCCGGCGTCGTAGTCGCACAATGCCCTGCGTCGTAGTCCCACAATGCCCGGCGTCGTAGTCCCACAATGCCCGGCGTCGTAGTCCCACAATGCCCTGCGTCGTAGTCCCACAATGCCCTGCGTCGTAGTCCCACAATGCCCGGCGTCGTAGTCGCACAATGCCCGGCGTCGTAGTCCCACAATGCCCGGCGTCGTAGTCCCACAATGCCCTGCGTCGTAGTCCCACAATGCCCGGCGTCGTAGTCCCACAATGCCCTGCGTCGTAGTCCCACAATGCCCGGCGTCGTAGTCCCACAATGCCCTGCGTCGTAGTCCCACAATGCCCTGCGTCGTAGTCCCACAATGCCCTGCGTCGTAGTCCCACAATGCCCGGCGTCGTAGTCCCACAATGCCCTGCGTCGTAGTCCCACAATGCCCGGCGTCGTAGTCCCACAATGCCCTGCGTCGTAGTCCCACAATGCCCGGCGTCGTAGTCCCACAATGCCCTGCGTCGTAGTCCCACAATGCCCTGCGTCGTAGTCCCACAATGCCCTGCGTCGTAGTCCCACAATGCCCGGCGTCGTAGTCCCACAATGCCCGGCGTCGTAGTCCCACAATGCCCTGCGTCGTAGTCCCACAATGCCCGGCGTCGTAGTCCCACAATGCCCGGCGTCGTAGTCCCACAATGCCCTGCGTCGTAGTCCCACAATGCCCTGCGTCGTAGTCCCACAATGCCCTGCGTCGTAGTCCCACAATGCCCTGCGTCGTAGTCCCACAATGCCCTGCGTCGTAGTCCCACAATGCCCTGCGTCGTAGTCCCACAATGCCCTGCGTCGTAGTCCCACAATGCCCGGCGTCGTAGTCCCACAATGCCCGGCGTCGTAGTCCCACAATGCCCGGCGTCGTAGTCCCACAATGCCCAGCGTCGTAGTCCCACAATGCCCGGCGTCGTAGTCCCACAATGCCCGGCGTCGTAGTCCCACAATGCCCTGCGTCGTAGTCCCACAATGCCCGGCGTCGTAGTCCCACAATGCCCTGCGTCGTAGTCCCACAATGCCCTGCGTCGTAGTCCCACAATGCCCTGCGTCGTAGTCCCACAATGCCCGGCGTCGTAGTCCCACAATGCCCTGCGTCGTAGTCCCACAATGCCCGGCGTCGTAGTCCCACAATGCCCTGCGTCGTAGTCCCACAATGCCCGGCGTCGTAGTCCCACAATGCCCTGCGTCGTAGTCCCACAATGCCCGGCGTCGTAGTCCCACAATGCCCGGCGTCGTAGTCCCACAATGCCCTGCGTCGTAGTCCCACAATGCCCGGCGTCGTAGTCCCACAATGCCCTGCGTCGTAGTCCCACAATGCCCTGCGTCGTAGTCCCACAATGTCCGGCGTCGTAGTCCCACAATGCCCTGCGTCGTAGTCCCACAATGCCCGGCGTCGTAGTCCCACAATGCCCTGCGTCGTAGTCCCACAATGCCCTGCGTCGTAGTCCCACAATGCCCTGCGTCGTAGTCCCACAATGCCCTGCGTCGTAGTCCCACAATGCCCGGCGTCGTAGTCCCACAATGCCCTGCGTCGTAGTCCCACAATGCCCTGCGTCGTAGTCCCACAATGCCCGGCGTCGTAGTCCCACAATGCCCTGCGTCGTAGTCCCACAATGCCCTGCGTCGTAGTCCCACAATGCCCGGCGTCGTAGTCCCACAATGCCCTGCGTCGTAGTCCCACAATGCCCTGCGTCGTAGTCCCACAATGCCCTGCGTCGTAGTCCCACAATGCCCTGCGTCGTAGTCCCACAATGCCCGGCGTCATAGTCCCACAATGCCCTGCGTCGTAGTCCCACAATGCCCTGCGTCGTAGTCCCACAATGCCCTGCGTCGTAGTCCCACAATGCCCTGCGTCGTAGTCCCACAATGCCCTGCGTCGTAGTCCCACAATGCCCTGCGTCGTAGTCCCACAATGCCCTGCGTCGTAGTCCCACAATGCCCGGCGTCGTAGTCCCACAATGCCCTGCGTCGTAGTCCCACAATGCCCGGCGTCGTAGTCCCACAATGCCCTGCGTCGTAGTCCCACAATGCCCTGCGTCGTAGTCCCACAATGCCCGGCGTCGTAGTCCCACAATGCCCTGCGTCGTAGTCCCACAATGCCCGGCGTCGTAGTCCCACAATGCCCGGCGTCGTAGTCCCACAATGCCCGGCGTCGTAGTCCCACAATGCCCGGCGTCGTACATTTGTTGGCGGACGGTCCTGAAGCCTAATTTCAGAATGTTCTGTCTTGTAATTAAGAGTTAAGAAAAGCAAATAGTTTGCATCTAAAGAACGATTCGTCCTCCGCTACAGGGTGAAACCTCACCTGCTCAGCCAGGAGCCTGGTTGCTATGGAAACACTCCCCTGATCAGGTCAGGCTCTTCCTGTCAGCACCATATTGACCCGAAGTCTCCTCTTTGATCACTGTCTGGATTTATGGCTAGATGTCACACATAAAGAGTCGAGGCCTTTTTTATAAGAGAGATGTCACCATGTTAACCAGAAGCATCATAGCAGCGCTTCTGATGCACAGCAGAGTTTTGTGACTTCTTATCAAACCTAGTGGTCAGATAAAGTTTTCCCAGCGTTAAGAACAAATAACCAAACATAAATAAAGTATATCTGGACTCAGTTTAATGGTCTACTGGTGGTTTTTCCCTCTGATGAGGGTTTACTGGAGGTGAAACTCGAGCTTTGTTCCTTTGTGAAAGTTGCAGAAATAGCTCGAGAGCCGCAGCGAGGAGCGATTAGGTGAACCCAAACTGTGTCCAAAATGTGTTTTTTCCTTCAGTGTTTCTCCGTTTTGGGTTCAGACTGCAGGCAGTGGGCCAGCAGCGCCGGAGGAGAGCTGACATTGTTCTGAGAGGGAGGAGGATCTGCCATGCTGAATGCCTCTGCAGAAAATGAAAGAGAGAGGAAGTTGTGGGGGGAACGAGAGGGCAAACAGAGTGGCGGTGGGGGGGATGGGAGGTCGGGGGTGGCCCGTGAGAATGAGAGCATTCCAGGCGATGGGGAATGTGAGGCGCGTTCAGAAGATGCACAAGATGGTTTCAAGGTTCCCCTTTTCATTGTTAACGAGTGTCTGGCTGAGCAGTTTGTTCAGACAGTGTTTCGGCAGGACTTTCCTCCTCCGCAGCATTTTACCCCCCCTGCAAGAGGGACAGTCTGAGCCCCCCCTCACGCTGCCAAGCGGCCATTATCACGTGACAACGGCCGCCAGTGTTCCCTCAGTTTTAATATAATTTACACCTTCCTGCAAGAAGTCCTTTCACTCTTGCTTCTGGAGCAACTGATGTAAACAAACAACATCGAAGCAAAAAAACAACATAAAATCCAACTGTAAACAAACTGCAAGGCGACAAACTGTTGATGTCACGTTGCCGTTGACAACGATTCAATAGAAAATATTTCCGTGGGAAACCTGTGTGTGAAGGTCCCGATGAGTCCCGGTTCAGAGTCCCGGTTCAGAGTCCCGGTTCATAGTCCCGGTTCATAGTCCCGGTCCATAGTCCCGGTCCAGAGTCCCGGTCCAGAGTCCCGGTCCAGAGTCCCGGTCCAGAGTCCTGGTCCAGTCCTCCTGCCTTCCTTTCAGACTTGTTGGAATCCTCCAACGTGGTTTAGATCAACAGCTCTTTCAGTTTTTCTCTAAACCAGTTCAGTCCTGGTTCCTGAACATTTCCCGTGGAACTGAAGGACCCCCTCCTAGTCTTGAAAGGAACCCTGATCCACCGTCACAGAGGGTCTGGTTCATTTGGAGCAGTGTGAACGCTCACCGGGTTTTCTTCCAGTGAAGCAGGCAGGAAGTGGCGTCTGGTCTCATCCTGGACACGTTCAGGTGATCCGGATCCGGTCTGAACCAGAAACCAGACTGCATGAAAATCCCATTTTCAGTCCTGTCCAATCAATGGGCCAGATCTTCTTCTTCTTCTTGTCCAGCGGGGGCTCTGGGACATATCGCCCCCTAGTGAACGGTTGTGGTTTTATTCGCCTGACTGTAAATGGATCGTTTAACAACCGCCATCGTGTCCCGCTACGAAAACGCCCGAAATCTGACGCAAACTGGATCTTTAGACGCCCCCCCCCCCCCCCCCCCCCCCCACACACACACACACACACACACATAAATAAATAAGTTAAATGAGATTATAAATGAAGCATATCTATGAGTAAAATATGGGGGAAATGTAAATAAAACAGGAATAAAATTGAAGTAAAACGTATCGTTTACATTTTTCATGAATTAAATCTTTAAGCACAAAAAGTGCTCTTGAAATAAAGTTTGATTTGATTCATATTTATTATCTTTAAACTTTAATAATCTCGTTAGTTAAAAGCTGAAAATTGTGTGACTGTAAAAATAAAACTGGTTCCTCGTCTCAGTCTCTTTGAACGGCAGAAGATGTGGCAGATTCTGCGTTTATCTCCGACGGCGGGGAGGAAGGCCTCTTTGTGTGTCTGACGTCTCTGCGCAGCGTGAAATCAGAGCGACACCGGAGTGAATCTCCGTCTCAGCAGATCTTTCTGTATGGAAAACCAGTCATTGTGTTGCTGCGGCGATACCGCTTCACATGTCTGCCGGCGCCCCCCGGAGGGATTAGCCTCGGTCTCCGACGGTTACCGGGACGCTCTCATCCGCCGCTTGGCAGCAACGCCCAGCTGGGAGATAATCTCCTGGCAGGTCTGAAACGGTCCTCCTGGTGCAGGAGGAGCCGGAGGTCTGAAACGGTCCTCCTGGTGCAGGAGGAGCCGGAGGTCTGAAACGGTCCTCCTGGTGCAGGAGGAGCCGGAGGTCTGAAACGGTCCTCCTGGTGCAGGAGGTTCCTGGTCTCTAACATCAGGACTACAGGTCTACAGACCGCTGAAACGTCTTTTTTTTCTGCATCATCTTCCTCCTGTTGCTCCTCTTCTTCTCTGGTTTGTTCCTTCCTCTTATTGTGGATCTTCAGCTGCCCCCGGTGGGTTCTAGAAATTGTTCTAAAATATCAATAATCAGTCAGAATAATTGATGAAAATAACCATGAAGTTATTTCTTCTCTGTGAAAACGAAAGTGAAGCAATGAAACGGAACAGATGTGTGATTGATTGATTGATTGATTGATTGATTGATTGATTTCGTCTCGTCATGTGACATTCAGATGACCTTTTGGGTTTGTTGTCATGATTGTCCTCATCACCATGACGACGGGTCACCACGGCGACGCTGTTTGCGCCGACGGAGAAAGGAACTCTGAGATGAATATTGATCGCTGACAGTCGGTTACAACCGTCTGCCCCTGTGATGTAACCATGTATTGATTTACAGCTGCTTGCGTAACATATCGATCGCTATCGATGACACGAGTCACGTTCCGTCCAGACCAGGGCACGCAGAGCTCATGACCTTCACCTGAGAGGGCGGGGCCCGCGGGCCTGACTGGGCCTAACTGGTCTGACTGGTCTGACTGGGTCTGACTGGGCCTGACTGGTCTGACTGGTCTGACTGGGTCTGACTGGGCCTAACTGGTCTGACTGGGCCTGACTGGTCTGACTGGTCTGACTGGGTCTGACTGGGCCTAACTGGTCTGACTGGGCTTGACTGGGCCTAACTGGTCTGACTGGGCCTGACTGGTCTGACTGGTCTGACTGGGTCTGACTGGGCCTAACTGGTCTGACTGGGCTTGACTGGGCCTAACTGGTCTGACTGGGCCTGACTGGGCCTAACTGGTCTGACTGGGTCTGACTGGGCCTGACTGGGCCTAACTGGTCTGACTGGGCCTAACTGGTCTGACTGGGCTTGACTGGGCCTAACTGGTCTGACTGGGTCTGACTGGGCCTGACTGGGCCTAACTGGTCTGACTGGGCCTAACTGGTCTGACTGGGCCTGACTGGTCTGACTGGGCCTAACTGGGCCTAACTGGTCTGACTGGGCCTAACTGGGCCTAACTGGTCTGACTGGGCCTAACTGGTCTGACTGGGTCTGACTGGGCCTAACTGGGCCTAACTGGTCTGACTGGGCCAAACTGGTCTGACTGGGCCTAACTGGGCCTAACTGGTCTGACTAGGCCTAACTGGTCTGACTGGGCCTGACTGGGCCTAACTGGGCCTAACTGGTCTGACTGGGTCTGACTGGGCCTGACTGGGCCTAACTGGGCCAAACTGGTCTGACTGGGCCTAACTGGTCTGACTGGGCCAAACTGGTCTGACTGGGCCTAACTGGTCTGACTGGGCCTAACTGGGCCTAACTGGTCTGACTGGGCCTAACTGGTCTGACTGGGCCTAACTGGGCCTAACTGGTCTGACTGGGCCTAACTGGTCTGACTGGGCCTAACTGGTCTGACTGGGTCTGACTGGGCCTAACTGGGCCTAACTGGTCTGACTGGGCCAAACTGGTCTGACTGGGCCTAACTGGGCCTAACTGGGTCTGACTGGGCCTGACTGGTCTGACTGGGCCTAACTGGGCCTAACTGGTCTGACTGGGCCTAACTGGGCCTAACTGGTCTGACTGGGCCTGACTGGGCCTAACTGGGCCTAACTGGGCCTAACTGGGCCTGACTGGGCCTAACTGGGCCTAACTGGGTCTGACTGGGCCTAACTGGGCCTAACTGGGCCTGACTGGGCCTAACTGGGCCTAACTGGGTCTGACTGGGCCTAACTGGGCCTAACTGGGCCTAACTGGTCTGACTGGGCCAAACTGGTCTGACTGGGCCTAACTGGGCCTAACTGGTCTGACTGGGCCTGACTGGTCTGACTGGGCCTAACTGGGCCTAACTGGTCTGACTGGGCCTAACTGGGCCTAACTGGTCTGACTGGGCCTAACTGGTCTGACTGGGCCTAACTGGGCCTGACTGGGCCTAACTGGGCATAACTGGGCCCCACCGGGCCGAGCTGAGTGGTTTTGCTCTGTGGTGTAATGACATTAACACTGGAACCGCTTCCAGAACCCCAACCCTCCTGAAAAGTGTCCAGATGTGGAAACAAGCCAGTCCTCTGAGCCCTGCTCCAGCTCCCATGGGTCCGTCCAGAACCAGAACTTCACACGGCCCACTTATCTGAACCGGCTGTCACCCGCAGCAGGCCGCACTCTAAGGAGCGGCTCGGAAAAGTCATCAGGTCCTCATTACCGCCATTACTATAATTATTTTCTATATTTAACCCTGTGAAACGAGGCCAACTGAGCGCGTGCGAACCACCCCGGGACACGTGCTGCAGTGGTACGGCCCAGATTGCCCCGCCAGCATTCTCACAGTCGGAGCGTACCACGTTTTTGTGGAGCAGGTTGTTTGTTTGGGCTGGGTTGCCGTGGCGACGCGGGTTCTTCCATGTGATGTGGTTTTGTGTTTGGCTCTGCGGAGCGTTTGTTTAGCCAAAGCCACCTTCATTATAGTTATTAGGATGATGAAGAGCCTAAACCACCCAGGGCGCCGGTCCTGGGGGCGGAGGAGGGGCGTCCAGCCTCCTCTCAGAGGACGGATCAGAACCGAACGTCTGGACTGACTGCGTTGAGGAGAGATGACAGGTCTGGTTCTGACAAACCGGATTCTGATGATCTGTGTGTTCACTTTGCTCGCCTTTACTGAGATTAGTTCCTTTCATCTTTCCATTTGTCAGTTTTCATCTCATTATAGACGAATATCATCATTTATCAGCATCTGCAGCTCAGTTCGGACAAAATGTTTGATTTCATTTCATTTAAACCATCCTGTAGACACAGAGTCATTCCACCCAGTCAGCATGAAGGCGTTCCCATGGAGACGTGACGTTTCCATGGAGACGTGATGTTTCCGTGCAGACGTGACGTTTCCATGGAGACGTGACGTTTCCATGCAGACGTGACGTTTCCATGGAGACGTGACGTTTCCGTGCAGACATGACGTTTCCATGGAGATGTGATGTTTCCATGCAGGCGTTTCCATGGAGACGTGATGTTTCCATGCAGACGTGACGTTTCCATGGAGACGTGATGTTTCCATGCAGGCGTGGCGTTTCCATGGAGACGTGATGTTTCCATGCAGGCGTTTCCATGGAGACGTGACGTTTCCATGCAGACGTGATGTTTCCATGCAGACGTGACGTTTCCATGGAGACGAGACGTTTTCAGATTCTGAGGCTAAAATGATGTAAAATGAATGAATGAACAGATAAAGCAGCATAAAGAGAAACCAGAAGTTTGTAGAAATAACACACATAGATCAGCAGTGACCAAGTCTTTTCTCATCTACACATCATTCTCTCACGTCTGAAACACACACACACACACACACACACACTGTTTCCATGTTTCCACACGTCTTCCTGCTACTATCTACCTGCTCTCCTCACTGCAGCACCTCCACCTCAGCTGCATCCCAAACGTCTTCTTGGCTTTATTCCAGCCATAGAGGATCATTATTTTCCTGCTTTTCTCATCACTTGTTGATCTTTGGCTGCTCCTGATTGGACGTTACCGTCAGTTTAAAGCTCTCTGATTGGTGGAAAGTCTGACAGGAAGTGTCTTCATCATCATGTCCAGGTGAAAATAGAGGTCTCTTAGCAACATGGTAGTGATGGTGATGAAGATGTGATAAATAATGGTGGATTTACCATCTAGAGTCTCTGAATAAACACTACATGTTGTGTCTGGATTGTAAACCTCCTGGACGGATAGAAACGCTGGAAAACCTCCGTAGACCAGCTGGAGGGTCACATGACCATCCCAGTTACACTCTGCTGTTTACTGGGACATAGCTGATGATATCTAGTCAAGTTAAATGCAGAGAAATAAGATTCTCCTCTTTTCATCTGAAGTAAATAACTTCCAGAACTGCTCCTCTGTGACTGCGCCGGCTTTTAAAAGCTGTGCTGGATGACATTCTGCTGAACTCTGCCACCAGCATGCAGCTCTGCACCAGATGTGTCTCAAACCAACCCTGAACTGGACCGGTTTTCTCAGCCAGAGCTCGGCTTCAGGGCACGCTGAGGGTTCAGCTGTAATGACAGAAAACTACAGATTCTGCAGATAGGAAAAGCCACTTTTATCTCCGAACCAGGCGTTTACGACTAATTGCTGTCAGTGAATGCATCGGTTATTTATCCTTTACTCCACCACGGGACGAGTTAACTGGCCATGAATGCTTCTCCCGAGCTGGCCCAGCCCCACAGCCATGCACTTTCAGCCCTGCATGCTCCATTTAAAGCAATCAGGAAATAAGCGAGTTGCTCGAGGGCACATCAGATGCAGAAGGAGAGTAATGTCTGCTGCAGTTTTAAACTCTTTTTACCTCCAGAACAGGCTTCTTGCAGGTTTCCGTCAGTAAATAAAAGATCCTTTTTAGACCTTTTCAGACTTTAATGATTGAAATTTGAGGCAAATGACCAGAAGCATTCAAAAGATCCCGGAAACTCAATATTCATTCAGAGAAGATCACTTTGGATCCCATGTTGGTGCAAACATGGCTGCAAGCCGGGCCTTTTCCCGCCTGCTGGTAGGTGCCTTCCAGTGGTCCTCGCAGCTTGTGGTTCCCAGAGGTCTTTGCTGGAAAAGACGAAGCGATCTCGGATATCCAAGATGGAGACGCGGAACTCGTTCAGGACCCGAGATTCCAGACTTACAGATGGATGCAGGACCAGCTGTAGTCCATCGCTGGTTTCTTTTCGTGTAAACAACGGCGTCTTGTCGGTAACTAGGCCGGTTTATTCATCAGAACCACCTAACCTGCTGCTGTTGTCATGGCAACAACTTTACGAGTCTGCGATTTTCTTCCTTCATACGACCTTTGCTTACGTTTGGAGGCGTACAGGTAGACGGCGGCTACCTGGTAGACGGCGGCTACCTGGTAGACGGCGGCTACCTGGTAGACGGCGGCTACCTGGTAGACGGCGGCTACCTGGCAGACGGCGGCTACCTGGCAGACGGCGGCTACCTGGCAGACGGCGGCTACCTGGCAGACGGCGGCTACCTGGCAGACGGCGGCTACCTGGTAGACGACGGCTACCTGGTAGACGGCGGCTACCTGGCAGACGACGGCTACCTGGCAGACGACGGCTACCTGGCAGACGACGGCTACCTGGTAGACGGCAGCTACCTGGTAGACGGCGGCTACCTGGCAGCTACCTGGTAGACGGCGGCTACCTGGCAGACGGCGGCTACCTGGTAGACGGCGGCTACCTGGCAGCTACCTGGTAGACGGCGGCTACCTGGTAGACGGCGGCTACCTGGCAGCTACCTGGTAGACGGCGGCTACCTGGTAGACGGCGGCTACCTGGTAGACGGCGGCTACCTGGCAGCTACCTGGTAGACGACAGCTACCTGGCAGACGGCGGCTACCTGGCAGCTACCTGGTAGACGACAGCTACCTGGTAGACGGCAGCTACCTGGTAGACGGCAGCTACCTGGTAGACGGCAGCTACCTGGTAGACGGCAGCTACCTGGTAGACGGCAGCTACCTGGTAGACGGCAGCTACCTGGCAGCTACCTGGTAGACGGCGGCTACCTGGCAGACGGCGGCTACCTGGTAGACGGCGGCTACCTGGCAGCTACCTGGTAGACGGCGGCTACCTGGCAGCTACCTGGTAGACGGCGGCTACCTGGCAGCTACCTGGTAGACGGCGGCTACCTGGCAGACGGCGGCTACCTGGCAGCTACCTGGTAGACGACAGCTACCTGGTAGACGGCAGCTACCTGGTAGACGGCAGCTACCTGGTAGACGGCAGCTACCTGGTAGACGACAGCTACCTGGTAGACGGCAGCTACCTGGTAGACGACAGCTACCTGGTAGACGACAGCTACCTGGTAGACGGCAGCTACCTGGTAGACGGCAGCTACCTGGTAGACGGCAGCTACCTGGTAGACGGCAGCTACCTGGTAGACGACGGCTACCTGGCAGACGGCGGCTACCTGGCAGCTACCTGGTAGACGACAGCTACCTGGCAGACGGCGGCTACCTGGTAGACGGCGGCTACCTGGTAGACGGCGGCTACCTGGTAGACGGCGGCTACCTGGTAGACGACGGCTACCTGGCAGACGACGGCTACCTGGCAGACGACGGCTACCTGGCAGACGGCGGCTACCTGGTAGACGGCGGCTACCTGGTAGACGGCGGCTACCTGGTAGACGACGGCTACCTGGCAGACGACGGCTACCTGGTAGACGGCGGCTACCTGGTAGACGGCGGCTACCTGGTAGACGGCGGCTACCTGGTAGACGACGGCTACCTGGCAGACGACGGCTACCTGGCAGACGACGGCTACCTGGCAGCTACCTGGTAGACGACGGCTACCTGGTAGACGACAGCTACCTGGCAGACGACGGCTACCTGGTAGACGACGGCTACCTGGCAGCTACCTGGTAGACGACGGCTACCTGGTAGACGACGGCTACCTGGCAGACGGCGGCTACCTGGCAGACGGCGGCTACCTGGTAGACGGCGGCTACCTGGTAGACGGCGGCTACCTGGTAGACGACGGCTACCTGGCAGACGACGGCTACCTGGCAGACGACGGCTACCTGGTAGACGGCGGCTACCTGGTAGACGGCGGCTACCTGGTAGACGGCGGCTACCTGGTAGACGACGGCTACCTGGCAGACGACGGCTACCTGGCAGACGACGGCTACCTGGTAGACGACGGCTACCTGGTAGACGGCGGCTACCTGGTAGACGGCGGCTACCTGGTAGACGGCGGCTACCTGGCAGACGACGGCTACCTGGCAGACGACGCCACGCTTTGAATTACAAAGCAACTTGAATGTAGCATCTGCAGGTAAAAAATGAAGACGTGACTGAATGAAATTTCAGACTTTGGATGAAAATCTGGGCGTTTTAAGACTGAATTTAAAGCTCTGGATTTGAGACATTTTTAGGGCCAGCAGGAACTGTGGTGTGAAAACGAGAATAAAAAAGAGGAGAGGAGTTGAGGAGGAAGATGCAGTACGTCCTCGTCATCAGGAGGACTCACCGGACTGGAAACCTTCCTGCACACAGTTGGACTAAACTCATCGAAACGAGCTGCATGGAGGATAAAACTGGATTTCTCATCAGATGACGCGCTACTGGTGAAAAACGAAAGGCTTCATTTATCAGCTCAGCGGGGGAAACAGGAAGCCCGGGAGCCGACTGGGAGCCGACTGGGAGCTGACTGGGAGCCGACTGGGAGCCGACTGGGAGCCGACTGGGAGCCGACTGGGAGCTGACTGGGAGCTGACTGGGAGCCGACTAGAAGCCAACTGGGAGCCGACTGGGAGCTGACTGGGAGCCGACTAGAAGCCAACTGGGAGCCGACTGGGAGCTGACTGGGAGCTGACTGGGAGCCGACTAGAAGCCAACTGGGAGCCGACTGGGAGCTGACTGGGAGCTGACTGGGAGCCGACTAGAAGCCAACTAGAAGCCAACTGGGAGCCGACTGGGAGCTGACTGGGAGCTGACTGGGAGCCAACTGGGAGCCGACTGGGAGCTGACTGGGAGCCGACTAGAAGCCAACTAGAAGCCAACTGGGAGCCGACTGGGAGCTGACTGGGAGCTGACTGGGAGCCAACTGGGAGCCGACTGGGAGCTGACTGGGAGCTGACTGGGAGCCGACTAGAAGCCAACTAGAAGCCAACTGGGAGCCGACTGGGAGCTGACTGGGAGCTGACTGGGAGCCAACTGGGAGCCGACTGGGAGCCGACTGGGAGCTGACTGGGAGCTGACTGGGAGCTGACTAGAAGCCAACTGGGAGCCGACTGGGAGCTGACTGGGAGCCGACTAGAAGCCGACTGGGAGCTGACTGGGAGCTGACTGGGAGCCGACTAGAAGCCAACTGGGAGCCGACTGGGAGCCGACTGGGAGCCGACTGGGAGCTGACTGGGAGCCGACTGGAAGCCGACTGGGAGCTGACTGGGAGCTGACTGGGAGCCGACTAGAAGCCAACTGGGAGCCGACTGGGAGCTGACTGGGAGCTGACTGGGAGCCGACTAGAAGCCAACTGGGAGCCGACTGGGAGCTGACTGGGAGCCGACTGGGAGCTGACTGGGAGCCGACTAGAAGCCAACTGGGAGCCGACTGGGAGCTGACTGGGAGCCGACTGGGAGCCGACTAGAAGCCAACTAGAAGCCAACTGGGAGCCGACTGGGAGCTGACTGGGAGCTGACTGGGAGCCAACTGGGAGCCGACTGGGAGCTGACTGGGAGCTGACTGGGAGCCGACTAGAAGCCAACTGGGAGCCGACTGGGAGCTGACTGGGAGCTGACTGGGAGCTGACTAGAAGCCAACTGGGAGCCGACTGGGAGCTGACTGGGAGCCGACTAGAAGCCGACTGGGAGCTGACTGGGAGCTGACTGGGAGCCGACTAGAAGCCAACTGGGAGCCGACTGGGAGCCGACTGGGAGCCGACTGGGAGCTGACTGGGAGCTGACTGGGAGCCGACTGGGAGCTGACTGGGAGCTGACTGGGAGCCGACTGGGAGCCAACTGGGAGCTGACTGGGAGCCGACTGGGAGCTGACTGGGAGCCGACTGGGAGCTGACTGGGAGCTGACTGGGAGCCGACTGGGAGCTGACTGGGAGCTGACTGGGAGCCGACTAGAAGCCAATTGGGAGCTGACTGGGAGCCGACTAGAAGCCAACTGGGAGCCGACTGGGAGCCGACTGGGAGCTGACTGGGAGCCGACTGGGAGCCGACCGGGAGCCGACTGGGAGCTGACTGGGAGCTGACTGGGAGCCGACTGGAAGCCGACTGGAAGCCGACTGGGAGGTTCCCCCGGTAACGTGACCCGAGGTGGAAGAGTCATCCATGAGGAAACAAACCTGATTACCGTTTTAATCAGGAGGAGATGGAAACCGTCCACGTCAGTTTTCACAGATTTAATCTGTTATGAAAGCCGGTATTAAAGTGGCTCATCAGCTAATTTATGGCGACAGACTCCGTCACAGATCAGCGTTGAACGTTTTCTGGTGCAGAAACAGTTCCAGGTTCAGAGATCTGACCCTGGATGTGGTTGATGCGAAGTTCCTCCATCCTTCCACCGCTGGAAGGGGGGGTGTAGTTACCGTTCTACAGGAATTACTTCTGGATCTGGAGCTACAGATATGGACATCAGGTCCACAGTGGTCCGCTTCCGGTTTACACATGCCGTTCTGGCAGCGGGCAGTGGTCCAGGAATCTGGGAACCGTTGGGATAAAACATGGAAAGATGGGAGAAGCAGCTGCCATGTTGCAGAAACAGACTCTTTCGCTGTGAAAATACATTTTTAGGACGCATGTTGGGGTTAATTCAGATCCTGATGCTGCAGGAAAGTTGCCTCAGGCTAACATGATGATGATGATGATGATGTATAAAACTGACTGAAGGAAACCTCGTCAGACGTGTCAGAAGGACGAAGCTTCAAGCTGTGTCTCATAACAGTTCAATATATTTTAATTCCTTCCAGTTGTTTCTTTTACTTTCTTCTGCTGTTTTTTATTTTAAAAAGAGGTAAATACATTCAGGTCTTAATAAGGAGTTAAAGACTAATTTAGATCAGGTCCATCCATCCATCTTCTTCAACTTATCCGGAGTCGGGTCGCGGGGGCAGCAGCCTAAGCAGGGAAGCCCAGACTTCCTTCTCCCCAGACACATTTGCCAACTCTGCGGGGGGATCCCGAGGCGTTCCCAGGCCAGCCGAGAGATATAATCCCTCCAGCGTGTCCTGGGTCTTCCCCGGGGTCTCCTCCCAGAGGGACGTGCCTGGAACACCTCACCAGGGAGGTCCAGGAGGCATCCTGACCAGATGCCCGAGCCACCTCAACTGGTTCCTCTCGATGCGGAGGAGCAGCGGCTCTACTCTGATCTCCTCCCAGATGACCGAGCTCCTCACCCTATCTCTAAGGGAGAGCCCGGCCACCCTGCAGAGGAAACTCATTTCAGCCGCCTGTATACGAGATCTGCTTCTTTCGGTCACGACCCACAGCTCATGACCGTAGGTGAGGGTAGGAACGTAGATCGACTGGTAAATGGAGAGCTTCACCTTCTGGCTCAGCTCCTTCTTCACCACGACAGACCGGCGCAGAGTCCGCATTACTGCAGACGCCGCACCGATCCGTCTGTCCATCTCACATCTTCAGAAGTCAAATGTTTTACAGTGTTTTAGACTGAAAAAAGCACAATAAAATCTGCAATAAGGAGGCAAAATATTACAACCGTGCCCCCAACATGGGCCTCACGCAGCTTTGGTAGCATAATTTCATTCATGAACTGTGCTAGAAGGTAAACTACTGAGGTCTTCGTCACCTACACTTCGTTTAGAGGCTTTACTGCGCAAGTTTTCCTGCATCAATCGGGAAAGGAGATTTCTCTCGTTGGGCTCCGGATTCTCCGGGAAGATGCTGGATGTTCCTTTCAGAGACATCTCAAACCGCTGCCGTCATATTTAGAGTGTGTGAGATGGGAGGAAGCTGTCAGGCAGAGTTGGTGGCTTTGTTTACACCACGTGTGGTGGGTGTAGAGCTGGTTTCAGTCTGAGCCGCTAGATGCTAAAATATCCTCCACTCGGTTCCTCTAAAACCGAATCTTTGGAAATAAGACGTACAACATTCATGTGACACCTTCCACCTCATCTTCATCACCTCTAAAGCCAAAACCAGCAGGACTAAAGGTCACGTTTACGGCTTCCAGTGAAACCTCAGAGTCAGATGGAAACGTGCAGCTCGTTCTGCAACGATGCTATAAAAGTGACGATGATTCATCTGGTTCCATACCAACTGCATGTTTACGTCGCTGCAGCTCAGACCAACCATAAAAACCACCGGCGTTTACCCCCTTTCAGAGTGTCTGGTTTTCGCCATCTCTGTGTAAACCTTCATACAGACTAATAGGGCTGTAACGACATGGAGTTTTAAGGCCTAACGTGATGCTGGAGCCATTAGCTTAGTTTAGCTTAACTTAGCTAGCATGTCCTCTCCAACAGGTGTGCTGGTATTTTCTGTAGCTTCAGTCACTTCAGTGCAAGGCAAAATGATGCCCAGAATAAGAGGAGCTGTTTGAACTAAAGACAGTTTTCCTTTTGTCTCTGCAGAACCTGATGGCCAAGGCGCTGTACGACAACGTGCCGGAGTCTCCCGAGGAGCTGGCCTTCCGCAAGGGCGACATCCTAACTGTCATCGAGCAAAACACCGGGGGCCTGGAAGGCTGGTGGCTCTGCTCCCTCCATGGCCGCCAAGGAATCGCCCCCGGCAACCGCCTGAAGCTGCTGATCGGACCCATGTTCGAGGCACAATCTTCAGCCGGTGCTGCTGCTCAGTCTCCTCCTCAAAAGTACCAGCAGAAGGCGGGCCCCGGGGCCCAGGGCGTCTACCAGGTGCCCCAGCAGCAGCAGAGCATCTACCAGGTTCCTCCAGGACAGGACGTCTACCAGGTCCCACCACAGAGGAACGTTCCAGCAGCGGACAGCTCTCTCAGCACGGTGAGACGAGATGTTTCATTTCCCCACAGCTAAACGTAATGACATTTTTATCAGCCAATATGTTAATTCCCTGCTTGATTAATTCAGCTGCCGCGACGGAGGTCGTGCAGTTTGCAGGTTTTCATTTTAACGGGAGGCTGGAGCTGATTTCTCTGATTAGCAGTGCTGAAGCTGGGGTGGGTGCTGAGATAAAACGTCTGATTGACAGTTTTATCCAAGTAACCGGCGTAAAAAGGCTCCTTTAGGAGCCTGGCAGAAAACAGCTGGAGGTGGAATGAGTTTAGAGAAAGAAGACGGAGACGGCGCAGGTCTTTGCTGGATTGGTTTGTCTGGATGTGATGATATTTACCCGTTTTATGCGGTGACGTGTGATCCTGCTGAGGAGTAATGTGGGTCTAACATGTGACTGAGGGCTGGGTGTGCCACGCCTGGTGCTCACCACACAGCAGGGTAATGTTCCTGGCTTCCTTTACTGGCATGCTGGTTGCAACAGAGTCTATCTGAGCCACAGAGAAGCAGCAAATCTGTAAATTACATGCAGAAAAGCACAGAGCTGTTTCTATATGGTGATGAACCTGAAGGCAGATTTTACTGTGTTTAAATCATTACATTTAAAAGAAACGTCCACATTTTTTTAAACGGCATTTAGTTTTAACACCTGCGACTGGATCAGTCGTCAGGAGACGGGTATTAATTACACGCTAAATGAGCTTTTTTATGATCAGCTTTCAGAAGAACTGAGCTCAGGTGTGGATTTAAGGTAAACAGGCAGCAGGAGCTCAGTGTGATTCACCCGACAGGAGCCGGCCTGTTGGGATGAAGCTGGTCACAGGGGGCGCTGAAAGGAAAGACCTGTCAATCATGCTGTGTCAACACACCCACGAGCACACGTATGCACTAACACAGCATCCCGTCAGCCTGCCAGGCTGCAGGGCTCAGCAGAGGAATGGTTTTAAAACGCCTTCAGTGATGACATGGAAAGATAACCAAGAGGCTTCAAACAGGAGCTGAACTGCAGAAGCTAAAAGGCTCCAGGAGCCCTGAAGAGCTGGGACCCAGGCTAACTAAGCAGCTAGCAGAGGGGCTAAAACTCCTATTAGCTGCTCCAACACCAAACTACCGTCCAGTCCAAGTCAGTCGCTCCAGCAGCGAGGTGAACCAAGAAGCTGCTTCAATAGCTGCGTGGTCTTCAAACCGGTCCTACGAAGGTCGCAATCCTGCAGATTTCCCACGTATTTCTGCTTCAACTGGTTCTGCACAGAGACTCAATGATTTTAATCAGCTCTGTTGGAGCAGGGGTACATGGAAAACAGAGTTGAATACCCCTGGTCTGGGCTCGGTGCTTCCATACGCGAAGGCTTCAGCTTGTCACGTGTCCATTAGTGTGTTATAAACACTTCTTCATTTGTTCATCTGTGGACAAGCAGAGCTGATCATCAAGCATTATTATTTTCTACCGTTAGTGGTTTAGCATCTGTCGCGGCCTGAAAATGTTGGGTCTGCTTCAGACTCCTAACAAAGTGATTGATTTTCTGAATGAAAACCAAACCGAGTCGCAGTATTTCGGGATATTTCCAGTTTCCAAACCTTGTTGTTTCCTCTTGAAAAGCTGTAACTGTGCCACAGCTTAGGTGCATCGACAGGCTGCATGAAGTACGTCTTGTTTTCAGGTGCAAATGTGCTTTTGGTTCCTTAGACGATTACTGAGCTCGATGCCGTCTCCTGGACGGATACTCCCGTCTCATATTCCTCTAAAGCCGTCGCTGCCGCCTGCAGAGGACTGCCGGGGTTTGCCGTGCGCCGCCGTCCTATAAAGCCGTCGCTGCCGCCTGCAGAGGACTGCCGGGGTTTGCCGTGCGCCGCCGTCCTATAAAGCCGTCGCTGCCGCCTGCAGAGGACTGCCGGGGTTTGCCGTGCGCCTCCGTCCTATAAAGCCGTCGCTGCCGCCTGCAGAGGACTGCCGGGGTTTGCCGTGCGCCTCCGTCCTATAAAGCCGTCGCTGCCGCCTGCAGAGGACTGCCGGGGTTTGCCGTGCGCCGCCGTCCTATAAAGCCGTCGCTGCCGCCTGCAGAGGACTGCCGGGGTTTGCCGTGCGCCGCCGTCCTATAAAGCCGTCGCTGCCGCCTGCAGAGGACTGCCGGGGTTTGCCGTGCGCCTCCGTCCTATAAAGCCGTCGCTGCCGCCTGCAGAGGACTGCCGGGGTTTGCCGTGCGCCTCCGTCCTATAAAGCCGTCGCTGCCGCCTGCAGAGGACTGCCGGGGTTTGCCGTGCGCCGCCGTCCTATAAAGCCGTCGCTGCCGCCTGCTGAGGACTGCCGGGGTTTGCCGTGCGCCGCCGTCCTATAAAGCCGTCGCTGCCGCCTGCTGAGGACTGCCGGGGTTTGCCGTGCGCCGCCGTCCTATAAAGCCGTCGCTGCCGCCTGCAGAGGACTGCCGGGGTTTGCCGTGCGCCTCCGTCCTATAAAGCCGTCGCTGCCGCCTGCAGAGGACTGCCGGGGTTTGCCGTGCGCCGCCGTCCTATAAAGCCGTCGCTGCCGCCTGCTGAGGACTGCCGGGGTTTGCCGTGCGCCGCCGTCCTATAAAGCCGTCGCTGCCGCCTGCTGAGGACTGCCGGGGTTTGCCGTGCGCCTCCGTCCTATAAAGCCGTCGCTGCCGCCTGCTGAGGACTGCCGGGGTTTGCCGTGCGCCTCCGTCCTATAAAGCCGTCGCTGCCGCCTGCAGAGGACTGCCGGGGTTTGCCGTGCGCCTCCGTCCTATAAAGCCGTCGCTGCCGCCTGCAGAGGACTGCCGGGTTTTGCCGTGCGCTGCCCCTCCAGGGTTGCATGCTAGCTCAGCGCTGCACATCCAGATTGGTTGTTTTCTCCTGCATGTGGCGAGGGGCTCTGGTTGATAAACTGAGGTTTGGCACTCGGTTTGACGCTGAGGCCTCGTCCTTGGCCACCGCCGTGCTGTATGGATGCCTGGAGCTCTCGGCCACACAAGGAGACCCTCACGTGGAGTCCAGTGGCAGCTCTCCCACACCCTCCTCAGAGTCTGAGGTTACGCCGCTTAGAGTTCTGCTCTTATCTACACCTTCCGGACGGCCTTTCATTCCTCTCTTCCTGCTCCTTCTTTGGGAATTTCCTCCACTGGCTGCATCCCACGTAGGTCTGACCAGTTCTTTGGTGCTATAAAGCGGCAGCACCGCTGCGACAAACGGTTTAACGATCTCCGGCAGAAGTCCAGGAAGTTTGCCGATAGCTGTTTATGGGCTACAGGGGTGTGTCTCCACCTTGATAAAAGTCCAGGTAACGAGGTCATACATAACAAAAGGCTTGGCTGTTTTGTCTCAGCTTAACCCGGTCTACGACAATCTCAGCACCTAATAAGTGAGTTATTTCTTCCTAGAGGGGGTCAGCCCTTCAGACACTTGTCTCTGTCGCGTTCATGATGAATCACTGGCCTGTGAGATTTGACCAAGGGGTCAAAGTCATAAATCAGCCACAGCGTAGCAATCTGCTCTGCAGGGAGCATACGGAGAGGACTTTCTCCTCCCCAAAGCGGACAGATTCAGTCACAAAACAAAGACAACCAGGAATATCTTCCATTTCAAAGCCAAAAAAGGTCCAGCCTTGGTATTTCCAACCACACTGGCGGCTCGCTGGATGACAGTGTCGGACTCGCGGTCCACCACTCGGGTTCAGACCAGAATATGTCAACAACTGGACGGACTGGCGTGAAATTATAAGATATTTCTATATCTGTAAGTTTAACAGCAAATCCAGGTACACATCTGACGTAAAGTAGATTCTGCAACTCGGCTAATAGAAGTAAGTTCTGAACCCAGACTTCATTGTGACGTCCTCCTGGACTAAAGAGTCCAAAAACTGCGGTTAAATTGTCATATTTATATTTTACCACATGTTTTTCAGGAACAACTTCTGTCCTGGTCAAAAATAGCAAAAATAAGCCATTTTTAGGACTTTAACTGCGTACATACCAGTTACATTTTCCAGGTAATAATATTAGCTGGTTAGGTCTTTACTTGCATATTTCAGTAATTACTAACAAAATTTATATGATTCCAAATTTGTGTTTTTTATGTGGCATCAGACATGAATTCTGGTGACATTTGTGGTCTCGTTCTTTCAGTCACGACCCACAGCTCATGGCCATAGGTGAGGGTAGGAACGTAGATCGACTGGTAAAAAGGGTTTCTTTATCTTTCACTGAAAACCAGTTTTTAACCCAACAACCGATGTAAGAAGCTTTATCCCTCCTCTCTCTGTGATTGGTTAGTGATTAGAGACATCTGATTGGTTCTTGGAAGAACGCCTACTCCGAATACTTCAGCCGAGTAATTCGCACGGCGTTATTTTTCTATGGAATCGGTATCAAGTCAATGGGAACGTTTCAGCCAGTGACCAAATTCTGTCCATCAAGTTGAAGTCTGAAGTCGTTTTTTCTTAATATTCCTATCTGACAAACACGATGGACCAATCGGAGAAGGCGTGTAGCCATGTGAGCCATGCAGGCGTCACCTTATCGCTGCTGCTTCATTCAGAGTTTGTATCACTATGGCAACCTGATTTTTCTCTGTTTCTTTAAGCTAGCAACTAGCAGCTAGGAACTAGCAGCTAGCAACTAGCAGCTAGCAACTAGCACTAGCAGATCCCCAGACTGTCTGAAGCAGCCGTGGTCCAGCTTCAGATCCTGGACTAAACCAGTATTCCTCTATTCTCAGGATGAACCCAGCGCTTCTTTTTTCTTTCCTTTTGCAGCAGTGATGCGCACGCCATGATTGTTTTGCCACTTCACAAGTTTGTTTTAGAATCGTCATAATCGATTTGCGATTTTGCATCGCAGTTGGTCTGCATAAATAAAAATGTCAATATTTCCTCCGACACATCCGCAGTCTGGTGTTGTTTATTCGTACCAGTTCCGGTGTATAAAGGTCCTAAATCTGAATTGTATTTTCTGACTTTTAATTGTGACTTGTAGTTTATTTACTAACTTGCTGAAAAAATCTGTATTTGTAGGTTTTATTTGTAGCTTTATGAAAGTGGAGAATCCATATAGGAAACTCGTCTTCACCCCATGTTGTTCCCTAAGTAATTATTTTTTTAAAGTTTTTCTGAAGATACAAACAATTCAACCAGATATCAACGAGAAATCAGACTTTTGTGCTTTTAGGAAAACTTGTAAAAAAATGACAAACTATTATTTTAAAAGAGTGACTGTCTTACATCTGCACTGGGGGAACTGTGTGAACACTTGACTGGGATCTCTGGAGCTTCTTTTGTCACATTACAATGATGTTAATTCATATTAAATGTGTTTAGTTTCATAAGATGAAGCCTGTGCAGGCAGGAAAGCCCCTGCTGCAGACAGACTCTGATCACTCGCAAAGAAGCGAGCTTTTCGGGAAGATGGTTTTAAAAGGTGCAGGGACTGAGACGGCTTATTTCAGACAGAGAATGAATCAAAGTATAAAACTAGAGGTCTGGTAAAACCTTATTAACAGTTTATCGTATGGTTTCTGTTGGTTTCTGAGGTTGAAAACAGTCCAATCAGACTGATGGACTGTCAAATGCTTCATTGTTTTTTTTCTCTGCAGGATTTTCTCAGAAAACATTTTCCGAGAAAGTAAACACGAACTGTCAGACACATCTATTAGCGTTTCGTCTTTTCAGATAATCGAGCCACGGGATTAACGTCCTGCTTTGATCAGGGAGGATGAACGATGATCCTTATTAGAGCTAAAGTCTGCTCCTCATTAAGCTCGCTGTCTGTTTGGGTTTCGCTGCTCGGACGCGTTATTGAGACGGCCGACAGCCTCGTGGGATTCAAGACTTAATTACCTGCATTAATTAGTTTGGCATTTTAATAAGCAGCTCAGAGGGGGAGAGGGGAACATCATGCAGCAGTTCTGAGGTTGTGATTCAGCAGCGGCACAGAAAAGGTTGCAATTTAAGGCTGAAACATTCAGGATGCAGACTGGCACCTTTCTCAACATGTGACTGATGGTTCGGTGCAGTTGGAGGCTCAGATTTCATCTTCCCTGCATCCTCGGGGGAGCAGCACGAAGAGGTGAACCATCAGCGATGGGCTGACAAAGACGGGGGCAGATCGATGGATAACAGCGATGATGAGGAGGTGATAAAGAGAAGCGAGATGGATGAAATCTTTCACAAGTTGACATTTGACAGAAAGCCTCGTTTAGGCTGTTGATCTGTGGCCATTAGTGGGGAGGAAGTGGCTGGGTGTATACAACCAATGAAAAGGTGTTAAACGATGATTTCCTGAGAAACATGTTACCACATACATGCTGCAATTCACACAGAGGCAATCATCTGGAAATGCGCCGTGCGAGTTCAGCTTCCAGGATTAAAACACCAGAATAATGTGGATTTATGTCAGTAATCAGTAACACAAGCTAACATGATGAGTGTTAGAAGGTCAAAATGGCTGCAGTGTGTTTTGTTGGAAGTCACAATCTGCATTTAAACAGAAGGAACCCAGTTATATCTCAGATGCTTTTATTTGCATCATATTTAACATGAAGAATTCTCATGTTATTGACAATAAACTGGCATTCAACTTCTTCTGAATTACTTTGCATCTTTTTAAAGAGGGGAATTACTTATTATCAACTGGTAATTATAGATCTACTCAAAGAAAGATGACCTATGGCGTTCCCTAAACCTCCAATCTTAGTTGTTCAGCATCTACATGCTTCTTCTGTTTCACATTATAAAAAAATCTAAATCTGATCATAATTATGCTGGCGACACTCGGCTCTGTAGTACTGTCTCAGCGGGGGGACTAACCTCGGCTAAACACTGATAAAACTTAAATAATTACAAGCTTATCGTCCAGTTTCAGTCAACAATGTTAAAACCAAGAGATCAGTCCAGAAATATTGGTGTCTGTTTGGACTCTGAGCTAAATTTAACAGCCACATTAAACCAGGAACCACATCAGCATTTCACCACCTGAAGAACCCAGAATCAAGAGGTGCTTAAAATAATTCTGTTAAATCATATCAAGTTTTCAGTTGGTAAATGATGGAGCTACTCCAACATAGATTATGTTGAGTTCCACCAGGCTCCATATGGGGTACTTTATAGTTCAGTATCTACATGTGGAGTTCCACCAGGCTCCATATGGGGTACTTTATAGTTCAGTATCTACATGTGGAGTTCCACCAGGCTCCATATGGGGTACTTTATAGTTCAGTATCTACATGTGGAGTTCCACCAGGCTCCATGTTGGACCCTTTATTGTTCGGTATCTACATGTGGAGTTCCACCAGGCTCCATGTTGGGCCCCTTATTGATCATCTATATTATCCCACATTCTGTAATTCTGACGACTGTGTAATTTTTCTTAAAGAAAAAACCTAGCACTCAGATCTCAGGTTTTCAGATCCCTACATCGGGCTCCAGTGGGACAAAGAACTGGTTTTAATGGTTTTCCTGGTGTACAAAGATCTGAATGTTTTCTTTCTCCAAAATAGTTACCTAACCTGCTGACGCTATATGAGCCACGGCGACATCTAAGACCATCTGGGTCGAGTTTGCTTTCCATCTTGGAAAGCCAAACTCCAAAGTGGTTTTTCTGCTCCTGAAATCTGGAACAAACTACCTTAGCTTAACCCAAACTACCAAAAACAGCTGAAGTCTGATCTGAACCAGAGTTTTGGTAAAATGAGACTCTTGCTTCACACAGCTTTTATTCAAAATTCTAATGTTTTTCTTCTATTTGTTTCAGTTTGGTGACTTCAGGTTAACGTATGCATGAAATTTGCTGTATAAATAAATTCCCCTTGTATTCATGTTAGCAAAGCAGCTTAACATTTATTGGTGACTAAGAGCATAAAACAAACGAGGTAGTTGTTGATATAATGATGAAGTTGCTGAAATCGCTCTAAAGTAAAGCTTTACTGTCCTACCTGTTAAACCTTCAGCCTGTCAGGATGCTCAGTAAACACCTCTCTGCTGAAAGAGCCTTGAGTCAGTCACCACAACGTTTAGGGAGTGTCAACAAAGCATCAATCTGGCTCCTTGAGTCACTCATTCAGCCCCGACTCTTAGGCCGGCCTTCTCCATGAAGGAATCTTTGGAACTTCTCACCTGAGTGGGAACAAATGTTTGCTCAGTCCATCCACCGCGTCAGCATGCCATGGTTCTCTCACCATCCAGGCTCATCGGATGCAGGAATTATTTACCCGCCAGCATTTATAGCAGCGATGAGCAGCAGCCTGCTGGATAAACAGAAGGAGAAGATGGGAAATAAATGAGTAATGTGTAACGAGGAGCCACTAGGGAAGCAATGACTTGCACCTGAAAGGTCATTGAGGTCCTCTGAAGACACCTCGCTGCCATCTGCTTGTGACAGCAGACTCCCTGCATCCTGCTATATCCAGGCTGAGCATGCAGGGACAGCAGCTGGGCGACCTGACCTTTCACACGGCGCACTTTGTTGTGACTTTAGTGAAAGATGAGCTGTATTTGTGTTAACGTTCTGCAACGCTGCCTCTAAGACATGCTGTTTCTACAACATTATGACTCATTTACCACTGGAGAATAAAATGATTCAGTTCAGAAAACACGTTCATTAAAAGTTCATTAATTTAATCTGGGTTTTTAATAAAAATCCATAAATCCTTTGATAAATGTCTGATTGAAGATGCTGATTGGCTGCATCTGCTTAGATTTCAGTAAATTAAAATCAAGAATTCGGCTGTTTTATAAAGGCCCCAAAATATAAAAACTGTCCACTTTATCAGCTCTGTCAGTTCAACTTCCTGATAACACTGAAACCTAACCAGCCAATCGCATGGCTCATGGTGATGAGGTGGAACGGGAGATTCTCATGGTGATGAGGTGGAACGGGAGATTCTCATGGTGATGAGGTGGAACGGGAGATTCTCATCATGATGAGGTGGAACGGGAGATTCTCATGGTGATGTGGTGGAACGGGAGATTCTCATGGTGATGAGGTGGAACGGGAGATTCTCATGGTGATGAGGTGGAACGGGAGATTCTCATGGTGATGAGGTGGAACGGGAGATTCTCATGGTGATGAGGTGGAACGGGAGATTCTCATGGTGATGAGGTGGAACGGGAGATTCTCATGGTGATGAGGTGGAACGGGAGATTCTCATGATGATGAGGTGGAACGGAGATTCTCATCATGATGAGGTGGAACGGAGATTCTCATCATGATGAGGTGGAACGGGAGATTCTCATCATGATGAGGTGGAACGGGAGATTCTCATCATGATGAGGTGGAACGGGAGATTCTCATCATGATGAGGTGGAACGGGAGATTCTCATGATGATGAGGTGGAACGGAGATTCTCATCATGATGAGGTGGAACGGGAGATTCTCATCATGATGAGGTGGAACGGGAGATTCTCATGGTGATGAGTTGGAACGGGAGATTCTCATGGTGATGTGGTGGAACGTGAGATTCTCATGGTGATGAGGTGGAACGTGAGATTCTCATCATGATGAGGCGGAACGGGAGATTCTCATGGTGATGAGATGGAACGGGAGATTCTCATGGTGATGAGGTGGAACGGGAGATTCTCATGGTGATGAGATGGAACGGGAGATTCTCATGGTGATGAGGTGGAACGGGAGATTCTCATCATGATGAGGTGGAACGGGAGATTCTCATGGTGATGAGGTGGAACGTGAGATTCTCATGGTGATGAGGTGGAACGTGAGATTCTCATCATGATGAGGCGGAACGGGAGATTCTCATGGTGATGAGGTGGAACGGGAGATTCTCATGGTGATGAGGTGGAACGGGAGATTCTCATGGTGATGAGGTGGAACGGGAGATTCTCATGGTGATGAGGTGGAACGGGAGATTCTCATGGTGATGTGGTGGAACGGGAGATTCTCATCATGATGAGGTGGAACGGGAGATTCTCATGGTGATGAGGTGGAACGTGAGATTCTCATGGTGATGAGGTGGAACGTGAGATTCTCATCATGATGAGGCGGAACGGGAGATTCTCATGGTGATGAGATGGAACGGGAGATTCTCATGGTGATGAGGTGGAACGGGAGATTCTCATGGTGATGAGGTGGAACGGGAGATTCTCATGGTGATGAGGTGGAACAGGAGATTCTCATCATGATGAGGTGGAACAGGAGATTCTCATCGTGATGAGGTGGAACGGGAGATTCTCATGGTGATGAGGTGGAACGGGAGATTCTCATGGTGATGAGGTGGAACGGGAGATTCTCATCATGATGAGGTGGAATGGGAGATTCTCATCATGATGAGGTGGAACAGGAGATTCTCATGGTGATGAGGTGGAACGGGAGATTCTCATGGTGATGAGGTGGAACGGGAGATTCTCATCATGATGAGGTGGAACGGGAGATTCTCATGGTGATGAGGTGGAACGGGAGATTCTCATGGTGATGAGGTGGAACGGGAGATTCTCATCATGATGAGGTGGAACGGGAGATTCTCATGGTGATGAGGTGGAACGGGAGATTCTCATGGTGATGAGGTGGAACGGGAGATTCTCATCATGATGAGGTGGAACGGGAGATTCTCATCATGATGAGGTGGAACAGGAGATTCTCATGGTGATGAGGTGGAACGGGAGATTCTCATCATGATGAGGTGGAACGGGAGATTCTCATCATGATGAGGTGGAACGGGAGATTCTCATGGTGATGAGGTGGAACGGGAGATTCTCATCGTGATGAGGTGGAACGGGAGATTCTCATCACGATGAGGTGGAACGGAAGATTCTCATCGTGATGAGGTGGAACGGGAGATTCTCATCATGATGAGGTGGAACGGGAGATTCTCATGGTGATGAGGTGGAACGGGAGATTCTCATCGTGATGAGGTGGAATGGGAGATTCTCATCGTGATGAGGTGGAACGGGAGATTCTCATCATGATGAGGTGGAACGGGAGATTCTCATCATGATGAGGTGGAACGGGAGATTCTCATCATGATGAGGTGGAACGGGAGATTCTCATGGTGATGAGGTGGAACGGGAGATTCTCATCATGATGAGGTGGAACGGGAGATTCTCATGGTGATGAGGTGGAACAGAAGGCTTCTTTAGGAGGACAACCCTAACGGTTGACCTGACAACGTGGACGGTTTGTCATCTTTAAGTTATCAGGCTCAGAACAAAGTGAAACAGATCCTAAATCCAGCAGTTTTTCCATCAGGTGGGTTATTTCAGAGGGTTTCAGTTGTGATTCCACACTTCCTGCTGTGTGATGAATCCACAGGCAGGAATGCCAAAAATGAACTCAGATTGGACTTATGAGAAACACATGGCTACTGTTAGTCAGACTCAGATGAATGGAATTCCTTTCCATACAAGGAAACTCTTCCCGCACCTCTAACTTTCCGTTTCTTACACTTGTTACCGTGTCTTTAAACGTTGTTCCAACGACACATTGATACCCAGCTGAAGCTCTGAAGCCACTCTGACCCGAGGCTCCACAGACAGTATTTGAGTATTCACTCCACTGGTCTGCTGCTCGGAAGTCCTGCTAATGGACCCTGCTGGTGGTGAATGGGGGGCACGACGAGTACTGGACTCTGGAATGACATTCCTGGCATTCCTCTGGTCCGTCTGACGCAGCAAGGAGGTCTGCTGTTTGGGGATACGAGAGGGGGCAGGAATGCTGGGATGGGGTGAAAGTGGGATGTTTGTTTCTGTCTGGCTGTGAAATGTCTGGGAGGAGTGTTAGATCCTGATGTTTAGATGATGTAACAGCAGGAGCTCAAAGTACAGCAGTTCCAAAACAAACCACAAAACAGTGCAGCTGGTTGGTCCACACAGAGATAAGTTCAGGTCTGCGTTTTTATCCTTTAGATGTTTGGTTCCAGTCAAAACCAGCATTTTGGGAATATATTAAGTCATCAAACCCGTTATAAAACAAACTTTTTATCAGCCAGCAGCTCGTGCATCCAGTCAGTGTTTGTCCACATCGGGTAGGTCAGTGAACTGGTATCGGGTTTCTCCTGCATGAAACAGCGGAGATAAAATATATCAGACTACTTGTTGATGGTTACGTTAACCTGAGTTATTACAAGTACATTTCAAACATGTCCAGTTTTATTGTATTATATATTATACACACACTCACACACACATCTCATCAGCAGTCAGCAGGCGAGAGGCAGGTACACCTGGACAGGTCGCCGGTCCACATTCGCTCCTGAGAGAAGTTAGACTGATCCATGAACCTAACATCATGTTTTTGGACGGTGGGAGGAAGCCGGAGAACCCGGAGAGAACCCGGAGAGAACCCACACACACACGGGGAGAACACTGTTTAAAGACCCCCTTCCTGCCAGCCGAGGCTCAAACCACCGGCTTTCTTGCTGTTTTATTCATTCTTTTAATTAATTTATTATTTATTTGCCTTTTTATTGTTATCTTATTGATTTACTTTTGTTATTTATTTATTTTCTATTAATATTTTATCTTTTTATTTAATTTTTATTCTGGTTATTTTTATCACCTGAAACAGAATAATTGTACGTCTTTGCGGTAGCGGTTGTGTAAACTGGACATTTTCTTTCTTCCAAGTGAATGAAAAACCCTTTTACAGCATTAAAGAGAGAAACTTTCACAGAGAAACTGCTGCTGTAAAGCTGGAATGAATGAATCTTCTCTTTTTGTTTTGGCTGCATCTGTTCTGTTTTTAATCACGGTGACCTGAAGAAGGACCCAGAATCCTCCTAATTTCTCCCATTTGGTGATTTTCTCCAGTTAAATGTTTTCCAGGTTTTGTGCCGTTTGGACTGAACACTTAAAGATTTCTGCTAAATTTGCAGCTTTGTAACAGCTGAATGGAGGAAACGTTCTTTCTCTGAGCAACTATGTGTTCCTGGATTCTGGCTACGGGAGGATGGTTTAGTTTAACGGATGCTTCATGTGGAATAACTTACTGGGTCACCCGAGGACGAGGAAGGAGAAGCAGACAAAACAAAAGGACGGCCTGTAAATCCTGCCTGTGTTCGTCCCGTCACACAGCGTCTCTTACTGTTTGCTTCTGTCCCTGCTGTGATCCAACAGGTGGTGACCCCGACCAGAGTGGGACAGTCCTACACCTACGGCGCGGGACAGCACAACCAGCAGGACCTCTACGACGTCCCGCCCAGCAGATCAGAGGGGGTAGGTGTCTCATGTTCTCACGGCAGCAGTGTGACCCGTCCTGTCAGCTGGAAAAGCTGTTTAGACAGCAGCTCTAATCATGTCAACAACGTCCACTGAACACGTTTACACAGACGCTGGCCGTCAGCACCAACAGGCTGTGAAAGGAGACCACACTGATCTGGTCTTTCATAAACGGGATCATTTCAAGGATCAACGAACAAAAACATTTTACCTTCCCGTATCACTCACCGCAGCATCCAGCAGCTTCGCTACTAGCTTAGTTGAAGCTCCATTTTTACGAAGGTAAACAGTGACGCCGTTTCAAACGCTGTCGCCCACTTCGTACTTCCATCTTTCACGTTGCCATGGTGTAACATCAGTTCATCCACTAGAGGGTGGTGCTGAGTTCAGCATTCTGACTTGCTAGTGGTGATACACCACTACAACAAGAAAAATAAAACCGCAAAGGCGGTCGAAGGTCCACACTGCTCCCAAACCCCCCATTTACTACACATCAAGGCACTCCATACTGAACTCATTCTGTTAGCAATTCAGACACAAAGCTGGCGATTCTTTCGCCTCGTCGTAGATCACATGACTACCGACTGTTACCATAGCAACCACTGTAAAGCAACCAAAAGCCAAAACTGAGCCAAAAGAACAAAATGTGACACCAAGATGTTGTTTGCGGTTTGTTTCTGTCGCCCTCTGGTGGCGGAAAGGGTCTTAAACTACTTCTACCTTCTCTATATCCTCGTTTTCCTTCAATATTTGGCATTTATCTTCTATTAAATCCATGTTTCAGGTGTACGATATTCCTCCTGGACAGCTGTACCCCAGCAAGCTGAGTGGATCCAGAAACCAGGGAGTGTACGACGTTCCCCCGCCTCAGATGGACCTCAGTGGACAAGGCGTTTACGACATACCTCCCTCATCACAAGGGGTAAGACTTCACATGGAAGGAAGCTGGGAAAGGATCACCAACCCTTCTCCTGAATTGTCTGTAATAAATGAATAATTGGTCAGATGACATTTTTATGGCATTCTTGCAGCTGCTGTAAATGAAAGCTTTGCTTGCCAGCTGACTTTGACCAGAACTCCGCCGGTTTCTGGCTACCGCTCCGAGCTCCAGCAGTGAAAACCGTCAGAGCATAACTCTTCTTTTTCCAGAGCCTCTAAGGTTTCAGCCGAGCACGCCGGCAGACAGTTTATTTGTAAGAACCTGAAATATGCTGGGAGCTGTTATTTGCATCGCTCCTAATTACGGTGTTGGCAGGCCCGTCTAGCTGTAAAGAGAGCATTTTGAGGTCGGTGGAAATCACTTACAGGCCACCGCTCCTGCTGTGCTCCCATCATGCCTTGGGGCATGCATGTGAGAACACACTGCTGTAGTATCAGGAAGGGATAGAGAGCACAACTCATGGTTTTAAATACACAATCTACACCCTTTTTCACTTCCTCTAACTGCAGCGCTGCACACGCAGACAGTATGTAACGAAAACCAGCAGACGTGTTAATATTCAGGTCAGAAACGTCGACTTACAGTAAACGTAAAATGATCCGAGAAGCTTAATCTGACTCAACCTACCAGTTTCCTTCTGGAAGATCCGGAACACGTCATCCACGCCTGAGCCGGCCAGAGGAGTTTCTCTGCATCGATGTGTCTCACTTTTTTAATTCAGGTGAAATGTTTTATATTCAAGCATATTTGAAGAAGCTAAAGATAATTATTAAAGATTGCCAAAGGTTTTTCTAACCTGAACACAAAGCCTCTAAAACATCTTTAAATCGCCATTTTGTCAGCTGAACACCCCACCGCGGAGATGCCAGGAAGTCGGGGACAGAGTTAGCATTGGATTTTAACAATCCTCCTTTGGAATTTATGATGTATAAATGATGACATCTGATCCATTTAGAGTTATGGCATTTATGGAAGAACTGGGTTGTGGTTTAAAGTAAATATGGTTGGTTTACCTGTACGATGTCCTGGCGATAGCCCCGCGGCAGCCTCTTTCTGAGCCCACTGTTTCTTAGTTCTCCCTTCATGCAGACGGGAAATACTCGATGTCTTTGGAGTCATCAGAAGTCCAACCCGTAGCAACGTAACCGATGCCAGTTTGCATGAATCCAGACCGATCGCTGGTGTTTCTTAACAGGACAGCAATGTAAATGTTTTCCCCGTTGACATGACAACTCTCTGGGATTGTTTTGTTTGTCCTGGTAAAGACGACTCTAGAGACGTGGCCATCCAAGACGTCCCAACTTCTTGGGTAATCCGTCCAGGAGGTTTACAATCCAGACACAACATGTAATGTTTATTCAGAGACTCTAGATCAGGGGTGCCCAAGTCCGGTCCTCCAGATCTACCATCCTGCTGTTTTTAGGTGCAACCCTTCTCCAGCACACCTGAATCAAATAAGTGGCTCGTTAGCAGGCCTCTGCAGAGCTGGATGACATGCAGAAAAGGAATTCAGCTATTTGACTCAGCTGTGTTGGACAGGGGTTGCATCTAAAGGTAGCAGGATGGTAGATCTCCAGGACTGGACTTGGGCATCCCTACTCTAGATGGTAAATCCACCATTATTTATCACATCTTCATCACCATCACTACCATGTTGCTAAGAGACCTCTATTTTCACCTGGACATGATGATGAAGACACTTCCTATCAGACTTTCCACCAATCAGAGAGCTTAAACTGACGGTAACGTCCAATCAGGAGCAGCCAAAGATCAACAAGTGATGAGAAAAGCAGGAAAATAATGATCCTCTATGGCTGGAATAAAGCCAAGAAAACAGTACAATGTCAGTAAAAGCTCTAATCTTTGTCCACAGGTGTACTGTGTCCCACCCTGCAGGACCAACGCCGCCCACCAGGAGGGGAACTACGACTTCCCCCAGCCTCTAAAGCACAAACAGGAAGGCATCTATGATGTCCCACCCCCTGTCCTCTCCAAACCTGCACACAGCCCCCAGTCTCATTACGATTTCCCCCCGAGTGTCGAGGCTCCTTCCTATCACAAACACCCGAACACAAACGGCAACGAAGGCATTTACGATGTGCCTCCACCTGCCCTTCATTCAGGGGCGGGGTCTCAACAAGACGTGTACGACTTCCCGCGGGTTATGCAGCCCCCCCAGCACAAGAACTTGCCTGCCGACAGCGATGGAGGCAAAGGGATCTACGACATCCCCACTCAGGACGTTCGAGCAGTGGCCGACGTGACGGACGGCGTGAACCGCCTGTCCTTCTCCAGCACCGGCAGCACTCGCAGCAGCATGTCCACCTCCTCGTCCTCAACCGGCTCCGGCACAGAGAGTCGCCTGGCTTTGGACGTGGATGCCGCGGTGCAGAGGTTGTATCGCCTGCAGCAAGCACTGGAGCACTCTGTCGGAGCGTTGCATTCAATGGCTGCTTCCCCTCACTGGAGGACATTTCCGTTCATGGAGCGCCATGGGAACGATGTCCGCATGGTGCTAGACAGGGTCCGAGCCGCCCTGGGGGATTTCATCGTGTTCGGCAAAGGGGCTGCAGCAAATGCTACGTCTCTGTCGGACTGCAGTCTACACAATAAGCTCAGAAGACAACTGGCACGCCTGGAGGACTCGCAGCAGATCCTGCTGCAGATCTACCAAGTCCTGGAGAACTGCAGCTGGGCGCTGAACACTCTGGCTTCGTCCGGAAAGCACCACAACAAGAGCGACGACCTGGACCGCTTCGTCATGGTCTCCAGGACCATTCCTGACGACGCCAAGCAAGTAGCGTCCACGATAGGAAGCAATGCTGAGCTGTTGTTCAGGCGGGCACAAGGAGATGGGTCTTTCTCAGCAGGAAGCACACCTGAAGAGACCCTGGTCCACCCCATCACCTCACCCCCCTCAGAGAACGACAACTACAAGGGCCAGACCAAGCCGTTCCCCGTCCCCTCCGGCCAGGACAAGGACAACATGAACAACAGTGAGAAATGCGTGAAAAGCTGGATGGAGGACTACGACTATGTCCATCTTCAGGTAAGACCAGGAGCCGGCAGGGTTTTATTGGTGGGCTTTCATCCATGAGTTATATCCTAAACCTTTCGGTCTTCCTCTGCAGGGCAAAGAAGACTTTGAACGTCAACAGAAGGAGTTGTTGGAGAAGGAAAACATTATCAAGCAGAGTCAAGTTCAGCTGGGCCAAGAGCAGGTCAGACTTCAGCACCTTGTACTCCACACGATGGGAAAATGCTGCTTTTATTTGCATTTAAACAAAAATATTACTCTTTTCTGGTATTTGTGTTGCGTTACCAAATAATTAAAAGTACAAACCAATCGGGAAACACCTGATTGTTGATGGAAGGATGTTGCTTAAATAACATTTACTGCCAAATAGAAATCCGTTTTAAAAGTACGTAAATGAAGACGTCCATTTTAAACACTGGTGTACGTCTCCGCCGTCATACTTCCACACGTCTTTTACGTTGCCATAGTTACATCAGTTCATCCACTAGGGGGCAGTACCGAGTCCAGAGTTCTCAGACCGGACCGGACCGCTATAAAGTTGTTTACAACTGTCGCAAAACCACCAAAAGAAGGAAACCAGAGTTTTTTTTTACTGTTCCCAACTTCTATGTCTTCTTCTGGTGATTTTTACTCAGCGGTTTCTGCATTGTCTTCTTCTTCTCTGGTTTGTTCGCTTCTCTGGTTGTGCATCAGCTACACAACTCAACACTGTCCCCCGGTGGGTTACAGTGGTATTGCTCTGCTTTTTGCATCAATGGACAGACTGCTAAGCTCCTTGAAAATAGATCAAATTAGGAGCGTCTCTCTCAGTCTCTTTGCGTATCCGTCTTCTGCGTCCAGCGTTAAAGGACCTTCGAATTGGAGTGGTCACAAATGATTATTTCGATTAGTAGCTTATTATTTAGAGGATTAGTCAACTAATGGGATCACATGTAAGTTGTAGCTTATGACAGCATGCAGCTGGTTTTACATAACCACCGTTGGATTCTAGCTCAACGTGTTGTCTCTATGTGCGATCTAAAAAATAAAGACAAATACGATAACGGCTCATTTAACAAACTCCAGCTAACGTAATGAAAAGGAGGCGCTAGGCTGAAGAAAGCAAAAATACCTGAATCGTTTTTTTATCAATTCATTCGTCCATGGGATCGAACCAGCGACATTTTCAAGTATTGAAGAATGCAACAAAATCAGCAGAGAGTGGCGCCTGAAAGCAACCATAAATTAACCACAAAAAATACGTTTTAGCTCAGTGTTGACATTAACGTTAGCAGCTAACTAGCCACCGAGACAACATGCGCCCCATTTCGTCAGAAACTGAATCAGTCCCTTGGCAAGACACTGAACCCCAAGTTGCCCCCTGGTGTGCCTATCGGGGTATATATGTACGTCGCTTTGGATAACAGCATCTGCTAAATGACTGTAGAATAGAATAGTCGCAATGTGCTTCCGTTTAAGAAGAGCATCAGCGTTGTACCGACATGAACCCAAGTTCTGACTTTCCGTTGCTTCTCTTGAATTTTTTTAAAATGCTCCCAGACTTGTGCTCCGTTGCCACGGTACCGTCTTATTTGGGCAGCACTTTTCCGGTGATCTCAAGGTACGGCAGCTGTTTTGAGAGAGAAACAAAAGCATTAAAAATATATATGATAAGTCGATCATTAAGTCAGTTGTTGACGACTAATCGATCCTCGAGTCTTAAGCTAGATTTATACTCGTGCGACGTCTGCGCCCGGTCAGGTGTGGCACTGCCGCCATTTGCTCCATGTCAGTCCACGGAGGTACCTCTTCCAGTCCGTCGCGCCTGCAGGTTACGCGGTTGTGATTGGTCGGGTTGTGATCATGTGGTTCCAACTTTCTGGAGCTCTTTGCCGCGTTTGTGTTAAACACGGAAGACAAACCGCAACACGCCGCCGTAACCATACGGCCGAGCGTAAGAGCACATTTCTCTAGCGAGAGCTGCGCCCGTCCGACACGGCGAGTATAAATCCATCTGGACGTTACAGCGCACGCACTCCGAAACATTAAAATACTCTGTTGTGGATGGGTTTATACGTGTGGAAGTAACAGCTGTGACAGAGTGAACAGTCTGGCAACATAAACCACGTGAATAAGAGCGTCATTATTCACAGCAGTAAACACAGAAACACCACAGTTCGTATTAAATCCTCTCTACGCTCTATTAAAGTTATCCAAATCCTTTCACAGATCAATCAGTTCAAGAAGCTGGAGCAGGAAGCGATCAGACCCGTGGAGAACGACATCACGCAGTGGATATCCGCCTCCTCCCCCGACTGCTCCTCCGCCCACGTGTGCGCTCGGGACCGCCAGCTGCTCGGCTTCTACTCTGAGCAGTGCGAGCAGCACTTCGTCACGCTCCTCAGCGCTGTGGACGCCTTCTTCGGCTGCGTCGGCGCCGGCCAGCCTCCCCGCATCTTCGTGGCGCACAGCAAGTTTGTCATCCTCAGCGCACACAAACTGGTCTTCATTGGAGACACCCTGTCCCGGCAGGCCTCCGTCCCCGAGGTGGCCAACAGGGTGATGAACTCCAGCAACGTGCTGTGCGACCTGCTGAAGACGGTGGTGACGGCGACCAAAACGGCCGCCCTGAACTACCCGAACACGGCCGCCATCCAGGAGATGGTGGACAGGGTGACGGAGCTGTCGCACCACGCGCAGCAGTTTAAAGAGCAGCTGCTGCAGATGGCCAAACTGTGACTGGAGTCCAACGTCATCCCAGCGTTCCCCCGTTGACCTGACAGATCATATATATATATAATATATATATATATATATATATATATATGCGTTCCTCGTCATGCTGTTTTAGACGTTGTAAATAGTCCGTTGTGTAAATATCTGCTGTATTTTTGTGTAGATAGTTTTATATTATGGTCTGGATCTAAATGTAGACGCAGTACTGGTGTCTGTAGGGTTATGTGGACGTTTCATTACATTCCTGTTGCATTTTTACGAAGCACCTTATGAACGGTTTTCATCTGTTAGGAAGAAGTCAGTGTGTCGTACTGCTGCGTTTGAGCGTAAATCTCTGTACATCATGTCAGTGTTTGTGGACATTTCCACAGAGTAAAGAAATGTTAACATGAACCCGAGTCGTCTCATCTGTCCAAAGAGAAAATGTGGATTTTTTTTTTCCTTTTGCAAATTACAAATGTTTATTTTTCAGCATTAAGGTAAAAAGTGACCCTTAAAACTCGACTAGACCCCTGAGAGCTCTCTCTGCCATCATCATCATCATCATCATCATCATCATCTCCGGACCAGCAGTGTGTAACTAGGATGGTCATGTGACCCTCCAGCTGGTCTATGGAGGTTTTCCAGCATTTCTATCCATCCAGGAGGTTTACAGTCCAGATGTAGTGTTTATTCAGACTCTAGATGGTAAATCCACCATTATTTATCACATCTTCATCATCATATATACATAGACGTCTCATTGAGCGCTGGAGAGCGAATCAGCGTCTCCGCCATATTGGATGGGTCTCCGCCATATTGGATGGGTCTCTGCTTTCCAGTCTTGCTGCAGAGTCAACCTAGTTTCCCACCATAACTGTTTTCTGTGGAACAACACGTATATATTACACACAAAACACGTTTCTACATAACTGGTTGATAAATAATGTTAACACAGTGAATAATCTACTAAATGATAAATTTTACTCCTATGAGGTGTTTATGGATAAATATAACATTGATGTTTCACAAAGAGAGTTTTACATGGTAGCATAATTACCTCCACCAAGGAGGTGGTGTTTTTACTGGCTTTATCTATTTGTGTTCAAGATAACTTAAAAAGTTATGGACGGATTTTTGTGAAATTTTCAGGACTTGTAGGAAACGTGAAAAGGAAGAACTGATTTAATTTTGGTGGTGATCCAGATCATTGTTTGGATCCAGGAACTTTTTAAAGCCCTTGGTGGAGGTTTGTGTTCTCCGAGTGTTTTTCTGGGTAACTTTGGAATTGCAGTTTTGATACAAAACTTTATTTTCAGACTTTGTACAACTGTATCTCTATTTTGATAAATTAATAAACGTAAATAAAAGAGAGTCAACCGTAGTCAAGCGAAAGCGCAACTATTCCCGTATTTTGTTCGGCATACAGTTGCAATAACCGGCGAAATACTGAAAGCAGATTGTATGGAATTACATTTCACAAGGTTTAATAATAATTTATGTGACCAGATAAAAATAGATTGATAAATCCAAATGCATCAATAAACAATCAGACATGTATCAAAACATTTATACATTTATTTATATTGTAGCTACCTTATGTCTTAGTTAAATAGCATGATAAAAATATTTAAGCATAAAAGCCCGTCTTTTTTATGTTTTACAGTGATCTGTATCATAACAATATCTCTGCTCTTTGTAACAAACCAAACTGAGAAAAATCAGGGAAAACTTGGTGAAGTTATTGTTGTGGTTGGACCTTACACCTTACAGATAAATGCATTGGAGGCGCATGGAGACCCATCCAAGATGGCGGTATGATGTGAAGTCAGCTCGTATAGGCAGCGTGATACGATGCAGCGTCTATATAGATATGATGTCGATCTTCATCCTCATCCCTACCATGTTGCTAAGAGACCTCTATTTTCACCTGGACATGATGATGAAGACACTTCCTGTCAGACTTTCCACCAATCAGAGAGCTTTAAACTGACAGTAACGTCCAATCAGGAGCAGCCAACGATCAACAAGTGATGAGAAAAGCAGGAAAATAATGATCCTCTATGGCTGGATTTTTTTCCTAACCCTAACCCTGAGGAGTGTGATTCCCCTGTAATTGGAACACACCCTCCGGTCCCCCTTCTTAAAAAGGGGGACCAATCCCGTGGCACTGTCCCCGATGTCCATGCGATGCTGCAGAGGCGTGTCAGCCAGGACAGCCCCACAGCATCCAGAGCCTTAAGGAACTCCGGGCGGATCTCATCCACCCCCGGGGCCTTGCCACCAAGGAGCTTTTTGACCACCTCAGCGACTTCAGCCCCAGAGATAGGAGAGTCCACCAGCTCTGCTTCCTCATCGGAAGCCGTGTTGGTAGGATTGAGGAGGTCTTCGAAGTATTCCTTCCACCGACCCACAACGTCCCGAGTTGAGGTCAGCAGCTCCCCACCTTCACTGTACACAGTATTGATGGAGCACTGCTTCCCCCTCCTGAACCGCCGGATGGTGGACCAGAATCTCCTCAAAGCCGTCCGGAAGTCTTTCTCCATGGCCTCGCCGAACTCCTCCCATGCCCGAGTTTTTGCCTTGGCGACAGCCGAAGCCGCATGCCGCTTAGCCCGCCGGTACCGATCAACTGCCTCCAGAGTCCCACAGGCCAAGAAGGCCCGATAGGACTCCTTCTTCAGCTTGACAGCATCCCTCACTGCTGGTGTCCACCAACGAGTCCTGGGATTACCGCCACGACAGGCACCAACGACCTTACAACCACAGCTCCGGCCGGCCGCCTCAGCAATAGAGGCACGGAACACAGCCCATTCGGACTCAATGTCCCCCGCCTCACTCGGGACATGTTTGAAGCTCTGCTGAAGGTGGGAGTTGAAGCTCGCTCTGACAGGGGACTCAGCCAGACGTTCCCAGCAGACCCTCACAACACGTTTGGGCCTGCCAGCTCTGACCGGCTTCCTCCCCCACCATCTGAGCCAACATGATGGGTTGTTGTGGAACGGAATATTACAGCAACAATGGGAAAATAGGAAAAGACAAGAAATGAATCAGAAAAAATACCTTTAATGTGCTGCTGTGTCCACAGCAATCGCACTGCAAGCATCATTTGACCGTAGAAACTCAGGAAACACCCGTCGACAGGAGGCAGGGTTTTATGGAAGTTTGGGCCGAGTGAAGATGGAATTCTGCACTTTCATTTTGCATTTTCATATTTTTAACAGCTTCAGAAATAAATCAGATAGAAATATCGACTTCAGACACTTTTATAACGTTAAAAGTAGAATGTTCATCTGCCACAAGTCAACTCTTCATATATTCATTCAACGTTTCAGCGAATTAGAAAGCATTTCTTCCTGTTGCTGACTAGGTTTTCTCCAGTTTCCATGTGAGTTGGTTAATCCAGGTGCATCCTGCCACTGGTCTGGTGCAGCCATCAGACGCTCCAGCCTTCCAGGATCCCATGCAGGTTAAAACGAGGCCGTGACGATGATTCCTCGGGACATTTTGTGGCTCCAAACGAGAGCGAAGCAGCTTCTGGCTGCTGTGAGAGACCTGGAAGAGCTCTGTGAATCAGAGTTATGTTGGTCCTGGCGGCTCTTATTCATCGCTGCGGGTCAGAACACTCAGTCCTGGACTCAGCAGCAGCTGAGGCTTCTGTCCCCAGAGGCTCAGATTCCTGATAAATGACCGTTTCTGCTTTGCTACAGTAGCACGAGGTGCTGCAGAGGAACGAGCGCCAACCGCCCGGAGATACGGTCTGCTTGAGCTGAAGCAGCAAGCAGGTGTCGGGCTGCTCAGGTGGAAACTCACCTGTCACATGGAGGCAGTGAGCGGCCAGAGAGGCGACCTGCAGTACCCCCAGCAAACAGCAGGGCTGAAAGCTGCAGATTACACGTCTTGCAGCGTCAGAGGAACTCTGTAGAGTTTGTCATTTCCTTGGCTTACCACAAACATTTCCTGTGAAGTATTTGCAGGCTCTGAAATTACAGCTTAGTGTCTCCAAAAGCTGCAGATGGAAACAAAGTGGGCCAGATCTGGCGCAGAGGTGGCTTCATTAGAAACCATTTAACTCAAAGTCACTTCAAAGATCGCATGTTTCCCCTCATGTCTGCAGCAGTTCCAGCAGGTGATGGGAACCAGTAACAGCGCTTAATGCAGATCTGCTGACCGAGCTCCTCCAGAGCTGGACCAAGGTCTCACATCGTCCACCATGAGGACCAAGACGCTCATAAGGATCCACAAACACAGATTTACTGTCCCTGATGAAGCAACTGCAAAAACTATGTTTCAATCCAACAAGCCAGCTGGAAACTACAAACATCCAAAGTTCAATTATATATATATATATATATATATATATATATATATATATATACATATATATTTGTTTTTTTTGTTTTTTTAATTTTTTTTTTTTACAATTTTTGAAGTTACAGAAATCACTGATAATATTAACTTTAAAAAAATCCATTTTAAAAAGAAAATCACTAATGTAAAAACTAAATTTAAACAAAATATTATAAAAAATATTTCAAATAAAAAAGTTAAGTTGTAAAAAAAATCCCACAAAATCAAATTAAATGTATTTGAACATTTAAAGTTATAAACTTTAATTCAATTTTAATAATTAGTAAATAATAAAATAAAATGTTTACTTTTTTATATGAAGTTACAGAAATCCCTAATAAAAAAAATAAAATAAGATGCTGTGGTACAACTTCTCGTGATTCTCTGTTTCGAGACTACTAGTCCTGCCCTGACCGAGTCATTTTCTAAGGAGCAGGTTCAGGACACGAAACCTCCGCCATGCTTGTTCTCTGCTCATCCTGATGCTGTGTGAACTTCAGCGGGTCGTCTTCGCCATGTCGACATGGTGCCGTGTGATTGGCTGATGTTAGCGTTAACAGCACCTTAACAGGCGGCGCGGATAAACTGAATGGTGAGTTTATGTCCACACAACAGACATGTTTGTTAAACTGACCTGGATAATGAGGCAAACGAACTCCTGCAGACGCTCAGGATGTGCTTCATCAGGACGACGGCGCCACCTTGTGTTCAACGTGTTGCAGGACGCCGAGCACAACGAAGCTGCAAACACATGACATCAGACTGTCAGGCTAAACAACGCTCGACACAAACACACTGTGCAACCTGACAGGCGGGAGAAAAGCTGCTGCAGCCTGGCTGATGATCAGAAGGGGTTTTTACTGGTTATGTTTGTGTTATTTAACAAAAACACAAACATAACCTGCAAACCAGGCACCAATAAAACAGATGCACTTTTATTCTGAAAGTCGTCCATAATTAACATAAAGTCCTTTCACAACGTAAACATGATGTTTCCTGAGCGGTTCAGCTTCCTGTTACAGAAGAAACTAATGACGTTTGTTGGGTTTAAACTGGCCTCCGTGGTCTCCATGGAAACGTGGCTTCAAGAAGCCAGAAAAGGCTGAAGGTCACATGACCAGAGAACTGGACGGGACATCAGTGGAAACGGATCCTCCCCAGAACCAGGACCTAAATGGGTCCGACAGAGGGACGGATCCTCCCCAGAACCAGGACCTAAATGGGTCCGACAGAGGGACGGATCCTCCCCGGAACCTGGACCTAAATGGGTCCGACAGAGGGACGGATCCTCCCCGGAACCAGGACCTAAATGGGTCCGACAGAGGGACGGATCCTCCCCGGAACCTGGACCTAAATGGGTCCGACAGAGGGACGGATCCTCCCCGGAACCTGGACCTAAATGGGTCCGACAGAGGGACGGATCCTCCCCGGAACCAGGACCTAAATGGGTCCGACAGAGGGACGGATCCTCCCCGGAACCTGGACCTAAATGGGTCCGACAGAGGGACGGATCCTCCCCGGAACCAGGACCTAAATGGGTCCGACAGAGGGACGGATCCTCCCCGGAACCTGGACCTAAATGGGTCCGACAGAGGGACGGATCCTCCCCGGAACCTGGACCTAAATGGGTCCGACAGAGGGACGGATCCTCCCCGGAACCAGGACCTAAATGGGTCCGACAGAGGGACGGATCCTCCCCGGAACCTGGACCTAAATGGGTCCGACAGAGGGACGGATCCTCCCCGGAACCTGGACCTAAATGGGTCCGACAGAGGGACGGATCCTCCCCGGAACCAGGACCTAAATGGGTCCGACAGAGGGACGGATCCTCCCCGGAACCAGGACCTAAATGGGTCCGACAGAGGGACGGATCCTCCCCGGAACCAGGACCTAAATGGGTCCGACAGAGGGACGGATCCTCCCCGGAACCAGGACCTAAATGGGTCCGACAGAGGGACGGATCCTCCCCGGAACCAGGACCTAAATGGGTCCGACAGAGGGACGGATCCTCCCCGGAACCTGGACCTAAATGGGTCCGACAGAGGGACGGATCCTCCCCGGAACCAGGACCTAAATGGGTCCGACAGAGGGACGGATCCTCCCCGGAACCAGGACCTAAATGGGTCCGACAGAGGGACGGATCCTCCCCGGAACCTGGACCTAAATGGGTCCGACAGAGGGACGGATCCTCCCCGGAACCAGGACCTAAATGGGTCCGACAGAGGGACGGATCCTCCCCGGAACCAGGACCTAAATGGGTCCGACAGAGGGACGGATCCTCCCCGGAACCAGGACCTAAATGGGTCCGACAGAGGGACGGATCCTCCCCGGAACCAGGACCTAAATGGGTCCGACAGAGGGACGGATCCTCCCCGGAACCAGGACCTAAATGGGTCAGACAGAGGGACGGATCCTCCCCGGAACCAGGACCTAAATGGGTCCGACAGAGGGACGGATCCTCCCCGGAACCAGGACCTAAATGGGTCCGACAGAGGGACGGATCCTCCCCGGAACCAGGACCTAAATGGGTCCGACAGAGGGACGGATCCTCCCCGGAACCAGGACCTAAATGGGTCCGACAGAGGGACGGATCCTCCCCGGAACCAGGACCTAAATGGGTCCGACAGAGGGACGGATCCTCCCCGGAACCAGGACCTAAATGGGTCCGACAGAGGGACGGATCCTCCCCGGAACCAGGACCTAAATGGGTCCGACAGAGGGACGGATCCTCCCCGGAACCTGGACCTAAATGGGTCCGACAGAGGGACGGATCCTCCCCGGAACCTGGACCTAAATGGGTCCGACAGAGGGACGGATCCTCCCCGGAACCAGGACCTAAATGGGTCCGACAGAGGGACGGATCCTCCCCGGAACCAGGACCTAAATGGGTCCGACAGAGGGACGGATCCCCCCCGGAACCAGGACCTAAATGGGTCCGACAGAGGGACGGATCCCCCCCGGAACCTGGACCTAAATGGGTCCGACAGAGGGACGGATCCTCCCCGGAACCAGGACCTAAATGGGTCCGACAGAGGGACGGATCCTCCCCGGAACCTGGACCTAAATGGGTCCGACAGAGGGACGGATCCTCCCCGGAACCTGGACCTAAATGGGTCCGACAGAGGGACGGATCCTCCCCGGAACCAGGACCTAAATGGGTCCGACAGAGGGACGGATCCTCCCCGGAACCTGGACCTAAATGGGTCCGACAGAGGGACGGATCCTCCCCGGAACCTGGACCTAAATGGGTCCGACAGAGGGACGGATCCTCCCCGGAACCAGGACCTAAATGGGTCCGACAGAGGGACGGATCCTCCCCGGAACCAGGACCTAAATGGGTCCGACAGAGGGACGGATCCTCCCCGGAACCAGGACCTAAATGGGTCCGACAGAGGGACGGATCCTCCCCGGAACCTGGACCTAAATGGGTCCGACAGAGGGACGGATCCTCCCCGGAACCTGGACCTAAATGGGTCCGACAGAGGGACGGATCCTCCCCGGAACCTGGACCTAAATGGGTCCGACAGAGGGACGGATCCTCCCCGGAACCAGGACCTAAATGGGTCCGACAGAGGGACGGATCCTCCCCGGAACCTGGACCTAAATGGGTCCGACAGAGGGACGGATCCTCCCCGGAACCTGGACCTAAATGGGTCCGACAGAGGGACGGATCCTCCCCGGAACCAGGACCTAAATGGGTCCGACAGAGGGACGGATCCTCCCCGGAACCAGGACCTAAATGGGTCCGACAGAGGGACGGATCCTCCCCGGAACCAGGACCTAAATGGGTCCGACAGAGGGACGGATCCTCCCCGGAACCTGGACCTAAATGGGTCCGACAGAGGGACGGATCCTCCCCGGAACCTGGACCTAAATGGGTCCGACAGAGGGACGGATCCTCCCCGGAACCTGGACCTAAATGGGTCCGACAGAGGGACGGATCCTCCCCGGAACCTGGACCTAAATGGGTCCGACAGAGGGACGGATCCTCCCCGGAACCTGGACCTAAATGGGTCCGACAGAGGGACGGATCCTCCCCGGAACCAGGACCTAAATGGGTCCGACAGAGGGACGGATCCTCCCCGGAACCTGGACCTAAATGGGTCCGACAGAGGGACGGATCCTCCCCGGAACCTGGACCTAAATGGGTCCGACAGAGGGACGGATCCTCCCCGGAACCAGGACCTAAATGGGTCCGACAGAGGGACGGATCCTCCCCGGAACCAGGACCTAAATGGGTCCGACAGAGGGACGGATCCTCCCCGGAACATGGACCTAAATGGGTCCGACAGAGGGACGGATCCTCCCCGGAACCAGGACCTAAATGGGTCCGACAGAGGGACGGATCCTCCCCGGAACCAGGACCTAAATGGGTCCGACAGAGGGACGGATCCTCCCCGGAACCAGGACCTAAATGGGTCCGACAGAGGGACGGATCCTCCCCGGAACCTGGACCTAAATGGGTCCGACAGAGGGACGGATCCTCCCCGGAACCTGGACCTAAATGGGTCCGACAGAGGGACGGATCCTCCCCGGAACCTGGACCTAAATGGGTCCGACAGAGGGACGGATCCTCCCCGGAACCAGGACCTAAATGGGTCCGACAGAGGGACGGATCCTCCCCGGAACCTGGACCTAAATGGGTCCGACAGAGGGACGGATCCTCCCCGGAACCTGGACCTAAATGGGGTCCGACAGAGGGACGGATCCTCCCCGGAACCTGGACCTAAATGGGTCCGACAGAGGGACGGATCCTCCCCGGAACCTGGACCTAAATGGGTCCGACAGAGGGACGGATCCTCCCCGGAACCAGGACCTAAATGGGTCCGACAGAGGGACGGATCCTCCCCGGAACCAGGACCTAAATGGGTCCGACAGAGGGACGGATCCTCCCCGGAACCAGGACCTAAATGGGTCCGACAGAGGGACGGATCCTCCCCGGAACCTGGACCTAAATGGGTCCGACAGAGGGACGGATCCTCCCCGGAACCTGGACCTAAATGGGTCCGACAGAGGGACGGATCCTCCCCGGAACCTGGACCTAAATGGGTCCGACAGAGGGACGGATCCTCCCCGGAACCTGGACCTAAATGGGTCCGACAGAGGGACGGATCCTCCCCGGAACCAGGACCTAAATGGGTCCGACAGAGGGACGGATCCTCCCCGGAACCTGGACCTAAATGGGTCCGACAGAGGGACGGATCCTCCCCGGAACCAGGACCTAAATGGGTCCGACAGAGGGACGGATCCTCCCCGGAACCAGGACCTAAATGGGTCCGACAGAGGGACGGATCCTCCCCGGAACCAGGACCTAAATGGGTCCGACAGAGGGACGGATCCTCCCCGGAACCTGGACCTAAATGGGTCCGACAGAGGGACGGATCCTCCCCGGAACCAGGACCTAAATGGGTCCGACAGAGGGACGGATCCTCCCCGGAACCTGGACCTAAATGGGTCCGACAGAGGGACGGATCCTCCCCGGAACCAGGACCTAAATGGGTCCGACAGAGGGACGGATCCTCCCCGGAACCAGGACCTAAATGGGTCCGACAGAGGGACGGATCCTCCCCGGAACCAGGACCTAAATGGGTCCGACAGAGGGACGGATCCTCCCCGGAACCAGGACCTAAATGGGTCCGACAGAGGGACGGATCCTCCCCGGAACCTGGACCTAAATGGGTCCGACAGAGGGACGGATCCTCCCCGGAACCAGGACCTAAATGGGTCCGACAGAGGGACGGATCCTCCCCGGAACCAGGACCTAAATGGGTCCGACAGAGGGACGGATCCTCCCCGGAACCTGGACCTAAATGGGTCCGACAGAGGGACGGATCCTCCCCGGAACCAGGACCTAAATGGGTCCGACAGAGGGACGGATCCTCCCCGGAACCAGGACCTAAATGGGTCCGACAGAGGGACGGATCCTCCCCGGAACCTGGACCTAAATGGGTCCGACAGAGGGACGGATCCTCCCCGGAACCAGGACCTAAATGGGTCCGACAGAGGGACGGATCCTCCCCGGAACCTGGACCTAAATGGGTCCGACAGAGGGACGGATCCTCCCCAGAACCTGGACCTAAATGGGTCCGACAGAGGGACGGATCCTCCCCAGAACCAGGACCTAAATGGGTCCGACAGAGGGACGGATCCTCCCCAGAACCAGGACCTAAATGGGTCCGACAGAGGGACGGATCCTCCCCAGAACCAGGACCTAAATGGGTCCGACAGAGGGACGGATCCTCCCCAGAACCAGGACCTAAATGGGTCCGACAGAGGGACGGATCCTCCCCAGAACCAGGACCTAAATGGGTCCGACAGAGGGACGGATCCTCCCCAGAACCAGGACCTAAATGGGTCCGACAGAGGGACGGATCCTCCCCAGAACCAGGACCTAAATGGGTCCGACAGAGGGACGGATCCTCCCCAGAACCAGGACCTAAATGGGTCCGACAGAGGGACGGATCCTCCCCAGAACCAGGACCTAAATGGGTCCGACAGAGGGACGGATCCTCCCCAGAACCAGGACCTAAATGGGTCCGACAGAGGGACGGATCCTCCCCAGAACCAGGACCTAAATGGGTCCGACAGAGGGACGGATCCTCCCCAGAACCTGGACCTAAATGGGTCCGACAGAGGGACGGATCCTCCCCAGAACCAGGACCTAAATGGGTCCGACAGAGGGACGGATCCTCCCCAGAACCAGGACCTAAATGGGTCCGACAGAGGGACGGATCCTCCCCAGAACCTGGACCTAAATGGGTCCGACAGAGGGACGGATCCTCCCCAGAACCTGGACCTAAATGGGTCCGACAGAGGGACGGATCCTCCTCAGAACCAGGACCTAAATGGGTCCGACAGAGGGACGGATCCTCCCCAGAACCTGGACCTAAATGGGTCCGACAGAAGGACGGATCCTCCTCAGAACCAGGACCTAAATGGGTCCGACAGAAGGACGGATCCTCCTCAGAACCAGGACCTAAATGGGTCCGACAGAGGGACGGATCCTCCCCAGAACCAGGACCTAAATGGGTCCGACAGAAGGACGGATCCTCCTCAGAACCAGGACCTGCATTACTGAAGCAGGGTGGGATCATCTGGACAGAAAACAGAATAAAAGGCAGAAACATCCAAAGAAGAGTTGAAAGTCCTTTAAGGATCCTGGAGAACTGATAAAAAGCTTCTCTAAGTTCAGACTGCAATGAAAAATAAAATTATGACCCTAAGCTCCTTAGAATTGGGCCGAGTCTGGCTCTGATTCGGACTCTGGATTCATATTTATGTTTATTTATCTTTAAATTTCCAGCTGTTTTCTGTTTCCTGGAGATGTAAAAGAATTAAATCCAGATGTTTACTTTTGCACAACGCTGATTATAAAATGTAAAGAGCAAATTGGAAAACAATGTAAAATATCTGCGGTAAATAGTCGAATTATCGTGTTAAAACAACTGAAAACGTTCATGGATGGAGGAAACAGTGTCCATGTGAAACTAAGTCTAGAAATATTACTGTCTGGATGGTTTCATTGTGATGATCAGGGCAGTTTTTTACGTGTCGTTCCCGCAGCGTATATAAAGAGAAAACATAAATCAAGCTAATTTGAACTTTATTTGGAAAGGTAAAACATCATATAAAAAAGAGCAAAATTGCCCTAAATTATGAAGCAGGTGGTTTTAAGGCAATTGACTTTGAATGTTAATGACACCATCAGAATCAACTGATTAAAACAATTTGTCAGGCAACAAATACAAATTTGGTTTCACATTCCCAATTAAATCTTTATGAAACTAGGCGGCATTAAATTTCTGCTATCTATCCTCCTTTTCTCCAAACTATCCTCATTTCATCAACACTCTTTTATTGGAAAATGATTTACAAACAAAATTTTAGCCCCCACAACATCCCAATATGGAACTGAAGATATATTCTGGATAACCGTTAATCTATATTAATGCAATGCAATTAATGCAATGCAATGTTTTACATCTACTGGACTGTAATGGCAATCTGCTTTCATTTGAAGAATTTAATGTCCAATTCAATATAACAGACAAAACTCAGTATAAAAAAGTTTTCAATGCCATACCTAAACAAATCCTTCCAATGATATCTCATCTGCATCTAAATGATTTAACCCCAAATCCTCCTTCACGTTAAGGATGTAACTTATTTGATTCCAAAGTAAGTAACCTTACAATTAGACAAATATTTAACAAAGAACTAAATCCATTTTCTTCGTCCCAAAACTCATTCTCGGGTTCTTTTTCTAAAAAAGACTTAATATATCTGAGATCCTTTTCTTTAATCTTCCCATTGTACCAAAGGCCAAGGAGGTTCATTTTAAGATCATCAATGGAATTTATCCATCATCTGATTATCCTTTAGTGATAACGGTAGGTGTATTAAGTGTAGCAGCGTGGCAGCTTTGGAGGCGAGGCTCTGTGAGTTAGAAGCCCAGCTCCGCACTCAGTTAGGGAAGCAGTTAGTCAGCAAGCCCCCATTAGCCAGTGCGGAGCTACCAGCCAGGGCAGCTAGCCCACCTAGCGGTCCCTCAGCAGTTCCCGCGCAGCCGGGAGCCGAGGCGGGCTGGACGACGGTCAGGCGGAAGCGTAGCCCCAAACCAAAACACACTGGCCACCACCGACCTGTTCACGTTTCTAACAGATTTTCCCCGCTCGGCGACACACCCGCTGAGGCAGAAACCCTGATTATAGGTAGTTCCATAGTCAGAAACGTGGCTCTAGAGACACCGGGGACCATAGTCAAATGCATTCCTGGGGCCAGAGCGGGCCACGTCGAATCGTATCTGAAACTGCTGGCTAAGGCTAAACGTAAATACCGTAAGATTGTAATTCACGTCGGCGGTAACGACACCCGGTTACGCCAATCGGAGGTCACTAAAATGAATGTTGCTTCGGTGTGTAACTTTGCCAAGAGCATGTCGGACTCCGTAGTTTTCTCTGGTCCCTTGCCAAATTTAATCAGCGATGACATGTTTAGCCGCATGTCATCCTTCAACCGCTGGTTGTCTAGGTGGTGTCCCGATAACAACGTGGGTTTTTATAGATAATTGGAGCACTTTTTGGGGAAAGCCTGGTCTTATTAGGAGAGATGGCATCCATCCCACGTTGGATGGAGCCGCTCTCTTATCTAGCAATATGGACTCTTTTATTAGTCAGCTAAATTGACAACTCAGGGTTGGGACCAGGAGGCAGAATTGTAGTCCTACACACTTTTCTGCAGCTTCCCGCCTGCCGCCGCCCACCCAAAACCCCATTCCGACCTCATACAACTTCCCAGCAGTAAGAATTAAACAACACAAAAACACTTCTGGGGTTAATCATGAAAACCTCATAAAAATAAAAACAATGGATCTAATAAAATCTGAAAATAAGACAATAAAGTGTGGCCTACTGAATATTAGATCCCTCCCAAATAAGTCTTTATTAGTCAATGACTTGATAGGTGATCACCACATTGATTTATTCTGTCTTACGGAAACCTGGTTACAGCAAGAGGATTATGTTAGTATTAATGAAGCTACGCCAGCTAACTATTTAAACTTTCACATTCCTAGAACTACAGGCAGAGGAGGAGGTGTTGAAGCTATTTTTCAGTCAGAATTTTTAATTAATCCTAAACTCAAAACTAACTATAAATCCTTTGAATTCCTGACATTAAATTTATCTCATCCAAAATGGAATTGAGAGAAACCGCTCCTTTTAGCATTAGTGTATCGCCCACCTGGACCTTACTCCGAGTTTCTGACCGAATTCTCTGATCTCTTGTCTGAGTTAGTGCTGACTACTGATAAGGTCATTGTACTAGGTGATTTTAATATTCATGTTGACGATGAAAATGATAGTTTAAACATTTCCTTTAGCTCTATTCTAAACTCAATGGGTATCAAACAAAATGTCAATGGAGCCACTCACTCTCATGGTCATACTCTTGATCTGGTTCTAACATCTGGTATTGAGACTGATAAGCTCAAAGTTTTTCCTCAAAACCCTGTCTTGTCCGATCACTTCTTGTTAACCTTTGAATTCACTTTATTTGATTACTCACTGACCAATAATAAATTCTACTATAGTAGACGTTTATCAGACAATAATATTACAAAATTTAAACAATCAATTGAATCAATTTTTTCCCCTCTACCATGTGTTAGCATGACTGAGAGTCCCCCTTTAAGCCTTACTCCTGCTCAGATTGATCAACATGCTGATACTATAACAGCTTCAATGCGTACAACCTTGGATAATGTTGCTCCCCTAAAGAAGAAGAAATTAGGTAAGATTATGAAGGCTCCCTGGTTTAATTCCCAGCTTCGAGCTCTAAAACAGGCGTCAAGGCGTTTGGAAAACAGATGGCGTTCATCAGGACTAGAGGAGTCTCACTTAACCTGGAAAGAAAGTTTAATCGTATACAAAAAAGCCTTACGTACGGCAAGAACAGCTTATTATTCATCATTGATAGAGGAAAACAAAAACAACCCTCGGTTTCTTTTCAGCACTGTAGCCAGGCTTACTAGGAGCCGGAGCGCTGTGGAGCCATGTATTCCTTTCTCACTTAGCTGTGATGATTTCATGTATTTTTTCAGGAATAAAATTGATACTATTAGAGATCAAATCCACAATATTCTTCCTTCTACCTATAATGTTGAGCCAGTTGTGGTCTCTGAAGCATCCTTAGAACCAGGATCTGACTTGTGTCTAAATAGTTTCTGTCCTGTCCAACCCTCTGAATTAACTAAAATAATAGCTTCATCTAAACCATCCACCTGTATCTTAGACCCTCTCCCAACGAGCCTCTTTAAGGACATTTTCCCTTTAATTAATACATCACTACTAAATCTTATCAATATGTCTTTAGTGACAGGATATGTACCACAATCATTTAAAACTGCTGTAATCAAGCCTTTACTTAAAAAGCAATCTCTGGATCCAGAGGTGATAGCAAATTATAGACCTATATCTAACCTCCCGTTTATGTCCAAAATTCTGGAGAAAATAGTTTCTGCTCAGCTACATGCCCATCTGAGCAGAAATAATTTATGCGAGGAGTTTCAGTCAGGATTTAGAGCTCATCATAGCACTGAGACGGCATTGGTGAAAGTTACTAATTACCTTCTTATGGCCTCAGACAAAGGACTTGTGTCCGTACTTATCTTGCTTGATCTTAGTGCTGCATTTGATACAGTCGATCATAACATTCTGTTACAAAGACTAGAACAGGTGATTGGAATTACAGGTACAGCGTTAAGCTGGTTTAAATCATATTTATCTGATAGACTTCAGTTCGTTCATGTAAATGACAAGTCCTCCTCCCAAACTACAGTAAGTCATGGAGTTCCTCAAGGTTCTGTACTTGGACCAATACTCTTCACGCTATATATGCTCCCTTTAGGCAAAATTATTAGACAGCATGGAATAAACTTTCATTGTTATGCAGATGATACTCAGATATACTTATCCTTTAAACCAGATGAAACAAATCAGCCCAATAGGCTACAAAATTGTCTCATAGACATAAAGACTTGGATGTCTAGAAATTTTCTCCTCTTAAACTCAGATAAGACTGAAGTAATTCTCGTTGGATCTGAAAAACTCAGAGCTAAATTTTCCGGTTTTGTAATGAACCTGGATGGCATTACTTTAGCTTCCAGTGCTACAGTGAGAAACCTTGGAGTAATATTTGACCCTGACCTGTCCTTTGGCCCACATATTAAGCAGGTTACTAAAACAGCCTTCTTTCATTTACGTAATATAGCCAAAATTAGGGACATTCTGTCTCAGAGTGATGCAGAAAAACTGGTTCACGCTTTTGTTACTTCGAGACTAGATTACTGTAACTCTCTATTACTGGGCTGTCCTAAATATGCCCTGAAAAGCCTTCAGCTGATCCAGAATTCTGCAGCCAGAGTCCTGACCAGAACCAGCAGGAGAGATCATATTTCTCCAGTTTTAGCCTCTCTTCATTGGCTGCCTGTTGAATCTAGAATAGAATTTAAAATCCTTCTCCTTACATATAAAGCCCTCCACAACCAGGCTCCACTATATATCAAAGACCTCATAGTTCCTTATATACCAAGTAGAGTACTTCGTTCGCAGACTGCAGGCTTACTTGTGGTTCCTAGAGTCTCAAAGAGCCGAGCAGGAGGCAGAGCCTTTGGTTATCAGGCCCCTCTCTTATGGAATAAGCTCCCAGTTAGTGTTAGGGAAGCAGACACCCTCCCCACCTTTAAGACTAGGCTGAAGACTTATCTTTTTGATAAGTCCTATAGCTAGGGATGGTTAGCATCCCTTAGTTATGCTGCTATAGGTTTAGACTGCTGAGGGACATTTCCTGATACACTGAGCTTCTTTCTCTTTATCCCCCCCCCCCAAATAACAGTGTTGCATCATTAACGTGTATGTCTCCTGTCTCAGCAGGTCTCCCTGGCCGGGAGTAGCAGTTCCTGTTGGCTGTTGTCTTTCTGTCCTCTTCCCCCCACACAGCAGAGGCAGATGGCTGCCTGTCCTGAGCCGGGTTCTGCCGGAGGTTTCCTTCCTGTTAAAAGGGAGTTTTTTCCTTCCCACTGTCGCCAGTGTGCTTGCTCAGGATGGGAGATTGAGTTGGACTCAACTCAATCTGTTGGTTTCCTTATATAGGCTATTATGAATTGGCCTCCATTATGTTTTCCCCTCTGTCTGTAAAGCGTCTTGAGATGGCATTGCCGTGATTTGACGCTATATAAATAAAGTTGAATTGAATCGAATTGAATTTCCTCTCTAGACGTTTCAGCTTTGACTGTAATATTTATGTATTCTGTTTCAATCACACTGAAACTACAGATCACATTTATTTTGACTGCATCTTCATCAATGTATTTTGGGAGGATTTATTCCATTGGCTTTCTAAATCTCTGCCTGTTCTTGACCTTCAGAAAAACAATGTTTTATGTGGTTTTACCATCAGAAACAACGCTCACAATATTCTGGTCAACTCCATTGTAATACTTGGAACGTTTTTCGTCTATAAAAAACTTATGAAATCCTTTCCAAGAATGTTTGCTTTTCACAAAGAATTGTACAAATATTTTTCTTCTCTAAGTTACATGAAAGGGAAGAATGCTGTAAAATTGGGGAAAGTTTATTGATAAACAAAGTTTTAAATGAAGACCTGTTTTTTTCAGCTGTGGGTGTTTTACTGTGCGCGTGCATTCTGGACATCACGGCTTCCGTATTATAGAACCATTTATCCCAGTTAAAATCTGGAGCTTATTAAACTTAAACCCAGTAAGTGTAATAAAGGCTCATGTGACTCGTAATCAGCAGCCGGAACAACGTCCAGAGGCGCTGCTTGTTTCTCTCCCACAACCTGGCAACCCGGCCGTGGCCCCTCCTGCAGGAAACCAGGCTGGGAATCCGGACACACACCGGACAGAGATGCGTCTCTTTTTCCGGGTCTTGGTCGGTAGAACCCGCTGCAGAGGCTCGTGAACGCGGTAAGAACAACGTGCACGGAGGCGGGTTGTTCGGTTGTCGGTTCGGGTCCCGGTTCGTGTGCTCCTGCAGCCCACATGTGGGTTAAAGTTGTGTTGCTCCTCTGCGCGCGAGCTCCGTGATGTTTCTACTGGTTTTACTGGAACTGCATCAGATTGATGGCGAAGACTTTCTAACATTTCCAGGACCGTATGGAAGCCCAGTAGGGTCAGTTCACTGGTTTCCATAGCCGGTTCCAGGAAAACCTCCATCAGAACCAGAACCAGAGAGAAAAACCTCCATCAGAACCAGAACCAGAGAGAAAAACCTCCATCAGAACCAGAACCGGAGAGAAAAACCTCCATCTGGACCAGAACCAGGAAGGGAAACCTTCATCAGGACCAGAACCAGGAAGGAAAACCTCCATCAGGACCAGAACCAGGAAGGAAAACCTCCATCTGGACCAGAACCAGGGAGGAAACCTTCATCAGGACCAGAACCAGGAAGGAAAACCTCCATCGGGACCAGAACCAGGAAGGAAAACCTCCATCGGGACCAGAACCAGAGAAGAAAACCTCCACCAGGACCAGAACCAGAGAAGAAAACCTCCATCTGGACCAGAACCAGAGAAGAAAACCTCCATCAGGACCAGAACCAGAGAAGAAAACCTCCATCTGGACCAGAACCAGAGAAGAAAACCTCCATCTGGACCAGAACCAGGAAGGAAAACCTCCATCTGGACCAGAACCAGGAAGGGAAACCTTCATCAGGACCAGAACCAGAGAAGAATGAGAGTCTTCCCAGATTGGTTGGAGATTTACCAGGCCGGGGCTTTAGGTTTGAACTGTGCTTCTCTAAGTTAAGGACCTGAAGTCAAGACGATGGAATTGAATCGTTTTTACGTTCGTGTTTTTAGGGTTTAGGGGTTTCTGTTTATGACGTAAACATGCAGCAAAAACAAAACGTGTTTAATGAGATTTTTTTCTTTTAAGTCCCTGAAAGTCATCAGACTGAAAGCATGGCGGTGCAGACGGACGTGTAAAACCTGGTGCGTGTCCGGCCTGATTGCCACGTCGATCATTGTGATCTGTTTATTTACACCAGGAGGCGTCCTGCTGACGTCATGGTGGACAGATGTGACGACCGCAGCTGGTTGGACCTGAACTCATCCGAAAAGCGAGAAAGCATCCATGAGACGGGCGGAGAGACCACTGCCATCATGGAGCTGTGGGCCAGTGAGCGTCCTGCAGGAGATGTGAGTGATCGACCATGGCGGTCGGCGGCGGATTGTTTGCTCATTTATGTCATTTATTCGTTTAACCTGACTGTTTTGTGTTCGTCTGGTAACCAGTTAAGAAGTCGATCTGCAGCGCATCCGTAGTTACACTCAACCAAGTAAAGTTTAAAGATTTTTCCTCTGTTTGAAGAGATTACAAGAGATTTGCACAAAAGCTGTTTCATTACATCTTTTTGCGAAATTAAAGCAATATTTCTTAGTTTTGAAAACAATAACAACGATTTGTGTGTCTTTCCATTTTACATTGCGCCGTCTGTTGGCAGCAGATTGTAGTAGCTCTGACTTGCTATCTTGTTTTATTAAAAGTACAAACTCCTCTCACATCGATATCACCTCCAATTAGGTCTTTATTTCGTGAGGATTTCATGCCGGTTCGGAGGGTGTGCTGCAAGGAAGATTTTTCTGCAAATTTTTGGCTCTTTCAAGACTTGTTATGATGCGTCTCCATGGCAACAAAAGACCTGTTTACAATCGGGATCACCTGATTAAACTCTCCCAAATCAGGATTATCAGTGAAACAACGCATCAAATCCTGATGGAGTTGAAAAAAAAGAGAAGAGGATGCAGAGCGGGAGTGAGACAGAGGAGAAAGCGATGGAGATTTAAACCATATGTACCAACCATCTTAATGGGTAATGTGAGGTCGCTAGCTAACAAAACGGACGAGCTGGAGATGCTAATAAGGTCTCAGAAAGAATACAGAGAGTGCAGTATTATGTGCTTCACCGAGACATGGCTGCATGAACACATCCCTGACTGTAATGTGTCTGTACCGGGCTTTAAAACGGTCCGTGCAGACCGCAGTAGACAACACAGCGGAAAGCTAAAGGGTGGTGGAATTGCAGTGCTGGTTAACCAGCGTTGGTGTCATCCTGGACATGTTACTGTCAAGGAGAAGATATGCACAAGGGACATGGAACTGTTAGCTGTGAGCTTCCGTCCATATTATTTACCCAGAGAGTTTAGCTGTGTTATTCTGGTAGCGGTTTATATAATACCTGGTACCGCACCAGACACAGCCTGTGACGTCATCAGCTCCGTCGTTGCTCGGCTACAAACACAGCATCCAAACTCATTCATGGTGATCTCCGGAGACTTCAACAACGTCTCCCTCTCTGCAACTCTACCAACATTCCAGCAGTTTGTCAGCTGCTCCACCAGAGAAAATAAGATCTTGGACTTATTTTATGCAAATATGAATGATGGATCCAGTTGTTCTGCCCTGCCTCCTTTAGGAAGATCTGACCATAATCTGGTTCTTCTCACCTCCACCTACAAGCCCATTGTTCAGCAGCAACCAGTCATCACAAAGACTATCAAAATCTGGTCTGCTGAAGCTGAAGAAGCTCTTAGAGGAGGCTTTGAGGCTACAGACTGGAACGTCCTCTGTGAACCTCATGGAGACGACATCAACGCCACGACTGAGTGTGTGACAGATTACATAAACTTCTGTGTGGACAGCCTCCACCTCCACAACCACCTGGATCTATGACTACCTCACAAACAGACCCCAGTTTGTGAGACTGAAAGGTTGTGTGTCTGAGATGGAGGTCAGCAGCACTGGTGCACCACAAGGAACTGTACTCTGGCCATTCCTCTTCACTCTGTACACCTCAGACTTCCAGTACAACTCTGAGTCCTGTCATCTGCAGAAATACTCTGATGACTCTGCAGTTGTGGGGTGTATCAGGGATGGACAAGAAGCAGAGTACAGAGAACTGGTCAGTCAGTTTGTTAAATGGTGCGGTGACAATCATCTCATATTAAATAACAGCAAAACAAAAGAGATGATTGTTGACTTCAGGAGGAAGAAGAATAAACAAAGCACTGTTTCCATCCTGGGAGAGGAGGTGGAGGTGGTGGAGGAATACAAGTATCTTGGAGTTCAGCTGGACAACAAACTGGACTGGAAATGCAACACTGACTACATCTACAAGAAAGGTCAGAGCAGACTGTACTTCTTAAGGAAGCTGAGATGGTTTAACGTCTGCACCAAGATGTTGCATATCTTCTATAAGTCTGTTGTGGAGAGTGCAGTCAGCTTTGCAGCATCTGCTGGGGTAGTAGCATCAGAACCAGAGACTTGAAGAGAATCAACAAACTGATCCAGAAAGCTGCTTCTGTGCTTGGAGTAACTCTGGAGCCGCTGGAGCTGATTGTCCAAAGAAGAATGCTGCACAAGCTGATGAAGATGATGGAGGATTCTTCACACCCTCTCCACAACACAGTGATGAAACAACAAAGTGTGTTCAGTGAGAGGCTTCTTCAGGTCCGATGTAAGACTGAAAGATACAGAAGATCATTCCTGCCAGCAGCCATCAGCCTCCGGAACAAGACCTCCTCTAGTTGATTATTATTATAAACTGCAATATTGAATTTCATTTTGGGGATTAATAAAGTATTTTTCATTTCCTTTTAATTTCCATTGGACAGGGTTTAGCGTGTTAGCCTCAGTTCTTGTAAAATCTCGTTCCTCTCTCAAGATTCTGAGAGACTTGCATCTTATGCAAGCTAGCCACGTAGCGTTATTTCTTCTTGCTGCAGAGAATTTTTCTTCTAGAGTTTTATGAAAAACACTTTGTTTTGTACGTAGAAGCTTCTTTATAAATAAATGTGCCTTTAACACGTAAACGGGATCATTACGCACCAAAACAGTTCCATAAGTTAAATAACGGAACGATCAGTCGCATTTAGTTATTGACTCGATTTGTTTTGTCGTCGTGCGACGAAGGTTCTGTAAAAACCAACCTGAACTGAAAAACTGACATCAAACGTTCATCGGTTTTATGAAACAGCTGAGATTTGTATTCAGCAGTTGACGCCTGGAGGAGAGACAGGACGAACCCTCGGACTGCATCTTTAAACTGCTTTTTCTGCTTGCAGGTCCTGCAGGACTGCGACCCGCACCACAGCAAACTGGACCACCAGGAGATAAGCGCTGATCAGCAGGCGGAACCGGTTCGTCAAACCGAACTGGATCGTCAGACCGAACCGGATTATGAGGTGGAACCAGATCAGCAGGTGGAACCGGATCAGCAAGCGGAACCGGATTGTCAAACCAAACCGGATTATGAGGTGGAACCAGATCAGCAGGTGGAACCGGATCAGCAAGCGGAACCGGATTGTCAAACCAAACCGGATTATGAGGTGGAACCAGATCAGCAGGTGGAACCGGATCAGCAAGCGGAACCGGATTGTCAAACCAAACCGGATTATGAGGTGGAACCAGATCAGCAGGTGGAACCGGATCAGCAAGCGGAACCGGATTGTCAAACCAAACCGGATTATGAGGTGGAACCAGATCAGCGGGCGGAACCGGATCGTCAAACTGAACCGGATTATGAGGCGGAACCGGATCGTCAAACTGAACCGGATTATGAGGTGGAAGCAGATCAGCAGGTGGAACCGGATCAGCAGGCGGAACCGGATAGTCTGTTCGCGGCTGAAGACGAAACTCCAGCAGAGAAACAAGCCGCCGTCGTCCGGTTCCGTCCTGCAGGAATGTCCGGCGGTGGAGACCCTGACGTCTACAATCAGGAGCGGCGGGAGGAGGAAGAGGAGGATGCCTATCGGGCAGCTCTTCATCAGATGCTGCAGCTGCAGAAACACAAACCCGGCCGGCGGTTCAAGAGAAAAACTCTCATCAAAATGGCCAAACTGTTTGTGATCGCCAAAGGGCTGGACCCGAGAACGGCCTCGGCAGAAGAGCTGAAAGCCTTCACGGAGGCGGCGTCTTCGTCTCCAGCAGAAGCTCCGACTGGTTTCAACAGGAAGAGCAGAACCAGGCCTGGAAACCGGGGAAAAGACCAGAAGGTGTCCAACCCGCTCCACCACCAACTATCCCACCCAAAAACAGCTTCACAAGAACCGAAGTGCAGCGAAATCAGCTCCGCCGGAGAGGAAACAAAGATCTCTCCCGGCGGTGAAGGAAAAAAAACGAAGTCTGGACGAAGGAAAAAAGCGACACAAATCGCAGAAGAAGAAGAGGAAGGTTCTGCTGGTGAGGAAGGCGGTCCGACTGGGAGCGGAGAAGCCATCCTGAAGGTCAAGAAGAAGGCTGGTCGGCCGAAGAAAGAGAAGGCGAAGACATTTCCGCCACATCAGGCAGCCCCCGAGGCCATCTGCCAATCAGAAGAGCCCTCACAAGCTCCATTTGAGCAGAAAACTGGAGGAAAAGCCGGGAGAACGAGGAGCGCCGGGTCCAAACGCAGGACGAGCCGACAGGCTGCTCGCCACATCCAGACCGGAGAGGAGGAAAAGTCGCCGCCACCGGACGGGCGTTTGTCTCCTGAGACGATGTTTGAGACGCATGCCGCGAGGAAGAAGTCAGCTGCTGCAAAACGGCGAGGTAGAAAAGCTCTGCAGGTGACAACGCAGGAGGAAGGTGAGCCGGCCGCCAGCAGCGTTGGCGGTGGGAAACCAGGCAGAGGACGGAGACACAGCGAGGACAAAGCCGTTGAGCAAACGCTCAGCCTGACCTGTAAAACCAAACCGGTCTGGGAGGCGGCCGTGGAACCGCTGCATGTTCCCGCTTTTCCCGCCAAGCCGCTAACAGAATGTCAAACTAAAACGCCCCAAAGAAGCCGCGAGGAAACGTCCGAGAGGCACGCGAAGCGCTCGGCCTCGCCGCGCTGTGGATCGCCGAAACTAAAACCAGAACGGGACGACACTTTGGCGGAAAACGGCGAGACGGGCGAATGTTCGAAACCCAAGAAACTGCGGAAGAGGAGTAAGAAGTGCGAACGTGTGACCTCAGAAGCCGGCGCAGATTCCGCGAAGAGAAAAGTTCGTCCTGATGCGGCGAACAGAACAGGAGGCCAGCCAGAGGTCATGTGGACAACTCTGATAATGTCCAAAGCCGGGAAGACACGCCGGGCGGTGAGAGGAGGGGGACACCCGGGTGTGGACGCCGACGTGGACGTCACCGCTGCCTCGGACCCGAACCCGAACACTCGTCTTCCTCCTGCTTTGTCTCTGGATGTAAAACCTAAAGCTGCGGCCGCAGGACAAAAGAAACGCGGCCGAAAACCCAAACGTGCACGGAACGAAGACGCTTCTCCATCTTCAGGACGTCAACGGGAAGCAGGTCCAGACGGCCCAGAACCGGGACCGGCTGTGGAGGAAGACCGAAGAGAGACGGTGGGTCAGAAAGACGTCCTGATGCCCGCCGTGGAGGCTGACTGCGAAGCCTCGGCAGCAGACCTGAACCTGGAGGAAGACCTGAAGAAGAAGAAGAAGCGGGAGTGTAATGACGAGGCGATGCGTCCGTCTACGAGCGAAGGCGTGAAGACAGCGTCTCACGTCAGGAGAAGAAGGAAAAGCGGCGTGTTGAAAGGGACGCAACAAAAGACTGTCAAACCAGAACCAGAGGAGAAGGAAACATCCGGGACCAGGTTTGTCCCAGCCGAGGAACCCGCTGTTCCTGCAAAACCAACGAAGAAGAGAAGACGGAGGAGTAAAACGCACTGGATGGGGAATAAGAAGGTGAAGCGTCCTCGGATCGGCTCGCTCTGGACGAACCAGGCCGGCGTGGAAACTTTAACCGCTGCTGCTGAACAGGAAACCGTCAGCATGGTGGGTCAGGACACAACCGCCGGAGGTCCAGGCTGCCGCCGCCCAGAAGCACAGAAACCCCAGAAGAAGAGCCTCCGGTGTTCCTTCTGCGGCCGCGAGTTTCGCCACATCTCAGCGTTCACGCTCCACAAGCGAATCCACACAGGAGAGAAACCGTACAGATGTCGCACGTGTGGAAAGAGCTTCGCTCGGCTTTCCCTGCTCAAGCCGCACGCCAAGCTGCACGCCGCGCCGCACGCCGTGCCCCCGGCGGCGCCATGCCCGTGCTGCCGCAGGACCTTTAAAACCAAAACGCAGCTCATTCTTCACCTCACAAGTCATTTAAAGGACAGTTTGCAGACGCAGACCGGATCAGGGGGACGGTCCGGCCACGAAGACGCCTTCAGGCGCCGCGTTCGTCCAAGCGGAGCGGGTGGAAAACCACACGGCTGCTCCGCATGCGGGAAAACTTCCAGCATGACGCCGCATCCCGGCCGGTCCGAGCAGGAGCTTCAGGACACAGCGTTGTCCTGCAAACGACCACAACAAGCTGCCGCTTGCTCCGAGAGCGCAGATGCCGTGGTGACAACTTGGCACCGCTCGCCGTGCAGACAGCATGACGACCGGGCGGCGGGGGACGACCGGGCGGCGGGGGACGACCAGCGCCGCTCGCAGCGCTGCAGAGACGCGGCTGAAGAGACGGCGTGTCAGGCGTCTCTGCAGGAAGCAGCATCTGAAAGCAACATGGAGGACGAAGCAGGTCTGGCAGCAGCGGGGCAAACGGAGGAAACATCAGCACCTCCTCCGCCGTTGTCGCCAAGCTCCAGTCCCTCTGTGATGGACGTTGACGTACCGGCACCGTGTCCAGGCTCTGGCAGGACATGCCGGCCGTCCAGGCGTCTCCAGGTGGCGACCTGCAGACTGGGCGGTGGCTTCCTGTGCGGTCGCTGCGGAAGGTCGTTCTCCCGGTGGAACCAGCTGTGGCTCCATCAGCGTCTCCACCGGCGCGGCGGTGAAGCGTTCCGCTGCCGCTGCTGCCGGCTGGAGTTCCACTTCCTGGGTTCGTACGTCCGTCACCTGCAGGAGCACGCCGACGAGACGCCGCACGCATGTCCAGCGTGTCCGGACAGCTTCGCCAGCCAGGACGAGCTGAGCCGCCACATGTCCGCCTGCCGGCGGCGGGACGGGTTGGCGTGCGGCGTGTGTGCAAAACGTTTCTCCTCCTTTACAAACCTGGAGAAACACACGCTGCTGCATAAAGGCGCAAAACCCCACGTGTGCCTGGCGTGCAACCTCCCGTTCTCCCGCTACGCCGCCGTAACCGAGCACGCCAAGACGCACCGCCGGCACCTCGGCGTGCCGCAGCCGGCGCCGCTTCTGGAGCCGCTCCTCTTCCCATATCCCTGCAGGAAATGCAGCGCCAGCTTCTCCAGCGCCGACCTGCTGCAGGTGCATCAGGTGTGCCACCGCGGCGCCGGGACCGAGCCGGAGAGTCCCACAGAGACCGCCGCTTCCTGCGTTCCCGTTACGCCGCCGCGGGACGTCCCGTCTCAGCCGGCACGCCGTCTTCCTGCTAGCCAGAAAAAACACCTGTTCAGGTATCCGCACCCGGACCTCTTGTATGTGGTTCCCGCCGCCCCGGAGACGCCAGTCCTGGTTTCAGACGAAGAGGAGGAAGACCAGGACGCAGCTTCGCGGACGCCAGCGGCAGGTCTGGACTGCTCAGCTGATCCTGATCAGACCGCCGCCGGCTCGGACCCGCTGGACGGACTCGTTCAATCTCTGATCCCCGAAGCGGTGTGGGACGCCAACGACGGCGAGGATGTTGCTGCCGATCCCGTGCACGGCTGTGTGATGTGCACAGCGACCTTCACCGACGTCGCGAGGCTGCAGGAGCATTACGTCTTCCACGCCAGGAGGACGCCATCAGGACACCATGAAGACGCCATCAGGACACCATGAGGACGCCATGAGGACGCCATCAGGACACCAGGACGACGCCATCAGGACACCAGGACGACGCCATCAGGACACCAGGACGACGCCATCAGGACGCCATCAGGACACCAGGACGACGCCATCAGGACACCAGGACGACGCCATCAGGACGCCATCAGGACACCAGGACGACGCCAGGAGGACGTGACCAAAGATTTCCTGAACGTTTTTAGAAGCTGCAGATGATTTTCCTGGAAGGAAGAAACAAAACAAACTTTTAGTTGATAGAAAAACGTGAGACTGGAATCAGAAATGTTGTTTTATTGTTGTTTAAGAAAAACGGATTCTGCTGCTGAAACCCGACGTTTGTGTTCAGTCCGGCTGCTAATCAACGTTTTAGGTTTTATACGATTATTATAAAATTAGCATTTAAATCAATAGTAACTTGTGAAGATTTTTTTTGTTTTACTGTTTTTTTTTCTTTCATGTTTGTGAATTTGAACTTTTTGTTTTGTTTATATAGAATTTTTTTCAAGACAAAAAAAATCCACAAAAGTTGGTATCCAAAAATGTGAATTTTGTTTTGTCTTTTCACTTGATTTTTTTAGTCATTTTCTTGTGTGTAGTTTCACTATTTAGTTCAAATATTTAATTTTTCATTAATTTGGATTTGATTTAGTTATATGTAAATTAAAATGATTTAAAAAATGGATAATAAAAGAATAAATAAATAAAACTAAATTGTGATAATTATCCAAAAGTGTAACAAAATAATTTGTTCAATATTTTAAAACTTTTTTCGGCTTTTTATGATCATACTTTTTGTTTTTGGTTTTAATATTTTTAATTTGACAATTTCATTGTTCATTTTTTTTTGTCATACATCAGTATAAAAATATGACTGGAGTAAAATATTTTTCAATAGTAATGAAGCAAAAAGAAATTATATATATATATACACGTATAAATATATATATACATATATATATATATATACATATATGTATATATATATATATAATGTTTTTTTGTTTTTGTTTTTCCTCCTGATTTTTCCTTTTTTTCATGTAAAATTCGCTGTTAAAGTCATAAATATATTATTTTTCTCTTTTTACGCTTTTGTATAATTTCTTACAATTGTCAAAAAAATTTTCAAATAATTTTAATGCAATTTTTTTCAGGATGTTTCCACTTATGGACATAATTAATTTCTTTTGTTTTACTGGATTTTTTAAATATCTGACATAAAAACCCTTCAGAGTGTCTCTGGTGTTTGGTAAATGGGACCACCGATAAAAACTTCTTACTCAGTCTGGGCTGTTTTAGTATTTTTATGGGTTTTTAGGGAAATGTTTCTGCTTCCTTTGCTGCTCTTTGTAAAAAAATAGATGAATATATATTTTTATTCAACAGTATTTTCATACATTATGCTGTTATTCATGTTCCTGCTCAGTCATTATGTTGTAGATGGGGTCATGTGATCCCAGACTGATGACGGAAATGTTGCTAGAATGAAGCTGGATGTGAATAAATGTCAGTAAAACAAACAGTTTGATTTGTATTGATGATTCTGGACAGGTTTGATCTGGAACTGATTTATTGATGGATTCTGACAAACATGAACTAGTTTAGACCAGAAGAAGGAGGATGAAGCAACAGTCCAGACTCATTTCTGGGTTCACAGGTTGTCTCTGATCATGGAGACGTAAAGCTGGAACCAGTCGCGAAGCTCCACCATCTTCTCCTCCAGAGCGGACCTCAGGTCCTCAGTGGTGTCCTCGAGGCGCTCCTTGATGTCCTCAGCCGCCGTCTGGACCCTGGTCTTCATGTTCTCCACCTGCGACTGCATCAGATCGTTCAGGGTGGAGATCTTGGCCTGAGCATTGTCTCGCACCTGAGCGAAGTACGGGTCCAGCTTCGTCCTCACGTCCTCCACGTTGTTCATGGTACGGGACTGGAGCGCCTCAACGTAGTCGGCAACGTGTCTGAGAGGAAAAGCAGAGAGGATCGGATCTACAGTCCACGACTTTAGGCTCGTGTTCAGGTTTAAAGTTACTCGTGTTGCTTTTTCATCTGAAATAAAGAAGAAAAGCAGTTTTTCCATGACATGAAAAACTTTGTCTGCAGCTTCAACTTCCCAACATTTACTGCATGAAAGACTGAAAAACAAATATTTCCACATCTTTGGTGAGTAAGAAGCATTTCCGACCAGCTTTTTACCCGGAGCAACAGAAAATATCCTGTTAGGGTTCTACAACCAGGTGGTTTAAAGACGTCCTAAACATCAAACCCAGTTTCGATTCCAGATGCAGCGACTTCCACAGTCGACGCCTGGGTCCCGTCTAGTTATTTGACACGCTGTTGGTGGTTCCCAAATGACGCACACAGGTCACAGACCTTGTGGATTTGTTGATTGGAAACTGTTCCATAAACTACCTGATGATCGGATACGATGTAACTTCACCAGTATAATATGTCCGTGTAAAATGTGCATCAACCAGAGCGGTCAACATAAATGAAGCTTTCCCTCCTCTCCAGCAAAACCCGAGTGACTGGCCGACTGCCCTTCTAACTCCTCAACCCCACAACAACCCACGTGAACCCAATCCATATCACCATGACAACCATGCAACACCAACCATCCACCCAGTGATAATTCCCCACAAAAACTACATTTATGGCTCCAACACATATGTTCAGAGTGAAAAGTGGTGTAACTGCAAGGAGCAGAGAAAGGATAAAGAGCCTTACTGAACAGACTTCCCCATCGGCTGCGTCTTCGTCGCACTCACCTCTTGATCTCCTGGGTGTCTTTGTGGAGGCGTTTCCTCAGCTTGCGGGCGTAGGTGGAGACTCGGACCCTGACGTCATCGGCGTTCTGCTCCATCATGGTCTGCAGCTCCTGGGCGTAGGCCTCCGCCTGCTCGCGGGCTTCGCTCATGTGACCGCGCAGCTTGTCGCTCAGCAGCCGCAGGTCTTTCCCCAGACGCTCCGCGGTCTCCTGGGTGTAGGGCGCCAGCTTGGTCTGCAGGTCGTCCCTGTACATGGTCAGCTCCGACATGCTGTCCTGGATCAGGGTGCTGGTCGGGGGGGGGGGGGCAACATGGAGAGGTTCAGCTGGTTTTCAGAAGCATCTTTTATTGTTTGTCTTCATGAACTCATGCAGGTCAAAGGAGACGCTGCAGGTCTCAAAGTTTAGCCAGCAGCTCTCAACATGTCTCACCTCGCTGAGAGCTGCTGAGTCCTAATGCCCAGCTGAGAGGTTGCATAAGCCGAGCGGCCTCACCGACTCCAGCTGAAGCGCTTCCTCATCTTGTTTAGCAAATTCAGCAAAACCAGAACATGCAATCTCGTTTGTTTGGAATTTAATTCCTGAATCCTAAAAAGGTTCATTTTGCATCTAAATCATCTCACTGAGACCATGCTGTCTTTTACACCCAGTTTTAACTGGTTTAAAAACCTTCCAGCAACAATTCATTCATTTCCAAACCGCTGAAGGGTCTCTGGGAGCCAGGGCCTAGCCCAGCGATCATTGGGCGAGAGGCGGGTACGCCTGGTCAGGTCGCCACACGGAACAACAAACAACCACGGGACAGTCTAGAGTAACCAACTAAGCTAACATGCATGTGTTTGGATGGTGGGAGGAAAGCTCGTTCGTTTTAGAACTCGTTCATCTGCAACACAGTAATAAAATATATTTTTAATGGAACTAATTTCATCCTTTACAACAAATTTGATGGAAAAAAAACAAACACTTCAATTGAGAAGATTCAGACTGGAATGAGGTGAAATAAAGATAATTGAACTTGACAGGATAAAGTCCTGCATGGATGACCAGTATCACTAAACCAGTTATTAACATCTGGATGTACATCTCTATAAGAGATTTCCAACACTGCAAAAAGTTAGCTTTAAAAAAAAAAAAAACGAGGAAAAAGAAAGAAAAACTAAGTTTGTGTTGCTTAAAATAAGACAGTCTTCCATCTGAAGGAGAAAATTCGGCTTGTCAAGACCGTTCAAGACATGCGAAAATTTCTAACCTCACTGAACCCACAAATGCCTTAAAATGAGTGCATTCCAACAAATAAGTTAATTCATTCATTCATTTTCTGAACCACTTATTCCAATTCAGGGTGGTGGGGAAGCTGGAGCCTATCCCAGCTGGCTTTGGGCGACAGGCAGGGTACACCCTGGACAGCTCGCCAGTCCATCGCAGGGCCAAATAAGTTCATTTTTATTATAAAAATGTTTGAAATAAGAAAGAATTACTTTGGAAAAGCTATTTAAGATTTATACTTTTAGTTTAGAACTTCTAGTTTAAAACACAAATATCTATAATTGGTATTACAATCTTAGTAACAAGCTTAAAATTAGCTCACATAAAAACATAGAAAAGAAATATCTTTGCATAAACAAAGAGCATATAAAAGCTTGATTGAAGTTATTTAATCTTATTTAAATTTCAGGTTTCGCAGTGCTAGCTAGCGCTGCGTAAGGCTATATTAGCATGAAGCTAAGAAGCAGCGCTGGCTCTATGCTAGCACCAAATCATTTTAAGTTAATGTAGGGAAAACATGTCATGTTTATTTTTCAGTGAATGTATTCAGGGATGACATCACCTCAATTAATCTATATTTTCAGATTAAAGCTGAAAATGAACTATAAAGATGTTCAAAAATTATCTTAGCGCAGACTAAGCTAATGCTACATGATCAAGGAGGCTAGCAAGGATGCTAGCTGGTATTAAAAAAAAGCAACAACATGAAAAAAAAAAAAAACAAGAAATGTACTAAACAATTATGTATGAATTAATAGAAACGGAGACATTTCTGACGTTTTAGTAAATAATAAAAACATCTATCAGCAGATATAATAGTTAGCCACACAAGTTAATGTGAGAAAAGATCGGACAATAAGAACAAACAAACAAGATTCTTCTGAATTTCCTATAAATCTAATGTAATCCATCATTACTGATTTCATTAAGTGTAAATGCTTTGTTCAACTATTATGCATGATTGTAAAAAACAAAAACAAACAAACAAAAAAACTTAGAATAGAAAATGGTAAATTCAGAAAAATCATCTCTCTTGTTCTTTCTTAGTTTGGGAAATCTGTTAGTTTTGTCTGTAAAGCGTCTTGAGATGGCATTGCCGGGATTTGAGGCTATATAAATGAAATAAAATTGAACTGAAATGAATGTCACTACTCTGGCAGTTTATTTCACTTTACGGCCTGGATCTTATCTATTTAAATGTTTTTTTTTTTCCTTTGTTACGTTTTCCAGAGGACGTAGAACCTGAAGATAGAGTTCAGTTTGAAGGGGACATACTGCCATGTCAAGGAAGGTTTTACGCTAAAATACTGCAGAAAACGTCAAAGTCTTGCAGTCAGGGTTCAGCAGTGGCTCAAGTAACTTCAGTTACTGGCAGAATATTGATAAGAGACTCATTTTAGTTTTATTTAAATAAAAAATATCTGATTAATGTTGAAAAATCTGCAGCAGATGACAAACTGAGTGATTAAAAGAAAAGAAATGTGACAACCGTCCCCATTAGAATCCATTTCAGACGTATTCCTCAGGACGTCCAGCTGCAGGTTCTGCAGGGATGAAGAAGTAGTACTGCACTAAGTAATCAGGAGTAAACTCACTCCAGCTCTCTGCTGATCTGGGAGCTCTTGATGTCCTTCACCATCTCATCGGCCCTGGTGTTCAGGTCTGTGATGTAATCCTTAAACTTGTCCACCGTCACCTCCCATGTCTCCTTCAAGTCTTCCAGAGGAACGCTTCGAGCTCGGCAGCCTGCTTCACACAGAGGACTTCATCAGAAACTTTACAACGTGTAGAAACCAGGCGGAGGAAGTTTACAGTCCAGAAGTCTACTTTACACTTTACTGGGATTAGCTTACTCTTTACTGGGACTACTTTACACTTTACTGGGACTAGCTTACTCTTTACTGGGACTACTTTACACTTTACTGGGACTAGCTTACTCTTTACTGGGACTACTTTACACTTTACTGGGACTACTTTACACTTTACTGGGATTAGTTTACTCTTTACTGGGACTACTTTACACTTTACTGGGACTAGCTTACTCTTTACTGGGACTACTTTACACTTTACTGGGACTACTTTACACTTTACTGGGATTAGTTTACTCTTTACTGGGACTACTTTACACTTTACTGGGACTAGCTTACTCTTTACTGGGACTACTTTACACTTTACTGGGACTACTTTACACTTTACTGGGATTAGTTTACTCTTTACTGGGACTACTTTACACTTTACTGGGACTAGCTTACTCTTTACTGGGACTACTTTACTCTTTACTGGGACTACTTTACACTTTACTGGGATTAGTTTACTCTTTACTGGGACTACTTTACTCTTTACTGGGACTACTTTACTCTTTACTGGGATTAGTTTACTGTTTACTGGGACTACTTTACTCTTTACTGGGACTACTTTACACTTTACTGGGATTAGTTTACTCTTTACTGGGACTAGCTTACTCTTTACTGGGACTACTTTACACTTTACTGGGATTAGTTTACTCTTTACTGGGATTAGTTTACTCTTTACTGGGACTACTTTACTGGGACTACTTTACACTTTCCTGGGATTAGCTTACTCTTTACTGGGACTACTTTACTCTTTACTGGGACTACTTTACACTTTACTGGGACTAGCTTACTCTTTACTGGGACTACTTTACTCTTTACTGGGACTACTTTACACTTTACTGGGATTAGTATACTCTTTACTGGGACTACTTTACTCTTTACTGGGACTACTTTACACTTTACTGGGATTAGTTTACTCTTTACTGGGACTAGCTTACTCTTTACTGGGACTAGCTTACTCTTTACTGGGACTAGCTTATTCTTTACTGGGACTACTTTACTCTTTACTGGGACTACTTTACACTTTACTGGGATTAGTTTACTCTTTACTGGGACTAGCTTACTCTTTACTGGGACTACTTTACTCTTTACTGGGACTACTTTACTCTTTACTGGGACTACTTTACTCTTTACTGGGATTAGTTTACTCTTTACTGGGACTAGCTTACTCTTTACTGGGACTAGCTTACTCTTTCCTGGGACTAGCTTACTCTTTACTGGGACTAGCTTACTCTTTACTGGGACTACTTTACTCTTTACTGGGATTAGTTTACTCTTTACTGGGATTAGTTTACTCTTTACTGGGACTAGCTTACTCTTTACTGGGACTAGCTTACTCTTTACTGGGACTAGCTTACTCTTTACTGGGACTACTTTACTCTTTACTGGGACTACTTTACTCTTTACTGGGATTAGTTTACTCTTTACTGGGACTAGCTTACTCTTTACTGGGACTAGCTTACTCTTTCCTGGGACTAGCTTACTCTTTACTGGGACTAGCTTACTCTTTACTGGGACTACTTTACTCTTTACTGGGATTAGTTTACTCTTTACTGGGACTAGCTTACTCTTTACTGGGACTAGCTTACTCTTTACTGGGACTAGCTTACTCTTTACTGGGACTAGCTTACTCTTTCCTGGGACTACTTTACTCTTTCCTGGGACTAGCTTACTCTTTCCTGGGACTAGCTTACTCTTTCCTGGGACTAGCTTATTCTTTCCTGGGACTACGTTACACTTTCCTGGGACTAGCTTACTCTTTACTGGGACTACTTTACTCTTTCCTGGGACTAGCTTACTCTTTCCTGGGACTAGCTTACTCTTTACTTGGACTACTTTACTCTTTCCTGGGACTAGCTTACTCTTTCCTGGGACTACGTTACACTTTCCTGGGACTAGCTTACTCTTTCCTGGGACTAGCTTACTCTTTCCTGGGACTACGTTACACTTTACTGGGACTAGCTTACTCTTTACTTGGACTACTTTACTCTTTCCTGGGACTAGCTTACTCTTTCCTGGGACTACGTTACACTTTCCTGGGACTAGCTTACTCTTTCCTGGGACTAGCTTACTCTTTCCTGGGACTAGCTTACTCTTTCCTGGGACTAGCTTACTCTTTCCTGGGACTATCTTATTCTTTTCTGGGACTACGTTACACTTTACTGGGACTAGCTTACTCTTTCCTGGGACTAGCTTACTCTTTCCTGGGACTACGTTACACTTTACTGGGACTAGCTTATTCTTTCCTGGGACTACTTTACTCTTTACTGGGACTACTTTACTCTTTACTGGGACTAGCTTACTCTTTCCTGGGACTAGCTTACTCTTTCCTGGGACTAGCTTACTCTTTCCTGGGACTACGTTACACTTTACTGGGACTAGCTTACTCTTTCCTGGGACTACGTTACACTTTACTGGGACTAGCTTACTCTTTACTGGGACTAGCTTACTCTTTCCTGGGACTACTTTACACTTTACTGGGACTAGCTTACTCTTTCCTGGGACTAGCTTACTCTTTCCTGGGACTACGTTACACTTTACTGGGACTAGCTTACTCTTTCCTGGGACTAGCTTACTCTTTCCTGGGACTAGCTTACTCTTTCCTGGGACTAGCTTACTCTTCCCTGGGACTACTTTGCACTTTACTGGGACTAGCTTACTCTTTCCTGGGACTAGCTTACTCTTTCCTGGGACTACGTTACACTTTACTGGGACTAGCTTACTCTTTCCTGGGACTACGTTACACTTTACTGGGACTAGCTTACTCTTTCCTGGGACTAGCTTACTCTTTCATGGGACTAGCTTACTCTTTCATGGGACTAGCTTACACTTTACTGGGACTAGCTTACTCTTTCCTGGGACTAGTTTATTCTTTTCTGGGACTACGTTACACTTTACTGGGACTAGCTTACTCTTTCCTGGGACTAGCTTACTCTTTACTGGGACTACTTTACACTTTACTGGGACTAGCTTACTCTTTCCTGGGACTAGCTTACTCTTTCCTGGGACTAGCTTACTCTTTCCTGGGACTAGCTTACACTTTACTGGGACTAGCTTACTCTTTCCTGGGACTAGCTTACTCTTTCCTGGGACTAGCTTACTCTTTCCTGGGACTAGCTTACTCTTTACTGGGACTACTTTACACTTTACTGGGACTAGCTTACTCTTTCCTGGGACTAGCTTACTCTTTCCTGGGACTAGCTTACTCTTTCCTGGGACTACGTTACACTTTACTGGGACTACGTTACACTTTACTGGGACTACGTTACACTTTACTGGGACTAGCTTACTCTTTCCTGGGACTAGCTTACTCTTTCCTGGGACTACTTTACACTTTACTGGGACTACTTTACACTTTACTGGGACTAGCTTACTCTTTCCTGGGACTAGCTTACTCTTTCCTGGGACTAGCTTACTCTTTCCTGGGACTAGCTTACTCTATCCTGGGACTACGTTACACTTTACTGGGACTAGCTTACTCTTTCCTGGGACTACGTTACACTTTACTGGGACTAGCTTACTCTTTCCTGGGACTAGCTTACTCTTTACTGGGACTACTTTACTCTTTACTGGGACTAGCTTACTCTTTACTGGGACAAGCTTATTCTTTACTAGGACTACTTTACTCTTTCCTACTTTACTCGTTCCTAGTACTCCTTTACTAGTACTACTTTGCCTATTCCTAGTACTACTTTACTCCTGAGGATTTCTTTGCGTTTCTACACTAGTAAACAGTAGAAAAGGACATTTTGCCAAAGTGACCGTTTTCCAGGTGACTTTCCTGCGTCACAGTCACGCGTGTTGATTCTGACATGTCTCTTATGTCTTATTTAAACATTATTTCCAGCTGTTGCTGGTGAGAAGATGAAATCTTATTTACACGACGTCTTCTCAGACAAACGATCAAAAGGTTCGTGTGATTGTGTCATGAAAACCAGTCAGAAGTTTGACATATTTAAAATTCTGAGATTAAATCTGAAAGTGGATCGGTGTAAATGATCAGCCGCTGGGAGTTTAGTTTCCCAGCTAATGGAGTCTGTCTCCACTCTGAGAAAACATGTTTGCACAGGTGGGCAGAAACAGGACTCACCTGAGAAGACTGCGAGTGCGAGGATTACTGCCAACACCTTCATGATGGTCACCAGTAAGGACACCTGGGAATTCATGTGATGGATCAGATCAAAATCATCTCGTAAACATTGCAAACAGTTTGATCTCAGGAACTTTCTCTGCTCCAGTTTCTTTTTCAGATCAGAGATTAAAGTGAAGTTCGGATGGTTCCTTACCTGATGTGTGTGATCTGATCCGTGACGGCTGTGACAGGCTGAAGCCGTCTCTCAGTATTTATACTGTTTAGATGGCATTGATCCGATCCAATAAATGTCTGGAGGACTGCTGACCTGCGTCCGAAGTTCATTAACGGAGTCGCTGTCATCTTTATTGCTGTGTGTTGTTTTGGCTCCACGTCACACACTGAACACACACGCAGACATGCCAGGAATCTGCAAACACTGCGTTTGGGTTCCATCTGTAAAACGGAACTCTTTCCGTGTAACAGAAGCTCCAGATAGTCGGAGAAAATCCGGCTTTCCAGCACAAGCAGGCAGAGGTCAAAAGCATTGTTTAAGATCAGCTTCAGGGTGGCAGCGGTCGGTTCCAGAAGTTTTATAAGATGGGAAAGTTTCCAGACGTTTCACACAGATCAGAACAATAAATCAATAACTATTGTCTAAATGTCCTGAATTACAGGCAGCAAGTAAAGATTTGACTGTGAGAAGTGTTTGCCCTTCTCAGTTATTTCCACATTTTATAATCCGACAGAAAACTGAGGTTTTAAAACAGTGATTTTATTTATTAAAGAGAAAAACTCTCCGAGCCTTCGTGACCCCATGGGAAAAGTACAGAACCAGTTACCTGCAGGGGTCCGTCACACGGCCAAGGGGAGTTTCAGGCTTCTCCACAGCCTCAGCCCCACCGGGGGTTTTCCACCATCCTCCCCAGGACCAGGACCTCAAAAAGGCAGAAACACCAAAAGAAGAGTTCTGGAAAGTCCTTTAAGAATCCTGGAGAACTATTCCAGGACAACTTATAGATATGACAGACGTGATGGGATGAAAGGCTCTTTCAAACTGGACCGACTGGGATTCTGGACACGATTATTTTTCTAATGTTTTTTTTTTTGTTGTTTTAAAGGTTTTTCTAAAGGCAAAAAAAAAAAAGACAAAAGATCAAGAAAGAGTTTAAAAGAAGGGCGGGGGGATTTTTTTTTCCCAAATAAAAAAGTATACATTTCTTTGCAAAATAGGTAATAATTAGTATTCTACATTTTTGTGGTCTAACTGAACATTATATCTATCATTTAGTAAATATAAACTACTACTTAAATCAATTTGATGTCCATGACTGACTGAGTAAAATAATTTTTGTTTCCTCAAACAATTCAGATGAAAAGGGAAGAAATGTTATTTATGATGTTTCATATTGTTCCAAACAAAAGGTTTAATTAAAACATTTCCTTCAAATAAATATTTAATATAAACAAAAGATTTTGTACTTTGATTAAGACCAATACTTAAAAAGTAAAATCATGAAATTTCAAGCAAATGGAATGAATTACTGTGAGGACCCAGAAATTCAGCCACACAAGGAGCTGTAAACAGTAAGCAGTTTATTTGTGAATAAGGGATGTGGAGGAGACTGAGCAGAGGATCAATCCAGGTGGATGAGCAGGTGTTAGAGTCCAGGCTCCAGAGACAGGGTCAGGAGGTAAAGAGAACGGAAAAGTACTCATCCAGGACGAAAGAGAAGGCGCGGAGATCCAAAGACAAAGCAAGGGTCTGTGACCAGAAGATCCAAGAAACTAGAGGTGTCCGTCGTGGGCAAGGCAAGGCAAGGTGAAGCAGTCGGTCGGCAACTGGAGACGAGCCGTAGACCGCTGGAACACAACTAGACATGAGTCTGCTGATAACCTGGCAGAGGGGAAGAGATGGGAGGGAGTTTAAGTAGGCTGTGAGACATGAAAACCAGGTGAACTGAATGAAACTGATGAGAAACAGCAGAGGCAGTTAGGAAGCCACAGGTGGACAGAGTTTCCACTGAGTGCCGGCCGATCAGGGAAGAAACACATGACAGCAAAAAGTTTCATATCGTATCGGTGATACTCGCCCTGGATTTACCTGAATCCATACCAGATTTGCAGCACTCGGCTCGGAAAAACAGTAACTTTGAGCCTGATCAATAGTTTTTATCAGTTTCATGAAGTTATGTCTTCTTTATAACATACAAACATGTTCTGCTAAACCAGACCGTCTGCTTAAACCGGACCGAGATCTTATTAAACCGGACCGCGGTTTGCTTAAACCGGACCACGGTTCGCTTAAACCAGACCGAGATCTTGTTAAACCGGACCGCGGTTCGCTTAAACCGGACCGCGGTTCGCTTAAACCAGACCGAGATCTTGTTAAACCGGACCGCGGTTCGCTTAAACCGGACCGAGATCTTGTTAAACCGGACCGTGGTTTGCTTTAACCAGAACGAGATTGTTAAACCGGAACGAGATCTTGTTTAACCGGAACGAGATCTTGTTTAACCGGACCGTGGTTAGTTTAACCGGAACGAGATCTTGTTTAACCGGACCGTGGTTAGTTTAACCGGAACGAGATCTTGTTTAACCGGACCGTGGTTCGCTTAAACCGGACCGAGATCTTGTTAAACCGGACCGCGGTTCGCTTTAACCGGAACGAGATCGTTAAACCGGAACGAGATCTTGTTTAACCGGAACGAGATCTTGTTTAACCGGAACGAGATCTTGTTTAACCGGACCGTGGTTAGTTTAACCGGAACGAGATCTTGTTAAACCGGACCGCGGTTCGCTTAAACCGGACCGCGGTTCGCTTAAACCAGACCGAGATCTTGTTAAACCGGACCGCGGTTCGCTTAAACCAGACCGAGATCTTGTTAAACCGGACCGCGGTTCGCTTAAACCAGACCGAGATCTTGTTAAACCGGACCGCGGTTTGTTTAACCGGAACGAGATCTTGTTTAACCGGACCGTGGTTAGTTTAACCGGAACGAGATCTTGTTAAACCGGACCGCGGTTTGTTTAACCGGAACGAGATCTTGTTAAACCGGACCGCGGTTTGTTTAACCGGAACGAGATCTTGTTAAACCGGACCGCGGTTCGCTTAAACCGGACCGAGATCTTGTTAAACCGGACCGAGATCTTGTTAAACCGGACCGCGGTTCGCTTAAACCGGACCGAGATCTTGTTAAACCGGACCGTGGTTTGCTTTAACCAGAACGAGATTGTTAAACCGGAACGAGATCTTGTTTAACCGGAACGAGATCTTGTTTAACCGGACCGTGGTTAGTTTAACCGGAACGAGATCTTGTTTAACCGGACCGTGGTTAGTTTAACCGGAACGAGATCTTGTTTAACCGGACCGTGGTTCGCTTAAACCGGACCGAGATCTTGTTAAACCGGACCGCGGTTCGCTTAAACCGGACCGAGATCTTGTTAAACCGGACCGCGGTTCGCTTAAACCGGACCGAGATCTTGTTAAACCGGACCGCGGTTCGCTTAAACCGGACCGAGATCTTGTTAAACCGGACCGTGGTTTGCTTTAACCAGAACGAGATTGTTAAACCGGAACGAGATCTTGTTTAACCGGACCGTGGTTAGTTTAACCGGAACGAGATCTTGTTAAACCGGACCGTGGTTTGCTTTAACCAGAACGAGATTGTTAAACCGGAACGAGATCTTGTTTAACCGGACCGTGGTTAGTTTAACCGGAACGAGATCTTGTTAAACCGGACCGTGGTTAGTTTAACCGGAACGAGATCTTGTTAAACCGGAACGTGGTTTGCTTTAACCCGACCTTGGACCGCTTCTCGGGATCGCACGCTTCGTTTGTCAAACTATGAGCCCCAACCAGACCAAAAAGCAAAGGTCTTTGCAGTTCTCGTCCTTCTCCTCATCCTTCTTCTTGTCCTTCTTTATCATCTGTATGTCTTTCTCCATCTTCTGGATCTTGGTGAGCATGTACTTTTGCAGGGGTTTGTAGTCCTTGTCCTCTTTTTTGTCCTTCTTCTTGTTCTTCTTCATGTCATCCATATCGTCCATCATGTTCTGGATCTTGGAGCGCAGGTCTTTGTAGTTCTCGTCCTTCTTCTCGTCCTTCTTTACCTTCTTTATTTCTTTCTCCATCTCATCGATCTGAGACTACAGACTGATCTGAGACTACAGACTGGCCTCAGACCGATCTGAGACTACAGACCGCTCCGACACTAAAGACTGCTCCGAGACTACAGATCGATCCGAAACTACAGACCGATCCAAGACAACAGACCGATCCAAGACTACACACCGATCCGAGACTAAAGACCGATCCGAAACTACAGACCGATCCGAAACTACAGACCGACTGGAGACTACAGACCGATCCGAGACTACAGACCGATCCGAAACTACAGACCGATCCGAAACTACAGATCCGACGGAGACTACAGACCGGCCTGAGACTACAGACCACCCGAGACTACTGACCGCCCCGAGACTACAGACCGGCCTGAGACTAAAGACTGACCGGAGACTACAGACTGACCTGAGACTACAGACCGAACCGAGACTACAGACCCGACGGAGACTACAGACTGACCCGAGACTACAGACCGGCCGAGACTACAGACCCGACGGAGACTACAGACCGACCCGAGACTACAGACCGGCCTGAGACTACAGACCACCCGAGACTACAGACCGCCCGACACTACACACCGACTGGAGACTACAGACCGATCCAAGACTAGAGACCCGCCTGAGACTACAGACTGATCCGAGACTACAGACCGATCTGAGATCACAGACTGATCTGAGACTACAGACTGGCCTCAGACCGATCTGAGACTACAGACCGCTCCGACACTAAAGACCGCTCCGACACTAAAGACTGCTCCGAGACTACAGATCGATCCGAAACTACAGACCGATCCAAGACAACAGACCGATCCAAGACTACACACCGATCCAAGACTACAGACCGATCCGAGACTACACACCGATCCGAGACTACAGACCCGACGGAGACTACAGACCGGCCTGAGACTACAGACCGCCCGAGACTACAGGCCGCCCCGAGACTACAGACCGGCCTGAGACTACAGACTGACCGGAGACTACAGACTGACCTGAGACTACAGACCGAACCGAGACTACAGACCCGACGGAGACTACAGACTGACCCGAGACTACAGACCGGCCGAGACTACAGACCCGACGGAGACTACAGACCGACCCGAGACTACAGACCGGCCTGAGACTACAGACCACCCGAGACTACAGACCGCCCGACACTACACACCGACTGGAGACTACAGACCGATCCAAGACTAGAGACCCGCCTGAGACTACAGACTGATCCGAGACTACAGACCGATCTGAGATCACAGACTGATCTGAGACTACAGACTGGCCTCAGACCGATCTGAGACTACAGACCGCTCCGACACTAAAGACCGCTCCGACACTAAAGACTGCTCCGAGACTACAGATCGATACGAAACTACAGACCGATCCAAGACAACAGACCGATCCAAGACTACACACCGATCCAAGACTACAGACCGATCCGAGACTACACACCGATCCGAGACTACAGACCCGACGGAGACTACAGACCGGCCTGAGACTACAGACCACCCGAGACTACAGGCCGCCCCGAGACTACAGACCGGCCTGAGACTACAGACTGACCGGAGACTACAGACTGACCTGAGACTACAGACCGAACCGAGACTACAGACCCGACGGAGACTACAGACTGACCCGAGACTACAGACCGGCCGAGACTACAGACCCGACGGAGACTACAGACCGACCCGAGACTACAGACCGGCCTGAGACTACAGACCACCCGAGACTACAGACCGCCCGACACTACACACCGACTGGAGACTACAGACCGATCCAAGACTAGAGACCCACCTGAGACTACAGACTGATCCGAGACTACAGACCGATCTGAGATCACAGACTGATCTGAGACTACAGACTGGCCTCAGACCGATCTGAGACTACAGACCGCTCCGACACTAAAGACCGCTCCGACACTAAAGACTGCTCCGAGACTACAGATCGATCCGAAACTACAGACCGATCCAAGACAACAGACCGATCCAAGACTACACACCGATCCGAGACTACAGACCGATCCGAAACTACAGACCGATCCGAAACTACAGACCGACTGGAGACTACAGACCGATCCGAGACTACAGACCCGACGGAGACTACAGACCGGCCTGAGACTACAGACCACCGGAGACTACAGACCGACCCAAGACGACAGACCGCCCGACACTACAGACCGCTTCGAGACTACAGACCGCTCCAAGACTAAAGACCGCCCGAGACTACAGACCCCTTCGAGACTACAGACCGATCTGAGACTACACACCGATCCAAGACTACAGATCGACCGGAGACTACAGACCGATCCGAGACTACAGACCCCTGCGACACTAAAGACCGCTCCGACACTAAAGACCGCTCCGACACTAAAGACCGCTCCGAGACTACAGATCGATCCGAAACTACAGACCGATCCAAGACAACAGACCGATCCAAGACTACACACCGATCCAAGACTACAGATCGACCGGAGACTACAGACCGATCCGAGACTACAGACCCCTGCGACACTAAAGACCGCTCCGACACTAAAGACCGCTCCGACACTAAAGACCGCTCCGACACTAAAGACTGCTCCGAGACTACAGATCGATCCGAAACTACAGACCGACTGGAGACTACAGACCGATCCGAGACTACAGATCCGACGGAGACTACAGACCACCCGAGACTACAGGCCGCCCCGAGACTACAGACCGGCCTGAGACTACAGACTGACCGGAGACTACAGACTGACCTGAGACTACAGACCGAACCGAGACTACAGACCCGACGGAGACTACAGACTGACCCGAGACTACAGACCGGCCGAGACTACAGACCCGACGGAGACTACAGACCGACCCGAGACTACAGACCGACTGGAGACTACAGACCGATCCGAGACTACAGACCGATCCGAAACTACAGACCGATCCGAAACTACAGATCCGACGGAGACTACAGACCGGCCTGAGACTACAGACCACCCGAGACTACTGACCACCCCGAGACTACAGACCGGCCTGAGACTACAGACTGACCGGAGACTACAGACTGACCTGAGACTACAGACCGAACCGAGACTACAGACCCGACGGAGACTACAGACTGACCCGAGACTACAGACCGGCCGAGACTACAGACCCGACGGAGACTACAGACCGACCCGAGACTACAGACCGGCCTGAGACTACAGACCACCCGAGACTACAGACCGCCCGACACTACACACCGACTGGAGACTACAGACCGATCCAAGACTAGAGACCCGCCTGAGACTACAGACTGATCCGAGACTACAGACCGATCTGAGATCACAGACTGATCTGAGACTACAGACTGGCCTCAGACCGATCTGAGACTACAGACCGCTCCGACACTAAAGACCGCTCCGACACTAAAGACTGCTCCGAGACTACAGATCGATCCGAAACTACAGACCGATCCAAGACAACAGACCGATCCAAGACTACACACCGATCCAAGACTACAGACCGATCCGAGACTACACACCGATCCGAGACTACAGACCCGACGGAGAATACAGACCGGCCTGAGACTACAGACCACCCGAGACTACAGGCCGCCCCGAGACTACAGACCGGCCTGAGACTACAGACTGATCCGAGACTACAGACCGATCTGAGATCACAGACCGGCCTGAGACTACAGACCACCGGAGACTACAGACCGACCCAAGACGACAGACCGCCCGACACTACAGACCGCTTCGAGACTACAGACCGCTCCGAGACTAAAGACCGCCCGAGACTACAGACCCCTTCGAGACTACAGACCGATCTGAGACTACACACCGATCCAAGACTACAGATCGACCGGAGACTACAGACCGATCCGAGACTACAGACCCCTGCGACACTAAAGACCGCTCCGAGACTACAGATCGATCCGAAACTACAGACCGATCCAAGACAACAGACCGATCCAAGACTACACACCGATCGGAGACTACAGACCGATCGGAGACTACACACCAATCGGAGACTACACACCGATCCGAGACTACAGACCCGACGGAGACTACAGACCGATCCAAGACTAGAGACCCGCCTGAGACTACAGACTGATCCGAGACTACAGACCGATCTGAGATCACAGACTGATCTGAGACTACAGACTGGCCTCAGACCGATCTGAGACTACAGACCGCTCCGACACTAAAGACCGCTCCGACACTAAAGACTGCTCCGAGACTACAGATCGATCCGAAACTACAGACCGATCCAAGACAACAGACCGATCCAAGACTACACACCGATCCGAGACTACAGACCGATCCGAAACTACAGACCGATCCGAAACTACAGACCGACGGAGACTACAGACCGATCCGAGACTACAGACCCGACGGAGACTACAGACCGGCCTGAGACTACAGACCACCGGAGACTACAGACCGACCCAAGACGACAGACCGCCCGACACTACAGACCGCTTCGAGACTACAGACCGCTCCAAGACTAAAGACCGCCCGAGACTACAGACCCCTTCGAGACTACAGACCGATCTGAGACTACACACCGATCCAAGACTACAGATCGACCGGAGACTACAGACCGATCCGAGACTACAGACCCCTGCGACACTAAAGACCGCTCCGACACTAAAGACCGCTCCGAGACTACAGATCGATCCGAAACTACAGACCGACTGGAGACTACAGACCGATCCGAGACTACAGATCCGACGGAGACTACAGACCGGCCTGAGACTACAGACCACCCGAGACTACAGGCCGCCCCGAGACTACAGACCGGCCTGAGACTACAGACTGACCGGAGACTACAGACTGACCTGAGACTACAGACCGAACCGAGACTACAGACCCGACGGAGACTACAGACTGACCCGAGACTACAGACCGGCCGAGACTACAGACCCGACGGAGACTACAGACCGACCCGAGACTACAGACCGACTGGAGACTACAGACCGATCCGAGACTACAGACCGATCCGAAACTACAGACCGATCCGAAACTACAGATCCGACGGAGACTACAGACCGGCCTGAGACTACAGACCACCCGAGACTACTGACCGCCCCGAGACTACAGACCGGCCTGAGACTACAGACTGACCGGAGACTACAGACTGACCTGAGACTACAGACCGAACCGAGACTACAGACCCGACGGAGACTACAGACTGACCCGAGACTACAGACCGGCCGAGACTACAGACCCGACGGAGACTACAGACCGACCCGAGACTACAGACCGGCCTGAGACTACAGACCACCCGAGACTACAGACCGCCCGACACTACACACCGACTGGAGACTACAGACCGATCCAAGACTAGAGACCCGCCTGAGACTACAGACTGATCCGAGACTACAGACCGATCTGAGATCACAGACTGATCTGAGACTACAGACTGGCCTCAGACCGATCTGAGACTACAGACCGCTCCGAAACTAAAGACCGCTCCGACACTAAAGACTGCTCCGAGACTACAGATCGATCCGAAACTACAGACCGATCCAAGACAACAGACCGATCCAAGACTACACACCGATCCAAGACTACAGACCGATCCGAGACTACACACCGATCCGAGACTACAGACCCGACGGAGACTACAGACCGGCCTGAGACTACAGACCGCCCGAGACTACAGGCCGCCCCGAGACTACAGACCGGCCTGAGACTACAGACTGACCGGAGACTACAGACTGACCTGAGACTACAGACCGAACCGAGACTACAGACCCGACGGAGACTACAGACTGACCCGAGACTACAGACCGGCCGAGACTACAGACCCGACGGAGACTACAGACCGACCCGAGACTACAGACCGGCCTGAGACTACAGACCACCCGAGACTACAGACCGCCCGACACTACACACCGACTGGAGACTACAGACCGATCCAAGACTAGAGACCCGCCTGAGACTACAGACTGATCCGAGACTACAGACCGATCTGAGATCACAGACTGATCTGAGACTACAGACTGGCCTCAGACCGATCTGAGACTACAGACCGCTCCGACACTAAAGACCGCTCCGACACTAAAGACTGCTCCGAGACTACAGATCGATCCGAAACTACAGACCGATCCAAGACAACAGACCGATCCAAGACTACACACCGATCCGAGACTACAGACCGATCCGAAACTACAGACCGATCCGAAACTACAGACCGACTGGAGACTACAGACCGATCCGAGACTACAGACCCGACGGAGACTACAGACCGGCCTGAGACTACAGACCACCGGAGACTACAGACCGACCCAAGACGACAGACCGCCCGACACTACAGACCGCTTCGAGACTACAGACCGCTCCAAGACTAAAGACCGCCCGAGACTACAGACCCCTTCGAGACTACAGACCGATCTGAGACTACACACCGATCCAAGACTACAGATCGACCGGAGACTACAGACCGATCCGAGACTACAGACCCCTGCGACACTAAAGACCGCTCCGACACTAAAGACTGCTCCGACACTAAAGACTGCTCCGAGACTACAGATCGATCCGAAACTACAGACCGATCCAAGACAACAGACCGATCCAAGACTACACACCGATCCAAGACTACAGACCGATCCGAGACTACACACCGATCCGAGACTACAGACCCGACGGAGACTACAGACCGGCCTGAGACTACAGACCGCCCGAGACTACAGGCCGCCCCGAGACTACAGACCGGCCTGAGACTACAGACTGACCGGAGACTACAGACTGACCTGAGACTACAGACCGAACCGAGACTACAGACCCGACGGAGACTACAGACTGACCCGAGACTACAGACCGGCCGAGACTACAGACCCGACGGAGACTACAGACCGACCCGAGACTACAGACCGGCCTGAGACTACAGACCACCCGAGACTACAGACCGCCCGACACTACACACCGACTGGAGACTACAGACCGATCCAAGACTAGAGACCCGCCTGAGACTACAGACTGATCCGAGACTACAGACCGATCTGAGATCACAGACTGATCTGAGACTACAGACTGGCCTCAGACCGATCTGAGACTACAGACCGCTCCGACACTAAAGACCGCTCCGACACTAAAGACTGCTCCGAGACTACAGATCGATACGAAACTACAGACCGATCCAAGACAACAGACCGATCCAAGACTACACACCGATCCAAGACTACAGACCGATCCGAGACTACACACCGATCCGAGACTACAGACCCGACGGAGACTACAGACCGGCCTGAGACTACAGACCACCCGAGACTACAGGCCGCCCCGAGACTACAGACCGGCCTGAGACTACAGACTGACCGGAGACTACAGACTGACCTGAGACTACAGACCGAACCGAGACTACAGACCCGACGGAGACTACAGACTGACCCGAGACTACAGACCGGCCGAGACTACAGACCCGACGGAGACTACAGACCGACCCGAGACTACAGACCGGCCTGAGACTACAGACCACCCGAGACTACAGACCGCCCGACACTACACACCGACTGGAGACTACAGACCGATCCAAGACTAGAGACCCACCTGAGACTACAGACTGATCCGAGACTACAGACCGATCTGAGATCACAGACTGATCTGAGACTACAGACTGGCCTCAGACCGATCTGAGACTACAGACCGCTCCGACACTAAAGACCGCTCCGACACTAAAGACTGCTCCGAGACTACAGATCGATCCGAAACTACAGACCGATCCAAGACAACAGACCGATCCAAGACTACACACCGATCCGAGACTACAGACCGATCCGAAACTACAGACCGATCCGAAACTACAGACCGACTGGAGACTACAGACCGATCCGAGACTACAGACCCGACGGAGACTACAGACCGGCCTGAGACTACAGACCACCGGAGACTACAGACCGACCCAAGACGACAGACCGCCCGACACTACAGACCGCTTCGAGACTACAGACCGCTCCAAGACTAAAGACCGCCCGAGACTACAGACCCCTTCGAGACTACAGACCGATCTGAGACTACACACCGATCCAAGACTACAGATCGACCGGAGACTACAGACCGATCCGAGACTACAGACCCCTGCGACACTAAAGACCGCTCCGACACTAAAGACCGCTCCGACACTAAAGACCGCTCCGAGACTACAGATCGATCCGAAACTACAGACCGATCCAAGACAACAGACCGATCCAAGACTACACACCGATCCAAGACTACAGATCGACCGGAGACTACAGACCGATCCGAGACTACAGACCCCTGCGACACTAAAGACCGCTCCGACACTAAAGACCGCTCCGACACTAAAGACCGCTCCGACACTAAAGACTGCTCCGAGACTACAGATCGATCCGAAACTACAGACCGACTGGAGACTACAGACCGATCCGAGACTACAGATCCGACGGAGACTACAGACCACCCGAGACTACAGGCCGCCCCGAGACTACAGACCGGCCTGAGACTACAGACTGACCGGAGACTACAGACTGACCTGAGACTACAGACCGAACCGAGACTACAGACCCGACGGAGACTACAGACTGACCCGAGACTACAGACCGGCCGAGACTACAGACCCGACGGAGACTACAGACCGACCCGAGACTACAGACCGACTGGAGACTACAGACCGATCCGAGACTACAGACCGATCCGAAACTACAGACCGATCCGAAACTACAGATCCGACGGAGACTACAGACCGGCCTGAGACTACAGACCACCCGAGACTACTGACCACCCCGAGACTACAGACCGGCCTGAGACTACAGACTGACCGGAGACTACAGACTGACCTGAGACTACAGACCGAACCGAGACTACAGACCCGACGGAGACTACAGACTGACCCGAGACTACAGACCGGCCGAGACTACAGACCCGACGGAGACTACAGACCGACCCGAGACTACAGACCGGCCTGAGACTACAGACCACCCGAGACTACAGACCGCCCGACACTACACACCGACTGGAGACTACAGACCGATCCAAGACTAGAGACCCGCCTGAGACTACAGACTGATCCGAGACTACAGACCGATCTGAGATCACAGACTGATCTGAGACTACAGACTGGCCTCAGACCGATCTGAGACTACAGACCGCTCCGACACTAAAGACCGCTCCGACACTAAAGACTGCTCCGAGACTACAGATCGATCCGAAACTACAGACCGATCCAAGACAACAGACCGATCCAAGACTACACACCGATCCAAGACTACAGACCGATCCGAGACTACACACCGATCCGAGACTACAGACCCGACGGAGAATACAGACCGGCCTGAGACTTCAGACCACCCGAGACTACAGGCCGCCCCGAGACTACAGACCGGCCTGAGACTACAGACTGATCCGAGACTACAGACCGATCTGAGATCACAGACCGGCCTGAGACTACAGACCACCGGAGACTACAGACCGACCCAAGACGACAGACCGCCCGACACTACAGACCGCTTCGAGACTACAGACCGCTCCGAGACTAAAGACCGCCCGAGACTACAGACCCCTTCGAGACTACAGACCGATCTGAGACTACACACCGATCCAAGACTACAGATCGACCGGAGACTACAGACCGATCCGAGACTACAGACCCCTGCGACACTAAAGACCGCTCCGAGACTACAGATCGATCCGAAACTACAGACCGATCCAAGACAACAGACCGATCCAAGACTACACACCGATCGGAGACTACAGACCGATCGGAGACTACACACCAATCGGAGACTACACACCGATCCGAGACTACAGACCCGACGGAGACTACAGACCGATCCAAGACTAGAGACCCGCCTGAGACTACAGACTGATCCGAGACTACAGACCGATCTGAGATCACAGACTGATCTGAGACTACAGACTGGCCTCAGACCGATCTGAGACTACAGACCGCTCCGACACTAAAGACCGCTCCGACACTAAAGACTGCTCCGAGACTACAGATCGATCCGAAACTACAGACCGATCCAAGACAACAGACCGATCCAAGACTACACACCGATCCGAGACTACAGACCAATCCGAAACTACAGACCGATCCGAAACTACAGACCGACGGAGACTACAGACCGATCCGGGACTACAGACCCGACGGAGACTACAGACCGGCCTGAGACTACAGACCACCGGAGACTACAGACCGACCCAAGACGACAGACCGCCCGACACTACAGACCGCTTCGAGACTACAGACCGCTCCAAGACTAAAGACCGCCCGAGACTACAGACCCCTTCGAGACTACAGACCGATCTGAGACTACACACCGATCCAAGACTACAGATCGACCGGAGACTACAGACCGATCCGAGACTACAGACCCCTGCGACACTAAAGACCGCTCCGACACTAAAGACCGCTCCGAGACTACAGATCGATCCGAAACTACAGACCGACTGGAGACTACAGACCGATCCGAGACTACAGATCCGACGGAGACTACAGACCGGCCTGAGACTACAGACCACCCGAGACTACAGGCCGCCCCGAGACTACAGACCGGCCTGAGACTACAGACTGACCGGAGACTACAGACTGACCTGAGACTACAGACCGAACCGAGACTACAGACCCGACGGAGACTACAGACTGACCCGAGACTACAGACCGGCCGAGACTACAGACCCGACGGAGACTACAGACCGACCCGAGACTACAGACCGACTGGAGACTACAGACCGATCCGAGACTACAGACCGATCCGAAACTACAGACCGATCCGAAACTACAGATCCGACGGAGACTACAGACCGGCCTGAGACTACAGACCACCCGAGACTACTGACCGCCCCGAGACTACAGACCGGCCTGAGACTACAGACTGACCGGAGACTACAGACTGACCTGAGACTACAGACCGAACCGAGACTACAGACCCGACGGAGACTACAGACTGACCCGAGACTACAGACCGGCCGAGACTACAGACCCGACGGAGACTACAGACCGACCCGAGACTACAGACCGGCCTGAGACTACAGACCGGCCTGAGACTACAGACCACCCGAGACTACAGACCGCCCGACACTACACACCGACTGGAGACTACAGACCGATCCAAGACTAGAGACCCGCCTGAGACTACAGACTGATCCGAGACTACAGACCGATCTGAGATCACAGACTGATCTGAGACTACAGACTGGCCTCAGACCGATCTGAGACTACAGACCGCTCCGAAACTAAAGACCGCTCCGACACTAAAGACTGCTCCGAGACTACAGATCGATCCGAAACTACAGACCGATCCAAGACAACAGACCGATCCAAGACTACACACCGATCCAAGACTACAGACCGATCCGAGACTACACACCGATCCGAGACTACAGACCCGACGGAGACTACAGACCGGCCTGAGACTACAGACCGCCCGAGACTACAGGCCGCCCCGAGACTACAGACCGGCCTGAGACTACAGACTGACCGGAGACTACAGACTGACCTGAGACTACAGACCGAACCGAGACTACAGACCCGACGGAGACTACAGACTGACCCGAGACTACAGACCGGCCGAGACTACAGACCCGACGGAGACTACAGACCGACCCGAGACTACAGACCGGCCTGAGACTACAGACCACCCGAGACTACAGACCGCCCGACACTACACACCGACTGGAGACTACAGACCGATCCAAGACTAGAGACCCGCCTGAGACTACAGACTGATCCGAGACTACAGACCGATCTGAGATCACAGACTGATCTGAGACTACAGACTGGCCTCAGACCGATCTGAGACTACAGACCGCTCCGACACTAAAGACCGCTCCGACACTAAAGACTGCTCCGAGACTACAGATCGATCCGAAACTACAGACCGATCCAAGACAACAGACCGATCCAAGACTACACACCGATCCGAGACTACAGACCGATCCGAAACTACAGACCGATCCGAAACTACAGACCGACTGGAGACTACAGACCGATCCGAGACTACAGACCCGACGGAGACTACAGACCGGCCTGAGACTACAGACCACCGGAGACTACAGACCGACCCAAGACGACAGACCGCCCGACACTACAGACCGCTTCGAGACTACAGACCGCTCCAAGACTAAAGACCGCCCGAGACTACAGACCCCTTCGAGACTACAGACCGATCTGAGACTACACACCGATCCAAGACTACAGATCGACCGGAGACTACAGACCGATCCGAGACTACAGACCCCTGCGACACTAAAGACCGCTCCGACACTAAAGACCGCTCCGAGACTACAGATCGATCCGAAACTACAGACCGATCCAAGACAACAGACCGATCCAAGACTACACACCGATCCGAGACTACACACCGATCCAAGACTACACACCGATCCGAGACTACAGACCGATCGGAGACTACACACCAATCGGAGACTACACACCGATCCGAGACTACAGACCCGACGGAGACTACAGACCGGCCTGAGACTATAGACCGACCCGAGATTACAGACAGACCTGACACTACAGACCGAACCGAGACTACAGACCGAACCGAGACTACAGACCCGACGGATACTACAGACCCAACGGAGACTACAGACCGGCGTGAGACTACAGACCACCGGAGACTACAGACCGACCCGAGACTACAGACCGACCCGAGACTACAGACCCGACGGAGACTACAGACCGACCCGAGACTACAGACCGGCCTGAGACTACAGACCACCGGAGACTACAGACCGACCCGAGACTACACACCGAGTGGAGACTACAGACCGCCCGAGACTACAGACCGACCCGAGACTACAGACCACCTGAGACTACAGACCCGACAAAGACTACAGACCGGCCTGAGACTACAGACCGCCTGAGACTACAGACCGCCAGAGACTACAGACCACCTGAGACTACAGACCGACCCGAGACTACAGACCGCCCGAGACTACAGACCCGACGGAGACTACAAACCGCCCAAGACTACAGACCCAACGGAGACTACAGACCGACCCGAGACTACAGACCCAACGGAGACTACAGACCGACGGACACTACAGACCGCCTGAGCCTACAGACCGACCCAAGACTACAGACCACCTGAGACTACAGACCCGACGGAGACTACAGACCGCCCGAGACTACAGACCCAACGGAGACTACAGACCGACCCGAGACTACAGACCCACCCGAGACTACAGACCGACCCAAGAATACAGACCACCTGAGACTACAGACCCGACGGACACTACAGACCGCCTGAGCCTACAGACCGACCCGAGACTACAGACCACCTGAGACTACAGACCCGACGGAGACTACAGGCCGCCCGAGACTACAGACCGGCCTGAGACTACAGACTGACCGGAGACTACAGACTGACCTGAGACTACAGACCGAACCGAGACTACAGACCCGACGGAGACTACAGACCGACCCGAGACTACAGACCGATCCGAAACTACAGACCGACTGGAGACTACAGACCGATCCGAGACTACAGATCCGACGGAGACTACAGACCGGCCTGAGACTATAGACCGACCGGAGACTACAGACCACCCGAGACTACAGACCGCCCGACACTACACACCGACTGGAGACTACAGACCGATCCAAGACTAGAGACCCGCCTGAGACTACAGACCGATCTGAGATCACAGACCGATCTGAGACTACAGACCGCTCCGACACTAAAGACCGCTCCGACACTAAAGACTGCTCCGAGACTACAGATCGATCCGAAACTACAGACCGATCCAAGACAACAGACCGATCCAAGACTACACACCGATCCGAGACTACAGACCGATCCGAAACTACAGACCGACTGGAGACTACAGACCGATCCGAGACTACAGACCCGACGGAGACTACAGACCGATCCGAAACTACAGACCGACTGGAGACTACAGACCGATCCGAGACTACAGATCCGACCCGAGACTACAGACCGGCCTGAGACTATAGACCGACCGGAGACTACAGACTGACCCGAGACTACAGACCGAACCGAGACTACAGACCGAACCGAGACTACAGACCCGACGGAGACTACAGACCGAACCGAGACTACAGACCGAACCGAGACTACAGACCCGACGGAGACTACAGACCGGCCTGAGACTACAGACCCCCGGAGACTACAGACCGACCCAAGACGACAGACCGCCCGACACTACAGACCGCTTCGAGACTACAGACCGCTCCAAGACTAAAGACCGCCCGAGACTACAGACCCCTTCGAGACTACAGACCGATCTGAGACTACACACCGATCCAAGACTACAGATCGACCGGAGACTACAGACCGATCTGAGACTACACACCGATCCAAGACTACAGATCGACCGGAGACTACAGACCGATCCGAGACTACAGACCCCTGCGACACTAAAGACCGCTCCGAGACTACAGATCGATCCGAAACTACAGACCGATTCAAGACTACACACCGATCCGAGACTACAGACCGATCGGAGACTACACACCAATCGGAGACTACACACCGATCCGAGACTACAGACCCGACGGAGACTACAGACCGGCCTGAGACTATAGACCGACCCGAGATTACAGACAGACCCGACACTACAGACCGAACCGAGACTACAGACCGAACCGAGACTACAGACCCGACGGAGACTACAGACCCGACGGAGACTACAGACCGGCCTGAGACTACAGACCACCGGAGACTACAGACCGACCCGAGACTACAGACCGACCCGAGACTACAGACCCGACGGAGACTACACACCGGCCTGAGACTACAGACCGCCCCGAGACTACAGACCCGACGGAGACTACAGACCGACCCGAGACTACAGACCGGCCTGAGACTACAGACCGCCCCGAGACTACAGACCCGACGGAGACTACAGACCGACCCGAGACTACAGACCGGCCTGAGACTACAGACCGCCCCGAGACTACAGACCCGACGGAGACTACAGACCGACCCGAGACTATAGACCGACCGGAGACTACAGACCACCCGAGACTACAGACCGCCCGACACTACACACCGACTGGAGACTACAGACCGATCCAAGACTAGAGACCCGCCTGAGACTACAGACCGATCTGAGATCACAGACCGATCTGAGACTACAGACCGCTCCGACACTAAAGACCGCTCCGACACTAAAGACTGCTCCGAGACTACAGATCGATCCGAAACTACAGACCGATCCAAGACAACAGACCGATCCAAGACTACACACCGATCCGAGACTACAGACCGATCCGAAACTACAGACCGACTGGAGACTACAGACCGATCCGAGACTACAGACCCGACGGAGACTACAGACCGATCCGAAACTACAGACCGACTGGAGACTACAGACCGATCCGAGACTACAGATCCGACCCGAGACTACAGACCGGCCTGAGACTATAGACCGACCGGAGACTACAGACTGACCCGAGACTACAGACCGAACCGAGACTACAGACCGAACCGAGACTACAGACCCGACGGAGACTACAGACCGAACCGAGACTACAGACCGAACCGAGACTACAGACCCGACGGAGACTACAGACCGGCCTGAGACTACAGACCCCCGGAGACTACAGACCGACCCAAGACGACAGACCGCCCGACACTACAGACCGCTTCGAGACTACAGACCGCTCCAAGACTAAAGACCGCCCGAGACTACAGACCCCTTCGAGACTACAGACCGATCTGAGACTACACACCGATCCAAGACTACAGATCGACCGGAGACTACAGACCGATCTGAGACTACACACCGATCCAAGACTACAGATCGACCGGAGACTACAGACCGATCCGAGACTACAGACCCCTGCGACACTAAAGACCGCTCCGAGACTACAGATCGATCCGAAACTACAGACCGATTCAAGACTACACACCGATCCGAGACTACAGACCGATCGGAGACTACACACCAATCGGAGACTACACACCGATCCGAGACTACAGACCCGACGGAGACTACAGACCGGCCTGAGACTATAGACCGACCCGAGATTACAGACAGACCCGACACTACAGACCGAACCGAGACTACAGACCGAACCGAGACTACAGACCCGACGGAGACTACAGACCCGACGGAGACTACAGACCGGCCTGAGACTACAGACCACCGGAGACTACAGACCGACCCGAGACTACAGACCGACCCGAGACTACAGACCCGACGGAGACTACACACCGGCCTGAGACTACAGACCGCCCCGAGACTACAGACCCGACGGAGACTACAGACCGACCCGAGACTACAGACCGGCCTGAGACTACAGACCGCCCCGAGACTACAGACCCGACGGAGACTACAGACCGACCCGAGACTACAGACCGGCCTGAGACTACAGACCGCCCCGAGACTACAGACCCGACGGAGACTACAGACCGACCCGAGACTACAGACCGACCCGAGACTACACACCGACTGGAGACTACAGACCGCCCGAGACTACAGACCGACCCAAGACTACAGACCACCTGAGACTACAGACCCGACAAAGACTACAGACCGCCAGAGACTACAGACCACCTGAGACTACAGACCCGACGGAGACTACAAACCGCCCAAGACTACAGACCCAACGGAGACTACAGACCGACCTGAGACTACAGACCGACCCGAGACTACAGACCGCCAGAGACTACAGACCCGACGGAGACTACAGACCGCCCGAGACTACAGACCCAACGGAGACTACAGACCGACCTGAGACTACACACCGACCCGAGACTACAGACCGCCAGAGACTACAGACCCAACGGAGACTACAGACCGACCAGAGACTACAGACCGACCCGAGACTACAGACCGCCAGAGACTACAGACCCGACGGAGACTACAGACCCGACGGAGACTACAGACCGACCTGAGACTACAGACCGACCTGAGACTACAGACCGACCCGAGACTACAGACCGCCAGAGACTACAGACCGCCCGAGACTACAGACCCGACGGAGACTACAGACCGACCTGAGACTACAGACCGACCCGAGACTACAGACCGCCAGAGACTACAGACCGCCCGAGACTACAGACCCGACGGAGACTACAGACCCGACAGAGACTACAGACCGCCCGAGACTACAGACCCAACGGAGACTACAGACCGACCTGAGACTACAGACCGACCTGAGACTACAGACCACCCGAGACTACAGACCCAACGGAGACTACAGACCGACCTGAGACTACACACCGACCCGAGACTACAGACCGCCAGAGACTACAGACCGGACGGAGACTACAGACCGGCCTGAGACTACAGACCGCCCAAGACTACAGACCCGACGGAGACTACAGACCAGCCTGAGACTATAGACCGCTGCGAGACTGATCTGAGACCGGTTCATGGTTGTTCTTAGACGCGGGCCTTATTTGAAACTTGCAAACAGCATGAACACTTTGCACCAAAAGTATCTTCTAACTCTAATTTCTCTGTCAGACGGCACCGTAGGACATCATCTTTGTAATGAGAAGAACGAAACGATGCGGATAATTAGAGAAACAAATCCAACAGCAAGTGTTCTGAAAACATTCTGCAAGTCCAGAGGCAACGTTCCTGATGTTTAGAATCAATAGGAAGGAGATGGGAATTCTGGACGGGATGGAGACGGGACTGTGAGGAACTCTGGACTTTCCAGAAAGAAACTTGAATTCATTTCAAGATTAAAAGTGCTTTTTGTTCCATGATGATGTATTTTCCATATTCTCCCGGATCAGGTTCAACCACACAGAGGTAAAGAAAACCGTAAAATTCCACCTGTTGCAGGACAAACATTTCTCTAAGATGGAAAGACATGCACGGATCCGCCATGGATCCATGAATCAAACACCAGCTGTAATCTTGCAGTGAAAAGAAATGGAGAGTTCTGGAAGGTTAAATTACGGATTGACAACTTTTCCGGGATCAGAACATATCTGTGCAGGCAACTGATGGATGATGCTGTTGACTTTATGGAGGGGGGGGATTACTTCATGAATGTTGATTATATTATAGGAACTTTTTTTTACTTTAACGAAAAGATAAGTGTTACAAAATGATAACTTTTTTTCTTAAATGCCCCAAAAGAAAAAGCAGCTGAAACGGCCTGAAAGGAGTGGCACACTCTATTTGTGTTGATGAGTTTATTTATGAGCAGAAACAGAAAAGCACAACAACAAAGTGTCGTTTTAATCTTGCAGCTCTTTTTTCCCGCACACTGATTTTGGAGGCGATTTAAACATATGAGCTGAAAGAAACAAGACAATTAAAGTCTCTGAATATTAATTTCCCTAAAACCAACAGAAGACGTCAGAATTAGATTGAAAAGATCATTTTTTGCGGCACCACCAGAAGAAGAGGCTGATGAGACGATGAACGCTGCGAGGGTCTGGAGAAAAGCCGAAACTCGGTGCATTCAGGAGTATCTCTGGGTAAAGGAAGACCACAGACAGGCCATCTTGTCCCTCTTAGCCTCACAGCTGTCGTCCTTCGGCTTGTCCTCCTTTTCATAATCTTTTTTATCATCTTCTTCATCTCTGTGGACGATGGAGTAGGTTTTGGTGTCAACCTGACGCTTTAATTTCTCGGTCATACGTTGTATTTGCTTTTTAAATGTCACAAAAAAGTTTTCTACTTCATCGTCCAGGTCTTCGTAATGGACAGTCTGCCTAATGCCCTTCTTTTTGTCCTTCTTCTTGTCCTTCTTTTTGTCCTTCTTCTTGTCCTTCTTCTTGTCCTTCTTCTCGTCCTTCTCATCTTTCTCATCCTTTTTCTTGTCCTTTTTCTTGTCCTTCTTCTTGTTCTTTAAGTTTTTCTTTATCTTTTGGATCCTGGAGAGCAGGGCATTGTAGTTCTTCATTTTGTCCTTCTTTTTGTTCTTCTTCATGTCACCCATGTCGTCAAACATGTCCTGGAGCTTGGAGAGCAGGTCTTTGTAGTTCTTGTCCTTGTTCTCGTCCTTCTCCTCGTCCTTCTTCTCGTACTTCTTTATCTCCTTTATTTCTCTGTTCATATCATTGATCTTGGAGATAATGGACTTTTTCAGGGCTTTGTAGTTCATGTCCTTCTCGTCCTTCTTGTCCCTCCTCATTTTCTCTATGTCTGCCTTCATCTTCTGGATCTTGGAGGACAGGTCTTTGCATTTCTTGTCCTTCTTCTCGTCCTTCTCCTCATCCTTCTTCTTGTCCTTCTTTATCATCTGTATGTCTTTCTCCATCTTCTGGATCTTGGTGAGCATGTACTTTTGCAGGGGTTTGTAGTCCTTGTCCTCTTTTTTGTCCTTCTTCTTGTTCTTCTTCATGTCATCCATATCGTCCATCATGTTCTGGATCTTGGAGAGCAGGTCTTTGTAGTTCTTGTCCTTGTTCTCGTCCTTCTTCTCGTCCTTCTTCTTGTCCTTCTTTACCTTCTTTATTTCTTTCTCCATCTCATCGATCTTGGAGAACATGGACTTTTTCAGGGCTTTGTAGTTCATGTCCTTCTCGTCCTTCTTGTCCCTCCTCATTTTCTCTATGTCTGCCTTCATCTTCTGGATCTTGGAGGACAGGTCTTTGCATTTCTTGTCCTTCTTCTCGTCCTTCTCCTCATCCTTCTTCTTGTCCTTCTTTATCATCTGTATGTCTTTCTCCATCTTCTGGATCTTGGTGAGCATGTACTTTTGCAGGGGTTTGTAGTCCTTGTCCTCTTTTTTGTCCTTCTTCTTGTTCTTCTTCATGTCATCCATATCGTCCATCATGTTCTGGATCTTGGAGCGCAGGTCTTTGTAGTTCTTGTCCTTGTTCTCGTCCTTCTTCTTGTCCTTCTTTACCTTCTTTATTTCTTTCTCCATCTCATCGATCTTGGAGAACATGGACTTTTTCAGGGCTTTGTAGTCCATTTCCTGCGTGTGCTTCTTGGCGTCCTTCTTCATATCCTCCATGTTGTTTACGAGTTTATCTTCCAGATCTTTGGGTATAGAGTACAGCTGGTTTTGTAGGGATTTCAGAAAAGACTTGATGTTGACTATCATGTGATCGATCTCGTAATGGATCTTAACTTGGTACTCTTGAATGAAAGGCGTCACGTTTTTGTAGAAAAAATGGAGGATCTTGTTAATGGGTTCGTGGCTGCTTGAGATGATGGAGCTGCAGAGACATGAAAAAACAGGACTTGAAACCTTTCTGCACCGTCGCTTGAAAACTAGTTGAACAAAACAGACCGACCGAGACTGCAGACCGCCCGACACTAAGGACCGCTCCGAGACTACAGATCGATCCGAAACTACAGACCGAGCCAAGACTACACACCGATCCGAGACTACAGATGGGCCGAGACTACAGACCGATCCAAGACAACAGACCGATCCAAGACTACACACCGATCCGAGACTACAGACGGGCCGAGACTACACACCGATCTGAGACCACAGACGGGCCGAGACTACACACCGATCTGAGACCACAGATGGGCCGAGACTACAGACCGATCCAAGACAACAGACCGATCCAAGACTACACACCGATCCGAGACTACACACCGATCCGAGACTACACACCGATCCGAGACTACAGACCGATCCGAAACTACAGACCGATCCGAAACTACAGACCGACTGGAGACTACAGACCGATCCAAGACAACAGACCGATCCAAGACTACACACCGATCCGAGACTACACACCGATCCGAAACTACAGACCGATCCGAAACTACAGACCGACTGGAGACTACAGACTGAGACTACAGACTGACCGGCCGCAGACCGATCCGAGACTACAGACCGGCCTGAGACTGATCTGAGACTACAGACCGGCCTCAGACCGATCTGAGACTACAGACCGGCCTCAGACTGATCTGAGACTACAGACCGGCCTGAGACTGATCTGAGACTACAGACCGGCCTCAGACTGATCTGAGACTACAGACCGGCCTGAGACTGATCTGAGACTACAGACCGGCCTGAGACTGATCTGAGACTACAGACCGGCCTGAGACTGATCTGAGACTACAGACCGGCCTGAGACTGATCTGAGACTACAGACCGGCCTCAGACCGATCCGAGACTAAAGACCGGCCTGAGACTGATCTGAGACTACAGACCGGCCTCAGACCGATCTGAGACTACAGACCGGCCTGAGACTGATCTGAGACTACAGACCGGCCTCAGACCGATCTGAGACTACAGACCGGCCTCAGACTGATCTGAGACTACAGACCGGCCTGAGACTGATCTGAGACTACAGACCGGCCTCAGACTGATCTGAGACTACAGACCGGCCTGAGACTGATCTGAGACTACAGACCGGCCTGAGACTGATCTGAGACTACAGACCGGCCTCAGACCGATCCGAGACTACAGACCGGCCTGAGACTGATCTGAGACTACAGACCGGCCTGAGACTGATCTGAGACTACAGACCGGCCTGAGACCGATCTGAAACTACAGACCGGCCGCAGACTGATCGGAGACTACAGACCGATCTGAGACTACAGACCGATCAGAGACCGATCCGAGACTAGAGACCGATCCGAAACTACAGACCGATCCAAAACTACAGACCGACTGGAGACTACAGACCAATCCGAGACTAGAGACCGGCCTCAGACCGATCTGAGACTACAGACCGGCCTGAGACCGATCTGAGACTACAGACCGGCCGCAGACCGATCTGAGACTACAGACCGGCCTGAGACTGATCTGAGACTACAGACCGGCCTGAGACTGATCTGAGACTACAGACCGGCCTGAGACTGATCTGAGACTACAGACCGGCCTCAGACTGATCTGAGACTACAGACCGGCCTGAGACTGATCTGAGACTACAGACCGGCCTCAGACTGATCTGAGACTACAGACCGATCTGAGACTACAGACCGGCCTGAGACTGATCTGAGACTACAGACCGGCCTGAGACTGATCTGAGACTACAGACCGGCCTGAGACTGATCTGAGACTACAGACCGGCCTCAGACCGATCTGAGACTACAGACCGGCCTGAGACTGATCTGAGACTACAGACCGGCCTCAGACTGATCTGAGACTACAGACCGGCCTGAGACCGATCTGAGACTACAGACCGGCCTGAGACTGATCTGAGACTACAGACCGGCCTCAGACTGATCTGAGACTACAGACCGGCCTCAGACTGATCTGAGACTACAGACCGGCCTCAGACTGATCTGAGACTACAGACCGGCCTGAGACCGATCTGAGACTACAGACCGGCCTCAGACTGATCTGAGACTACAGACCGGCCTGAGACCGATCTGAGACTACAGACCGGCCTGAGACTGATCTGAGACTACAGACCGGCCTGAGACTGATCTGAGACTACAGACCGGCCTGAGACTGATCTGAGACTACAGACCGGCCTGAGACCGATCTGAGACTACAGACCGGCCTGAGACTGATCTGAGACTACAGACCGGCCTGAGACTGATCTGAGACTACAGACCGGCCTGAGACTGATCTGAGACTACAGACCGGCCTCAGACTGATCTGAGACTACAGACCGGCCTGAGACTGATCTGAGACTACAGACCGGCCTGAGACCGATCTGAGACTACAGACCGGCCTGAGACCGATCTGAGACTACAGACCGGCCTCAGACTGATCTGAGACTACAGACCGGCCTGAGACTGATCTGAGACTACAGACCGGCCTCAGACTGATCTGAGACTACAGACCGGCCTCAGACTGATCGGAGACTACAGACCGATCTGAGACTACAGACCGGCCTCAGACTGATCGGAGACTACAGACCGGCCGCAGACCGATCGGAGACTACAGACCGGCCGCAGACTGATCGGAGACTACAGACCGATCGGAGACTACAGACCGGCCGCAGACTGATCGGAGACTACAGACCGATCGGAGACTACAGACCGGCCGCAGACTGATCGGAGACTACAGACCGATCGGAGACTACAGACCGGCCGCAGACCGATCTGAGACTACAGACCGGCCTGAGACTACAGACCACCCGAGACTACAGACCGCCCGACACTACACACCGACTGGAGACTACAGACCGATCCAAGACTAGAGACCCACCTGAGACTACAGACTGATCCGAGACTACAGACCGATCTGAGATCACAGACTGATCTGAGACTACAGACTGGCCTCAGACCGATCTGAGACTACAGACCGCTCCGACACTAAAGACCGCTCCGACACTAAAGACTGCTCCGAGACTACAGATCGATCCGAAACTACAGACCGATCCAAGACAACAGACCGATCCAAGACTACACACCGATCCGAGACTACAGACCGATCCGAAACTACAGACCGATCCGAAACTACAGACCGACTGGAGACTACAGACCGATCCGAGACTACAGACCCGACGGAGACTACAGACCGGCCTGAGACTACAGACCACCGGAGACTACAGACCGACCCAAGACGACAGACCGCCCGACACTACAGACCGCTTCGAGACTACAGACCGCTCCAAGACTAAAGACCGCCCGAGACTACAGACCCCTTCGAGACTACAGACCGATCTGAGACTACACACCGATCCAAGACTACAGATCGACCGGAGACTACAGACCGATCCGAGACTACAGACCCCTGCGACACTAAAGACCGCTCCGACACTAAAGACCGCTCCGACACTAAAGACCGCTCCGAGACTACAGATCGATCCGAAACTACAGACCGATCCAAGACAACAGACCGATCCAAGACTACACACCGATCCAAGACTACAGATCGACCGGAGACTACAGACCGATCCGAGACTACAGACCCCTGCGACACTAAAGACCGCTCCGACACTAAAGACCGCTCCGACACTAAAGACCGCTCCGACACTAAAGACTGCTCCGAGACTACAGATCGATCCGAAACTACAGACCGACTGGAGACTACAGACCGATCCGAGACTACAGATCCGACGGAGACTACAGACCACCCGAGACTACAGGCCGCCCCGAGACTACAGACCGGCCTGAGACTACAGACTGACCGGAGACTACAGACTGACCTGAGACTACAGACCGAACCGAGACTACAGACCCGACGGAGACTACAGACTGACCCGAGACTACAGACCGGCCGAGACTACAGACCCGACGGAGACTACAGACCGACCCGAGACTACAGACCGACTGGAGACTACAGACCGATCCGAGACTACAGACCGATCCGAAACTACAGACCGATCCGAAACTACAGATCCGACGGAGACTACAGACTGACCTGAGACTACAGACCGAACCGAGACTACAGACCCGACGGAGACTACAGACTGACCCGAGACTACAGACCGGCCGAGACTACAGACCCGACGGAGACTACAGACCGACCCGAGACTACAGACCGGCCTGAGACTACAGACCACCCGAGACTACAGACCGCCCGACACTACACACCGACTGGAGACTACAGACCGATCCAAGACTAGAGACCCGCCTGAGACTACAGACTGATCCGAGACTACAGACCGATCTGAGATCACAGACTGATCTGAGACTACAGACTGGCCTCAGACCGATCTGAGACTACAGACCGCTCCGACACTAAAGACCGCTCCGACACTAAAGACTGCTCCGAGACTACAGATCGATCCGAAACTACAGACCGATCCAAGACAACAGACCGATCCAAGACTACACACCGATCCAAGACTACAGACCGATCCGAGACTACACACCGATCCGAGACTACAGACCCGACGGAGAATACAGACCGGCCTGAGACTACAGACCACCCGAGACTACAGGCCGCCCCGAGACTACAGACCGGCCTGAGACTACAGACTGATCCGAGACTACAGACCGATCTGAGATCACAGACCGGCCTGAGACTACAGACCACCGGAGACTACAGACCGACCCAAGACGACAGACCGCCCGACACTACAGACCGCTTCGAGACTACAGACCGCTCCGAGACTAAAGACCGCCCGAGACTACAGACCCCTTCGAGACTACAGACCGATCTGAGACTACACACCGATCCAAGACTACAGATCGACCGGAGACTACAGACCGATCCGAGACTACAGACCCCTGCGACACTAAAGACCGCTCCGAGACTACAGATCGATCCGAAACTACAGACCGATCCAAGACAACAGACCGATCCAAGACTACACACCGATCGGAGACTACAGACCGATCGGAGACTACACACCAATCGGAGACTACACACCGATCCGAGACTACAGACCCGACGGAGACTACAGACCGATCCAAGACTAGAGACCCGCCTGAGACTACAGACTGATCCGAGACTACAGACCGATCTGAGATCACAGACTGATCTGAGACTACAGACTGGCCTCAGACCGATCTGAGACTACAGACCGCTCCGACACTAAAGACCGCTCCGACACTAAAGACTGCTCCGAGACTACAGATCGATCCGAAACTACAGACCGATCCAAGACAACAGACCGATCCAAGACTACACACCGATCCGAGACTACAGACCAATCCGAAACTACAGACCGATCCGAAACTACAGACCGACGGAGACTACAGACCGATCCGAGACTACAGACCCGACGGAGACTACAGACCGGCCTGAGACTACAGACCACCGGAGACTACAGACCGACCCAAGACGACAGACCGCCCGACACTACAGACCGCTTCGAGACTACAGACCGCTCCAAGACTAAAGACCGCCCGAGACTACAGACCCCTTCGAGACTACAGACCGATCTGAGACTACACACCGATCCAAGACTACAGATCGACCGGAGACTACAGACCGATCCGAGACTACAGACCCCTGCGACACTAAAGACCGCTCCGACACTAAAGACCGCTCCGAGACTACAGATCGATCCGAAACTACAGACCGACTGGAGACTACAGACCGATCCGAGACTACAGATCCGACGGAGACTACAGACCGGCCTGAGACTACAGACCACCCGAGACTACAGGCCGCCCCGAGACTACAGACCGGCCTGAGACTACAGACTGACCGGAGACTACAGACTGACCTGAGACTACAGACCGAACCGAGACTACAGACCCGACGGAGACTACAGACTGACCCGAGACTACAGACCGGCCGAGACTACAGACCCGACGGAGACTACAGACCGACCCGAGACTACAGACCGACTGGAGACTACAGACCGATCCGAGACTACAGACCGATCCGAAACTACAGACCGATCCGAAACTACAGATCCGACGGAGACTACAGACCGGCCTGAGACTACAGACCACCCGAGACTACTGACCGCCCCGAGACTACAGACCGGCCTGAGACTACAGACTGACCGGAGACTACAGACTGACCTGAGACTACAGACCGAACCGAGACTACAGACCCGACGGAGACTACAGACTGACCCGAGACTACAGACCGGCCGAGACTACAGACCCGACGGAGACTACAGACCGACCCGAGACTACAGACCGGCCTGAGACTACAGACCGGCCTGAGACTACAGACCACCCGAGACTACAGACCGCCCGACACTACACACCGACTGGAGACTACAGACCGATCCAAGACTAGAGACCCGCCTGAGACTACAGACTGATCCGAGACTACAGACCGATCTGAGATCACAGACTGATCTGAGACTACAGACTGGCCTCAGACCGATCTGAGACTACAGACCGCTCCGAAACTAAAGACCGCTCCGACACTAAAGACTGCTCCGAGACTACAGATCGATCCGAAACTACAGACCGATCCAAGACAACAGACCGATCCAAGACTACACACCGATCCAAGACTACAGACCGATCCGAGACTACACACCGATCCGAGACTACAGACCCGACGGAGACTACAGACCGGCCTGAGACTACAGACCGCCCGAGACTACAGGCCGCCCCGAGACTACAGACCGGCCTGAGACTACAGACTGACCGGAGACTACAGACTGACCTGAGACTACAGACCGAACCGAGACTACAGACCCGACGGAGACTACAGACTGACCCGAGACTACAGACCGGCCGAGACTACAGACCCGACGGAGACTACAGACCGACCCGAGACTACAGACCGGCCTGAGACTACAGACCACCCGAGACTACAGACCGCCCGACACTACACACCGACTGGAGACTACAGACCGATCCAAGACTAGAGACCCGCCTGAGACTACAGACTGATCCGAGACTACAGACCGATCTGAGATCACAGACTGATCTGAGACTACAGACTGGCCTCAGACCGATCTGAGACTACAGACCGCTCCGACACTAAAGACCGCTCCGACACTAAAGACTGCTCCGAGACTACAGATCAATCCGAAACTACAGACCGATCCAAGACAACAGACCGATCCAAGACTACACACCGATCCGAGACTACAGACCGATCCGAAACTACAGACCGATCCGAAACTACAGACCGACTGGAGACTACAGACCGATCCGAGACTACAGACCCGACGGAGACTACAGACCGGCCTGAGACTACAGACCACCGGAGACTACAGACCGACCCAAGACGACAGACCGCCCGACACTACAGACCGCTTCGAGACTACAGACCGCTCCAAGACTAAAGACCGCCCGAGACTACAGACCCCTTCGAGACTACAGACCGATCTGAGACTACACACCGATCCAAGACTACAGATCGACCGGAGACTACAGACCGATCCGAGACTACAGACCCCTGCGACACTAAAGACCGCTCCGACACTAAAGACCGCTCCGAGACTACAGATCGATCCGAAACTACAGACCGATCCAAGACAACAGACCGATCCAAGACTACACACCGATCCGAGACTACACACCGATCCAAGACTACACACCGATCCGAGACTACAGACCGATCGGAGACTACACACCAATCGGAGACTACACACCGATCCGAGACTACAGACCCGACGGAGACTACAGACCGGCCTGAGACTATAGACCGACCCGAGATTACAGACAGACCTGACACTACAGACCGAACCGAGACTACAGACCGAACCGAGACTACAGACCCGACGGATACTACAGACCCAACGGAGACTACAGACCGGCGTGAGACTACAGACCACCGGAGACTACAGACCGACCCGAGACTACAGACCGACCCGAGACTACAGACCCGACGGAGACTACAGACCGACCCGAGACTACAGACCGGCCTGAGACTACAGACCACCGGAGACTACAGACCGACCCGAGACTACACACCGAGTGGAGACTACAGACCGCCCGAGACTACAGACCGACCCGAGACTACAGACCACCTGAGACTACAGACCCGACAAAGACTACAGACCGGCCTGAGACTACAGACCGCCTGAGACTACAGACCGCCAGAGACTACAGACCACCTGAGACTACAGACCGACCCGAGACTACAGACCGCCCGAGACTACAGACCCGACGGAGACTACAAACCGCCCAAGACTACAGACCCAACGGAGACTACAGACCGACCCGAGACTACAGACCGACCCGAGACTACAGACCCAACGGAGACTACAGACCGACGGACACTACAGACCGCCTGAGCCTACAGACCGACCCAAGACTACAGACCACCTGAGACTACAGACCCGACGGAGACTACAGACCGCCCGAGACTACAGACCCAACGGAGACTACAGACCGACCCGAGACTACAGACCCACCCGAGACTACAGACCGACCCAAGAATACAGACCACCTGAGACTACAGACCCGACGGACACTACAGACCGCCTGAGCCTACAGACCGACCCGAGACTACAGACCACCTGAGACTACAGACCCGACGGAGACTACAGGCCGCCCGAGACTACAGACCGGCCTGAGACTACAGACTGACCGGAGACTACAGACTGACCTGAGACTACAGACCGAACCGAGACTACAGACCCGACGGAGACTACAGACCGACCCGAGACTACAGACCGATCCGAAACTACAGACCGACTGGAGACTACAGACCGATCCGAGACTACAGATCCGACGGAGACTACAGACCGGCCTGAGACTATAGACCGACCGGAGACTACAGACCACCCGAGACTACAGACCGCCCGACACTACACACCGACTGGAGACTACAGACCGATCCAAGACTAGAGACCCGCCTGAGACTACAGACCGATCTGAGATCACAGACCGATCTGAGACTACAGACCGCTCCGACACTAAAGACCGCTCCGACACTAAAGACTGCTCCGAGACTACAGATCGATCCGAAACTACAGACCGATCCAAGACAACAGACCGATCCAAGACTACACACCGATCCGAGACTACAGACCGATCCGAAACTACAGACCGACTGGAGACTACAGACCGATCCGAGACTACAGACCCGACGGAGACTACAGACCGATCCGAAACTACAGACCGACTGGAGACTACAGACCGATCCGAGACTACAGATCCGACCCGAGACTACAGACCGGCCTGAGACTATAGACCGACCGGAGACTACAGACTGACCCGAGACTACAGACCGAACCGAGACTACAGACCGAACCGAGACTACAGACCCGACGGAGACTACAGACCGAACCGAGACTACAGACCGAACCGAGACTACAGACCCGACGGAGACTACAGACCGGCCTGAGACTACAGACCCCCGGAGACTACAGACCGACCCAAGACGACAGACCGCCCGACACTACAGACCGCTTCGAGACTACAGACCGCTCCAAGACTAAAGACCGCCCGAGACTACAGACCCCTTCGAGACTACAGACCGATCTGAGACTACACACCGATCCAAGACTACAGATCGACCGGAGACTACAGACCGATCTGAGACTACACACCGATCCAAGACTACAGATCGACCGGAGACTACAGACCGATCCGAGACTACAGACCCCTGCGACACTAAAGACCGCTCCGAGACTACAGATCGATCCGAAACTACAGACCGATTCAAGACTACACACCGATCCGAGACTACAGACCGATCGGAGACTACACACCAATCGGAGACTACACACCGATCCGAGACTACAGACCCGACGGAGACTACAGACCGGCCTGAGACTATAGACCGACCCGAGATTACAGACAGACCCGACACTACAGACCGAACCGAGACTACAGACCGAACCGAGACTACAGACCCGACGGAGACTACAGACCCGACGGAGACTACAGACCGGCCTGAGACTACAGACCACCGGAGACTACAGACCGACCCGAGACTACAGACCGACCCGAGACTACAGACCCGACGGAGACTACACACCGGCCTGAGACTACAGACCGCCCCGAGACTACAGACCCGACGGAGACTACAGACCGACCCGAGACTACAGACCGGCCTGAGACTACAGACCGCCCCGAGACTACAGACCCGACGGAGACTACAGACCGACCCGAGACTACAGACCGGCCTGAGACTACAGACCGCCCCGAGACTACAGACCCGACGGAGACTACAGACCGACCCGAGACTACAGACCGACCCGAGACTACACACCGACTGGAGACTACAGACCGCCCGAGACTACAGACCGACCCAAGACTACAGACCACCTGAGACTACAGACCCGACAAAGACTACAGACCGCCAGAGACTACAGACCACCTGAGACTACAGACCCGACGGAGACTACAAACCGCCCAAGACTACAGACCCAACGGAGACTACAGACCGACCTGAGACTACAGACCGACCCGAGACTACAGACCGCCAGAGACTACAGACCCGACGGAGACTACAGACCGCCCGAGACTACAGACCCAACGGAGACTACAGACCGACCTGAGACTACACACCGACCCGAGACTACAGACCGCCAGAGACTACAGACCCAACGGAGACTACAGACCGACCAGAGACTACAGACCGACCCGAGACTACAGACCGCCAGAGACTACAGACCCGACGGAGACTACAGACCCGACGGAGACTACAGACCGACCTGAGACTACAGACCGACCTGAGACTACAGACCGACCCGAGACTACAGACCCGACGGAGACTACAGACCCGACGGAGACTACAGACCGACCTGAGACTACAGACCGACCTGAGACTACAGACCGCCAGAGACTACAGACCGCCCGAGACTACAGACCCGACGGAGACTACAGACCGACCTGAGACTACAGACCGACCCGAGACTACAGACCGCCAGAGACTACAGACCGCCCGAGACTACAGACCCGACGGAGACTACAGACCCGACAGAGACTACAGACCGCCCGAGACTACAGACCCAACGGAGACTACAGACCGACCTGAGACTACAGACCGACCTGAGACTACAGACCACCCGAGACTACAGACCCAACGGAGACTACAGACCGACCTGAGACTACACACCGACCCGAGACTACAGACCGCCAGAGACTACAGACCGGACGGAGACTACAGACCGGCCTGAGACTACAGACCGCCCAAGACTACAGACCCGACGGAGACTACAGACCAGCCTGAGACTATAGACCGCTGCGAGACTGATCTGAGACCGGTTCATGGTTGTTCTTAGACGCGGGCCTTATTTGAAACTTGCAAACAGCATGAACACTTTGCACCAAAAGTATCTTCTAACTCTAATTTCTCTGTCAGACGGCACCGTAGGACATCATCTTTGTAATGAGAAGAACGAAACGATGCGGATAATTAGAGAAACAAATCCAACAGCAAGTGTTCTGAAAACATTCTGCAAGTCCAGAGGCAACGTTCCTGATGTTTAGAATCAATAGGAAGGAGATGGGAATTCTGGACGGGATGGAGACGGGACTGTGAGGAACTCTGGACTTTCCAGAAAGAAACTTGAATTCATTTCAAGATTAAAAGTGCTTTTTGTTCCATGATGATGTATTTTCCATATTCTCCCGGATCAGGTTCAACCACACAGAGGTAAAGAAAACCGTAAAATTCCACCTGTTGCAGGACAAACATTTCTCTAAGATGGAAAGACATGCACGGATCCGCCATGGATCCATGAATCAAACACCAGCTGTAATCTTGCAGTGAAAAGAAATGGAGAGTTCTGGAAGGTTAAATTACGGATTGACAACTTTTCCGGGATCAGAACATATCTGTGCAGGCAACTGATGGATGATGCTGTTGACTTTATGGAGGGGGGGGATTACTTCATGAATGTTGATTATATTATAGGAACTTTTTTTTACTTTAACGAAAAGATAAGTGTTACAAAATGATAACTTTTTTTCTTAAATGCCCCAAAAGAAAAAGCAGCTGAAACGGCCTGAAAGGAGTGGCACACTCTATTTGTGTTGATGAGTTTATTTATGAGCAGAAACAGAAAAGCACAACAACAAAGTGTCGTTTTAATCTTGCAGCTCTTTTTTCCCGCACACTGATTTTGGAGGCGATTTAAACATATGAGCTGAAAGAAACAAGACAATTAAAGTCTCTGAATATTAATTTCCCTAAAACCAACAGAAGACGTCAGAATTAGATTGAAAAGATCATTTTTTGCGGCACCACCAGAAGAAGAGGCTGATGAGACGATGAACGCTGCGAGGGTCTGGAGAAAAGCCGAAACTCGGTGCATTCAGGAGTATCTCTGGGTAAAGGAAGACCACAGACAGGCCATCTTGTCCCTCTTAGCCTCACAGCTGTCGTCCTTCGGCTTGTCCTCCTTTTCATAATCTTTTTTATCATCTTCTTCATCTCTGTGGACGATGGAGTAGGTTTTGGTGTCAACCTGACGCTTTAATTTCTCGGTCATACGTTGTATTTGCTTTTTAAATGTCACAAAAAAGTTTTCTACTTCATCGTCCAGGTCTTCGTAATGGACAGTCTGCCTAATGCCCTTCTTTTTGTCCTTCTTCTTGTCCTTCTTTTTGTCCTTCTTCTTGTCCTTCTTCTTGTCCTTCTTCTCGTCCTTCTCATCTTTCTCATCCTTTTTCTTGTCCTTTTTCTTGTCCTTCTTCTTGTTCTTTAAGTTTTTCTTTATCTTTTGGATCCTGGAGAGCAGGGCATTGTAGTTCTTCATTTTGTCCTTCTTTTTGTTCTTCTTCATGTCACCCATGTCGTCAAACATGTCCTGGAGCTTGGAGAGCAGGTCTTTGTAGTTCTTGTCCTTGTTCTCGTCCTTCTCCTCGTCCTTCTTCTCGTACTTCTTTATCTCCTTTATTTCTCTGTTCATATCATTGATCTTGGAGATAATGGACTTTTTCAGGGCTTTGTAGTTCATGTCCTTCTCGTCCTTCTTGTCCCTCCTCATTTTCTCTATGTCTGCCTTCATCTTCTGGATCTTGGAGGACAGGTCTTTGCATTTCTTGTCCTTCTTCTCGTCCTTCTCCTCATCCTTCTTCTTGTCCTTCTTTATCATCTGTATGTCTTTCTCCATCTTCTGGATCTTGGTGAGCATGTACTTTTGCAGGGGTTTGTAGTCCTTGTCCTCTTTTTTGTCCTTCTTCTTGTTCTTCTTCATGTCATCCATATCGTCCATCATGTTCTGGATCTTGGAGAGCAGGTCTTTGTAGTTCTTGTCCTTGTTCTCGTCCTTCTTCTCGTCCTTCTTCTTGTCCTTCTTTACCTTCTTTATTTCTTTCTCCATCTCATCGATCTTGGAGAACATGGACTTTTTCAGGGCTTTGTAGTTCATGTCCTTCTCGTCCTTCTTGTCCCTCCTCATTTTCTCTATGTCTGCCTTCATCTTCTGGATCTTGGAGGACAGGTCTTTGCATTTCTTGTCCTTCTTCTCGTCCTTCTCCTCATCCTTCTTCTTGTCCTTCTTTATCATCTGTATGTCTTTCTCCATCTTCTGGATCTTGGTGAGCATGTACTTTTGCAGGGGTTTGTAGTCCTTGTCCTCTTTTTTGTCCTTCTTCTTGTTCTTCTTCATGTCATCCATATCGTCCATCATGTTCTGGATCTTGGAGCGCAGGTCTTTGTAGTTCTTGTCCTTGTTCTCGTCCTTCTTCTTGTCCTTCTTCTTGTCCTTCTTTACCTTCTTTATTTCTTTCTCCATCTCATCGATCTTGGAGAACATGGACTTTTTCAGGGCTTTGTAGTCCATTTCCTGCGTGTGCTTCTTGGCGTCCTTCTTCATATCCTCCATGTTGTTTACGAGTTTATCTTCCAGATCTTTGGGTATAGAGTACAGCTGGTTTTGTAGGGATTTCAGAAAAGACTTGATGTTGACTATCATGTGATCGATCTCGTAATGGATCTTAACTTGGTACTCTTGAATGAAAGGCGTCACGTTTTTGTAGAAAAAATGGAGGATCTTGTTAATGGGTTCGTGGCTGCTTGAGATGATGGAGCTGCAGAGACATGAAAAAACAGGACTTGAAACCTTTCTGCACCGTCGCTTGAAAACTAGTTGAACAAAACAGACCGACCGAGACTGCAGACCGCCCGACACTAAGGACCGCTCCGAGACTACAGATCGATCCGAAACTACAGACCGAGCCAAGACTACACACCGATCCGAGACTACAGATGGGCCGAGACTACAGACCGATCCAAGACAACAGACCGATCCAAGACTACACACCGATCCGAGACTACAGACGGGCCGAGACTACACACCGATCTGAGACCACAGACGGGCCGAGACTACACACCGATCTGAGACCACAGACGGGCCGAGACTACACACCGATCTGAGACCACAGATGGGCCGAGACTACAGACCGATCCAAGACAACAGACCGATCCAAGACTACACACCGATCCGAGACTACACACCGATCCGAGACTACACACCGATCCGAGACTACAGACCGATCCGAAACTACAGACCGATCCGAAACTACAGACCGACTGGAGACTACAGACCGATCCAAGACAACAGACCGATCCAAGACTACACACCGATCCGAGACTACACACCGATCCGAAACTACAGACCGATCCGAAACTACAGACCGACTGGAGACTACAGACTGAGACTACAGACTGACCGGCCGCAGACCGATCCGAGACTACAGACCGGCCTGAGACTGATCTGAGACTACAGACCGGCCGCAGACCGATCCGAGACTACAGACCGGCCTGAGACTGATCTGAGACTACAGACCGGCCTCAGACCGATCTGAGACTACAGACCGGCCTCAGACTGATCTGAGACTACAGACCGGCCTGAGACTGATCTGAGACTACAGACCGGCCTCAGACTGATCTGAGACTACAGACCGGCCTGAGACTGATCTGAGACTACAGACCGGCCTGAGACTGATCTGAGACTACAGACCGGCCTGAGACTGATCTGAGACTACAGACCGGCCTGAGACTGATCTGAGACTACAGACCGGCCTGAGACTGATCTGAGACTACAGACCGGCCTCAGACCGATCCGAGACTACAGACCGGCCTGAGACTGATCTGAGACTACAGACCGGCCTCAGACCGATCCGAGACTACAGACCGGCCTGAGACTGATCTGAGACTACAGACCGGCCTCAGACCGATCTGAGACTACAGACCGGCCTCAGACTGATCTGAGACTACAGACCGGCCTGAGACTGATCTGAGACTACAGACCGGCCTGAGACCGATCTGAAACTACAGACCGGCCGCAGACTGATCGGAGACTACAGACCGATCAGAGACCGATCCGAGACTAGAGACCGATCCGAAACTACAGACCGATCCAAAACTACAGACCGACTGGAGACTACAGACCGATCCGAGACTAGAGACCGGCCTCAGACCGATCTGAGACTACAGACCGGCCTGAGACCGATCTGAGACTACAGACCGGCCGCAGACCGATCTGAGACTACAGACCGATCTGAGACTGATCTGAGACTACAGACCGGCCTGAGACTGATCTGAGACTACAGACCGGCCTGAGACTGATCTGAGACTACAGACCGGCCTGAGACTGATCTGAGACTACAGACCGGCCTGAGACTGATCTGAGACTACAGACCGGCCTGAGACTGATCTGAGACTACAGACCGGCCTCAGACTGATCTGAGACTACAGACCGGCCTGAGACTGATCTGAGACTACAGACCGGCCTCAGACCGATCTGAGACTACAGACCGGCCTGAGACTGATCTGAGACTACAGACCGGCCTCAGACTGATCTGAGACTACAGACCGGCCTGAGACCGATCTGAGACTACAGACCGGCCTGAGACTGATCTGAGACTACAGACCGGCCTGAGACTGATCTGAGACTACAGACCGGCCTCAGACTGATCTGAGACTACAGACCGGCCTCAGACTGATCTGAGACTACAGACCGGCCTGAGACCGATCTGAGACTACAGACCGGCCTCAGACTGATCTGAGACTACAGACCGGCCTGAGACCGATCTGAGACTACAGACCGGCCTGAGACTGATCTGAGACTACAGACCGGCCTGAGACCGATCTGAGACTACAGACCGGCCTGAGACTGATCTGAGACTACAGACCGGCCTGAGACCGATCTGAGACTACAGACCGGCCTGAGACTGATCTGAGACTACAGACCGGCCTGAGACCGATCTGAGACTACAGACCGGCCTGAGACTGATCTGAGACTACAGACCGGCCTCAGACTGATCTGAGACTACAGACCGGCCTCAGACTGATCTGAGACTACAGACCGGCCTGAGACTGATCTGAGACTACAGACCGGCCTCAGACTGATCTGAGACTACAGACCGGCCTCAGACTGATCGGAGACTACAGACCGATCTGAGACTACAGACCGGCCTCAGACTGATCGGAGACTACAGACCGGCCGCAGACCGATCGGAGACTACAGACCGGCCGCAGACTGATCGGAGACTACAGACCGATCGGAGACTACAGACCGGCCGCAGACTGATCGGAGACTACAGACCGATCGGAGACTACAGACCGGCCGCAGACTGATCGGAGACTACAGACCGATCGGAGACTACAGACCGGCCGCAGACCGATCTGAGACTACAGACCGGCCTCAGACTGATCGGAGACTACAGACCGATCTGAGACTACAGACCGGCCTCAGACCGATCTGAGACTACAGACCGGCCTCAGACTGATCGGAGACTACAGACCGATCTGAGACTACAGACCGGCCTGAGACTACAGACCGATCGGAGACTACAGACCGATCGGAGACTACAGACCGGCCTGAGACTACAGACCGATCGGAGACTACAGACCGGCCGCAGACTGATCGGAGACTACAGACCGATCGGAGACTACAGACCGGCCGCAGACCGATCTGAGACTACAGACCGGCCTCAGACTGATCGGAGACTACAGACCGATCTGAGACTACAGACCGGCCGCAGACCGATCTGAGACTACAGACCGTCCTCAGACCGATCTGAGACTACAGACCGGCCTCAGACTGATCGGAGACTACAGACCGATCTGAGACTACAGACCGGCCTGAGACTACAGACCGATCTGAGACTACAGACCGATCGGAGACTACAGACTGATCGGAGACTACAGACCGATCTGAGACTACAGACCGGCCTCAGACTGATCGGAGACTACAGACTGATCGGAGACTACAGACCGATCTGAGACTACAGACCGGCCTGAGACTACAGACCGATCGGAGACTACAGACCGGCCTCAGACTACAGACCGATCGGAGACTACAGACCGGCCTGAGACTACAGACCCACCTGAGACTACAGACCGGCCTCAGACCGATCTGAGACCGGTTCATGGTTGTTCTCAGACGCGGGCCTTTTTTGAAATTGGCAAACAGCATGAACACTTTGCACCAAAAGTATCTTCTTACTCTAATTTCTCTTTCAGACGGCACCGTATGACATCATCTTTGTAATCTTTATCGGTTTCCTCGGCACAATATCCCCAGAAAGCCTGATACAGGTAGGGGTAGCTGGGTTCTTCCTCTGAGTCATACTCGTAGTGATATCCTGTGACTGTGGAACAAACTGAAGAGAAAACAAAGGTTAAAATGTGTGTTTGCACGGTTTTTACAGGAGTAGCAGAACATTCTTACCGGTGAAAATGAGGATGACGAGCACCACGAAGACCTTCATGATATCCACTGAGAAGAAACACAGAGTTAGTTTTTCTGTCCCTGGCTGTGTAGCCTGCCGTGCAGCGGATGCTGTACCTGTTCACTCAGTCGGCTGGTGAATACTGTCTGTCTGCCCAGGCCGAGTTTATAAAGGCGGCTGGGCTGTCTGACGGCGACGGGGAGTGTCATGACATCAGGATGTACCACTTCATAAACATCATGTCTGTTTTGGTGATGCTCCTGATGTTCTGTAAAAAGAGACGATTGGGTGAGACTGGCATCTGCTATCAGCGTCGTGCAGATTTCCATGTTCGGCCATGACCTCAAGCTTTTATCTGAGTCTGTTTGTGTCTGCCCTGACAGTACAAAACCGAACCAAAACATGCCGAAACATATCTGACCAGATAAAGAAAAAAGAAAAGTCAGCTTCACTGCAGTACTATTAACATCATGGTTTACATTTCACTCTGCAACTTTCACACTCCAACAAAAGTCAAATATCTGCCATTTATTGTGATTTATGAGGTAAATAAGAATTATTAAAACAACCTGTTAAAGTTTATCAGGAACAATTTTGTCTGAAAATGGAAGAAATACTGAAGGATTTTCACAGTTCCTCTTGCAGGCGACAAAGTTTACTGAGTAAGAAGAAGCCATGTGTTGACCTGGTCCAGCGGATCAGGGTTCTGTGATGGTTGGGGGGGGCGGATCGGGGTAATGATACGTTCTGGGGGTCGGATCAGGGTTCTGTGATTGTTGGGGGGTCAGATCGGGGTTATGATACGTTCTGGGGGTCGGATCAGGGTTCTGTGATTGTTGGGGGGTCAGATCGGGGTTATGATACGTTCTGGGGGTCGGATCAGGGTTCTGTGATTGTTGGGGGGTCAGATCGGGGTTATGATACGTTCTGGGGGTCGGATCAGGGTTCTGTGATGGTTGGGGGGTCACATCGGGGTTATGATACGTTCTGGGGGTCGGATCAGGGTTCTGTGATGGTTGGGGGGTCACATCGGGGTTATGATACGTTCTGGGGGTCGGATCAGGGTTCTGTGATGGTTGGGGGGGGCGGATCGGTGTAATGATACGTTCTGGGGGTCGGATCAGGGTTCTGTGACGGTTGGGGGGGGCGGATCGGGGTAATGATTTGTTCTGGGGCTCGGATCAGGGTTCTGTGACGGTTGGGGGGGGCGGATCGGGGTAATGATTTGTTCTGGGGCTCGGATCAGGGTTCTGTGATGGTTGGGGGGTCAGATCGGTGTAATGATACGTTCTGGGGGTCGGATCAGGGTTCTGTGATGGTTGGGGGGTCAGATTGGGGTTATGATACGTTCTGGGGGTCGGATCAGGGTTCTGTGACGGTTGGGGGGCGGTCAGATCGGGGTTATGATACGTTCTGGGGGTCGGATCAGGGTTCTGTGATGGTTGGGGGGTCAGATCGGGGTTATGATACGTTCTGGGGGTCGGATCAGGGTTCTGAGATGGTTGGGGGGGGGCAGATCTGGGTAATGATTCGTTCTGGGGGTCGGATCAGGGTTCTGTGATGGTTGGGGGGGCAGATCTGGGTAATGATACATTCTGGGGGTCGGATCAGGGTTCTGTGATGGTTGGGGGGTCAGATCGGGGTAATGATTCGTTCTGGGGGTCGGATCAGGGTTCTGTGATGGTTGGGGGGTCAGATCGGGGTAATGATTCGTTCTGGGGGTCGGATTAGGGTTCTGTGATGTTTGGGGGGGCAGATCGTGGTAATGATTTGTTCTGGGGGTCGGATCAGGGTTCTGTGATGGTTGGGGGGTCAGATCGGGGTAATGATTCGTTCTGGGGGTCGGATCAGGGTTCTGAGATGGTTGGGGGGGGCAGATCTGGGTAATGATTCGTTCTGGGGGTCGGATTAGGGTTCTGTGATGTTTGGGGGGGCAGATCGTGGTAATGATTTGTTCTGGGGGTCGGATCAGGGTTCTGTGATGGTTGGGGGGTCAGATCGGGGTAATGATTCGTTCTGGGGGTCGGATCAGGGTTCTGAGATGGTTGGGGGGGGGCAGATCTGGGTAATGATTCGTTCTGGGGGTCGGATCAGGGTTCTGTGATGGTTGGGGGGGCAGATCGGGGTAATGATACGTTCTGGGGGTCGGATCAGGGTTCTGTGATGGTTGGGGGGGCAGATCGGGGTAATGATACGTTCTGGGGGTCGGATCAGGGTTCTGTGATGGTTGGGGGGGGGCAGATCTGGGTAATGATTCGTTCTGGGGGTCGGATTAGGGTTCTGTGATGTTTGGGGGGGCAGATCGTGGTAATGATTTGTTCTGGGGGTCGGATCAGGGTTCTGTGATTGTTGGGGGGGCAGATCGGGGTAATGATTCGTTCTGGGGGTCGGATCAGGGTTCTGTGAAGCTATGGTGAGGTCGTCATCAGTTGGGTCTCTCAGGTCAGCTGACCAGCTACTTCTGTCAGTACCGAGGACGAATCGGAAGCCCAGAGCGGTCCGGGTCTTTGCGGTTTCAGCACCTAAACTGTGGAATGAGCTTCCTTTCTACGTTGACAGGCCTCCTCTGTATCTGCTGTTAAACCTGGACTGAAGACCTGTTTGTTTAAGTTGCTTTTTCTGCACAATAAGTTGACTTTTCAGTTCTGATTTTGATTGTTTTGATTTGATTGCTTTTTTGAATTTTTTTTTATTTGATTGTTTTTAGATGTCTGATTTTTTTTTTAAAGTTGTTCTGATGTATGTTATTTATTTGGTTTCTTTTTAACCCCCACAATGTGGCACTTTGGTCAACATTGTTTTTTTTTAAAGTGCCTTATAAATGAAGCTGTATTGTATCAGGGCTCTGTGTCACTATAGGGGGTCACTATAGGGGTTCTCGTGAAGGTATGGGGTTCGGATGACGGTTCTATGACGGTATGAGGGGGGGGGGGTCGTCATCAGGGTCCTGTGACAGTAGGGTGGTCAGATCAACTGGAAGTTTCTTCCCGTGTCGTCTTCAGTATGTACTGGCGCTGTTGTAGCTATGTTCCATTTCCCGCTGCTGCATGCGGCGTCTTTCCGAGCTGCAGAACATAATGGACGTTCAGCGCAGACAGAACACATCTCAGTCACAACTCTGAATCTGCGGCTGAGAAAATACAAAAGGAAAGTAGTTTTATCTGACTGTGACAAGCAGACAATGGAAGAAGAAACAATAAGATGCTTTGTTTTTAATCTTGTACGCGGAGAGAACACTGAAGATGGTGGAAATGTTCAGAACAAACGCAGAGCTTTTATAGGTCAGCACGATGCGAGTCGGACTTTGATCCAATTCTGCATCTGACCTGTCAATTATCTTAGCTGGAGAACGTTGTGTGTCCTCTTACAGCTGATAACAGAGGCACCAACGTCTTGATGTGAAACCCTCTGCTGGTAAACAACACGCTGTGTTCGTCCAGCGTCAACAAAAACCCAAAAACACACAAGGTTCGCTCCAAGGCTTATGACAACTTTTAATGAACTGTATTTACAGTAACGGTGGAGCTGAATGTCCAGCTGACATCATGTTTAGCTCACCGTCGTGTTGTTTTCATCACGTCGAGCTGCCTGACATAAGAAACATTCTGGAGGAATGATTTATTTTCCTGACAATAAATATCAGGTCTGAGTGGCACATCCAGCTGGATTTCAGCTGCAGGGCTTCATGTGGTCATGTGGCAGGTTTTAGTCCAGTTACACAAGTCTGAAATAAGCAAAGGGAAATAAGATAGAATGAAGCAAAATGATATTTTATTTTGTATTCTAAGGGAATTATTGAACCTTTAACAACATTCAGGTTTTTCAGGTTTTCTTCGTCAGTCTTAAATCCGACTGCAGGATTTATTTTAACAGAATGATTTCCCATTCTTTCGCTGTGAAGGTGTTTGTACTTGGAGCCCTGAAGGGAACCGGAAGACATTTTTGCTTTCATAACTTCCCACATGAATCCAAGACTTTGCTGGATTTGGGTTTGAAACGCCGACGTCTGAAGGACCTGCCACATGAACACACCCGGATGACCCCTGACGTCTGGCTGTACATGCAGCAGCAGCGGCACAAAGTCCAGCGGAGCGTCGCTTTGGCATCAGGCAGGTGTGTTCAGGTGTGTTTCAGAGGCTTCAGGGAAAATCTGTTCCTCCTGGTTCAGAAATGGACCCTCTGTGCCTCCTCAACCCCCCCACTGGACGAATAATCAGCCTTCATTTGTGACTGGAGTCAAATCAGACGTCTCCCGGTCCGGCTGTTGGAGTTTAACCCCCCCACCGCCGTTTCAGAGGAATGACAGAAGCTCATGATGTGGAGTGGCAGCGGTGACGGGAACGAGTCCAGCAGGGCAGCTGCAGGTGGACTTTACCCTCCAACATGCACATAAAAGCTGCAGACGCTCGTCTGTGCAGCACAAACTCATCGGACCGACGCCGGGAAACCGTCTTTCCTCCTCCGACTGATCCAACAGCGCTGAAACCACCATGAAGGTTCTCCTGGTCCTCGCGCTTCTCTCTGGTAAGCACGAGTCCTCTTACACCGTCCCGTCTGACTTTACGCCGCCGCAGCAGCTGACGTTCGTCTGTTTCCTCAGTTTGCAATGCCAACATCCTCTGGCAGGAGCCGCCGAAGACCAGCCTGGATGTGGTGAAAGACGCCTTCTGGGACTACGTCGCCAAGGTGACGCTGACCGCTGAGGACTCCCTGAAGCAGATCCGGGACTCCGAGCTGGGCCAGGAAGTCAAGTAAGACAGGACTTGTAGAAGTACAGACTCAGAGTTTGTGTTTGGGTGGAGTAACCTCCGTCTTCTCCCCGTCAGCACCAAGATCTCTCAGAGCGCCGACGTGGTCAACCAGTACATCGTGGCCCTGCGCGCCCAGGCCGCCCCTCTGAGCCAGGACTTCATGACTCAGTTCTCCCAGGAGGCCGAGCAGCTGAAGGCTCGTCTGGAGAAGCAGCTGGCCGCCATGGGCAGCAGCGTCCAGCCCCAAGTGGAGCAGCTGCTGGCTCAGGTCCAGAGTCAGGTGGAGGAGCTGAAGAAGGAGACGGCCCCCTACGTGGAGGCCATGGACCCCGAGGCCCTGAAGACCCTCCTGGTGCAGAAGAGCCAGGAGCTGAAAGGCCAGCTGGACAAGAGCATGAGCCAGCTGCAGACCCAGATGCTGCCCTACACCGAGGAGGTGAAGGAGAAGATGGAGCAGAGCGTGGAGGAGTTCCAGAGGACCGTGGTCCCCCTGGCGCAGAGCTTTGAGACCCAGCTGGCCCAGAAAAGCCAGGAGATCCAGCAGAACCTGGCCCCGCTGGGCGAGGAGCTGAGGGCCAAGCTGGACTCCAGCGCTCAGGACATGCAGGCCCAGCTGGCAGTTCTGTGGGAGGCCTTCACCAAGAAGAGCCAGTAAACACTCCTCCACATCATATTTATTCTGATTCAGCGTTTATTTTATTAAATAAAAACATGAAATTCTGCAGTTTTGTCTTTGTGGTTTAAAACGATTCGATCTGTTTTTACACAACAAAGGCTTTAAAGTTTCACACGACCGCATAGAAAGATGGACGGAGCCTCCGGCAGGTAAAAGTCAAGCCGATATGGAAGTACATAAAACTGCAGTTCCCCCTTCATCCACTAGGGGCTGCAAAACAGAGCAAATCCCCATAGACTCCCATGTTAAAAAGACCAACTTCACAGCAGGAATAAACATGTTTACAGCAGGAATAAACATGTTCACAGCAGAAATAAACATGTTTACAGCAGGAATAAACATGTTTACAGCAGAAATAAACATGTTTACAGCAGGAATAAACATGTTCACAGCAAAAAATAAACATGTTTACAGCACGAATAAACGTGTTTACAGCAGAAATAAACATGTTTACAGCAGAAATAAACATGTTTACAGCAGAAATAAACATGTTTACAGCAGGAATAAACATGTTCACAGCAAAAAATAAACATGTTTACAGCAGGAATAAACGTGTTTACAGCAGAAATAAACATGTTTACAGCAGAAATAAACATGTTTACAGCAGAAATAAACATGTTTACAGCAGGAATAAACATGTTCACAGCAAAAAATAAACATGTTTACAGCAGGAATAAACGTGTTCACAGCAGAAATAAACATGTTTACAGCAGGAATAAACATGTTTACAGCAGAAATAAACATGTTTACAGCAGGAATAAACATGTTTACAGCAGAAATAAACATGTTTACAGCAGGAATAAACATGTTCACAGCAAAAAATAAACATGTTTACAGCACGAATAAACGTGTTTACAGCAGAAATAAACATGTTTACAGCAGAAATAAACATGTTTACAGCAGGAATAAACATGTTCACAGCAAAAAATAAACATGTTTACAGCAGGAATAAACGTGTTCACAGCAGAAATAAACATGTTTACAGCAGGAATAAACATGTTTACAGCAGGAATAAACATGTTCACAGCAAAAAATAAACATGTTTACAGCAGGAATAAACGTGTTTACAGCAGAAATAAACATGTTTACAGCAGAAATAAACATGTTTACAGCAGGAATAAACATGTTCACAGCAAAAAATAAACATGTTTACAGCAGGAATAAACATGTTCACAGCAGAAATAAACATGTTTACAGCAGGAATAAACATGTTCACAGCAAAAAATAAACATGTTTACAGCAGGAATAAACATGTTCACAGCAGAAATAAACATGTTTACAGCAGGAATAAACATGTTTACAGCAGGAATAAACATGTTCACAGCAAAAAATAAACATGTTTACAGCAGGAATAAACGTGTTTACAGCAGAAATAAACATGTTTACAGCAGAAATAAACATGTTTACAGCAGGAATAAACATGTTCACAGCAAAAAATAAACATGTTTACAGCAGGAATAAACGTGTTTACAGCAGAAATAAACATGTTTACAGCAGAAATAAACATGTTTACAGCAGGAATAAACATGTTCACAGCAAAAAATAAACATGTTTACAGCAGAAATAAACATGTTTACAACAGAAATAAACATGTTCACAGCAGGAATAAACATGTTTACAGCAGGAATAAACATGTTCACAGCAAAAAATAAACATGTTTACAGCAGAAATAAACATCTTTACAGCAGGAATAAACATGTTCACAGCAAAAAATAAACATGTTTACAGCAGGAATAAACGTGTTTACAGCAGAAATAAACATGTTTACAGCAGGAATAAACATGTTTACAACAGAAATAAACATGTTTACAGCAGAAATAAACATGTTAACAGCAGGAATAAACATGTTTACAGCAGGAATAAACATGTTCACAGCAGGAATAAACATGTTTACAGCAGGAATAAACATGTTTACAGCAGATATAAACATGTTTACAGCCTGAGCTTGTGCGCGAGGTTGAGCGGTTCCAGCGAGATGGACTCACCTCAACGCATGGCTTGGGCTCTGGAACCAGAACCCTCGAGAGGGGCTGGACCTTCTTCCACTCTGGAGTTGCTCATGGTGAGAGGCGCCGAGCAGGTGTGGGCATTCTCATCAGCCCCCAGCTTGGTGCCTGAACGTTGGGGTTTACCCCGGTGGATGAAAGGGTAGTTTCCCTCCGCCTCCGGGTGGGGGGACGGGTCCTGACTGTTGTCTGTGCTTATGCACCGAACAGCAGTTCAGAGTACCCACCCTTTCTGGAGTCCTTGGAGGGAGTGCTGGAGGGTGCTCCTTCTGGGGACACCATTGGTCTGCTGGGGGACTTCAATGCTCACGTGGGCAATGACAGTGAGACCTGGAGGGGAGTGATTGGGAGGCATGGTCCCCCCCCTCTGAACCCAAATGGTGTTTTGTTATTGGACTTCTGTGCTCGTCATGGATTGTCTATAACGAACACCATGTTCCAGCATAAGAGTGTCCATATGTACACCTGGCATCAGGATTCCCTGGGCCGCAGTTCAATGATCGACTTTGTAGTCGTATCGTCGGACCTGCGGCCACATGCCTTGGACACTCGGGTGAAGAGGGGGGCGGAGCTTCAACTGATAACCACCTGGTGGTGAGTTGGCTCAGATGGTGGGGGAGGAAGCCGGTCAGATCTGGCAGACCCAAACGTGTTGTGAGGGTCTGCTGGGAACGTCTGGCTGAGTCCCCCGTCAGAGCGAGCTTCAACTCCCACCTTCAGCAGAGCTTCGAACATGTCCCGAGTGAGGCGGGGGACATTGAGTCCGAATGGGCTGTGTTCCATGCCTCTATTGCTGAGGCGGCCGGCCGGAGCTGTGGCTGTAAGGTCGTTGGTGCCTGTCGTGGCGGTAATCCCAGGACTCGTTGGTGGACACCAGCAGTGAGGGATGCCGTCAAGCTGAAGAAGGAGTCCTATCGGGCCTTCTTGGCCTGTGGGACTCTGGAGGCAGCTGATGGGTACCGGCGGGCTAAGCGGCATGCGGCTTCGGCTGTCGCCGAGGCAAAAACTCGGGCATGGGAGGAGTTCGGCGAGGCCATGGAGAAAGACTTCCGGATGGCTTTGAGGAGATTCTGGTCCACCATCCGGCGGTTCAGGGGGGGGAAGCAGTGCTCCATCAACACTGTGTACAGTGAAGGTGGGGAGCTGCTGACCTCAACTCGGGACGTTGTGGGTCGGTGGAAGGAATACTTCGAAGACCTCCTCAATCCTACCAACACGTCTTCCGATGAGGAAGCAGAGCTGGTGGACTCAGGGGTGGACTCTCCTATCTCTGGGGCTGAAGTCGCTGAGGTGGTCAAAAAGCTCCTTGGCGGCAAGGTCCCGGGGGTGGATGAGATCCGCCCGGAGTTCCTTAAGGCTCTGGATGCTGTGGGGCTGTCCTGGCTGACACGCCTCTGCAGCATCGCGTGGACATCGGGGACAGTACCGCTGGACTGGCAGACTGGGGTGGTGGTCCCCCTTTTTAAGAAGGGGGACCGGAGGGTGTGTTCCAATTACAGGGGAATCACACTCCTCAGCCTCCCTGGTAAGGTCTATTCAGGGGTCCTGGAGAGGAGGGTCCGCCGGATAGTCGAATCTCGGATTGAGGAGGAGCAGTGTGGTTTTCGTCCTGGTCGCGGAACAGTGGACCAGCTCTATACCCTCTCTGGGGTCCTGGGGGGGGGCATGGGAGTTTGGTCTGGTCAGGATGCCTCCTGGACCTCCCTGGTGAGGTGTTCCAGGCACGTCCCTCTGGGAGGAGACCCCGGGGAAGACCCAGGACACGCTGGAGGGATTATATCTCTCGGCTGTAAGGTCCGGATAAAAATCTAGAACACTTAAAACTAAAATATGTTACACAGATTGATTCAGTTTCTGATTTGTGAAACTTTTATTTGTGTGAAAATGCAAATTAGCTGTTTTGGTCCTTTACTGCCATCTAGTGGTCAGGTTGCTAAGAGCATCATGGAAATGTGGTCCAGCCATTAAAACCAGTGTCACCACCTGCTGGCCGAACACGACGCTTCATCTGCCTGTAGTCCTACAGAGTCCATCAACTTCCTGCTCCACAAGTTCAAAATCATCCTCTCGTTTCCAGGCTCCTCCCCTCGTTTCCAGGCTCCTCCTCTCGTTTCCAGGCTCCTCCCCTCGTTTCCAGGCTCCTCCTCTCGTTTCCAGGCTCCTCCTCTCGTTTCCAGGCTCCTCCCCTCGTTTCCAGGCTCCTCCTCTCGTTTCCAGGCTCCTCCTCTCGTTTCCAGGCTCCTCCTCTCGTTTCCAGGCCTCTCCATGTGTTTCCAGGACATCGTTATATAAAGTCGAATTGTTTCAGAGCTACTTTGGCTGATTTTAAATCTCTATAAAGATTTGATGAGGAAAACTGAACGTTTAATGTTTTCCTGCAGAAATAACAGGATTATACTTCGTGTGTCGGTGGATTGAGCTGCGGCCGATCGGCTCCATTGGGGATCAATAAAGTGGTCTGGAGTGTTTAGTAAAAGGGTATTTATCAGGAGTATGTACAGGTCGTCACACGGAGACATGAAAAGGCAACAAAACAGATGAAACAGCTGTAAACATGGCGATCAATACGTCACCAACCGATCGAAAGACTTTACAGTAAAAATGGAAATAAAATTCAGTCTTGGAGCAAAAACAGGCGTTGAGTTCTGACGTGTGCGAGTCCGATGGACCAGCGTTCAGGGATCGAACCTCTCGCCGTGGTCCGTCTGACGTGCCAGCGCGGCGCCGTGCGTCTAACCGATGGTGATGCCGAAGCCGCACTGGAACTTGTTCTTGCGGTGGTTGAGGAAGGAGCAGAGGACGAGCGACAGCGGCAGCGGAAGCAGCTTCTTCTCCAGCGTCGCGCCCACGATCCAGTTGCTGTCCACCGAACCTGGAGGCAGAGACAAACCGCAGCAGGTCAGCGGGACGCAATAAGCCCACAACTGATTCGTCCAGCCCAGACCCCGCCCCCCAACCAGCTAGCGGCGTTGACCGCGGTCCCAAACGCCCAGAGAGTCTGCTTCATCCTTCCACAACGCTCCCTGATCAGTGGGCGGAGCCTGATCCGCTGTCCAATCAGAGCACACGCTGGGAACCAGTTCACATCCATTGGATGATTTACTGGATCAAACCAGACGAGTTTGTTGTGAACTGGTGGCGTTTAAATGAAGCTGAACTGAAAATCTTTTTTCTTCAGATGGAATAAAAATTTGTTTTAGAAAAAAGAAAAAAAAACGGGACTAAACGTCACGGTGCGTTCAAGGTACACCTCAACAATCTGTGAAACTTCATGGTGCATTCAAGGACACCCTGTAAACAGAAACTCTGCAAGAAGCTTTTTGTTCATTTCTTTCTTTGTACTTTTTAACAATACTTTTATTAAAGTATATTTAGAACAAAGTAAAAAGAAATAAAATCAAAATAGAAATAAATGTAATATAAATGATCAAATTGTCAGTTTTTAAATTGACGTAAAATTTCCATTTCTTTTCTTTTCCTGTTAAAAGTTTATTTTGATGTTTTTACAACTGAAATACATTTTATTAGTAAAAGGTTTCGCTGATAAAACATTTCAGCAGAAACTATAAATAATTCATATAAATAACATAAAAATTGTCCAACATTTACGTAGAAATGTCTCGATAAAAGTTTTGTTTACGTTTTGGCTGCAAACACGTAAACATGAAGATTTTCTCTGGAGCTCAGATGTTTTGTCTCGACGTGCAAATAAAACGCTGAAAATAAAAGAATGAAGGTCAACGTGCTCCAGCAGCGCACCAACCTCCGTCTTCGTACCTTTAAACTGCAGGTTCGCTTTGGGCACGTCGAGCTGGTATCCGAACGACACGCTGGTGTCCTGCGTGCGGGAACTCGCCTCAAACTCCACGCCGACCTGCAGCTGCAGAAGAAGAAGAGAGCAGAACAGGAAGTAAAAAGACACAAAGGCGACACAGGAAACGACAGAGCGTACCTGATTAATATTATTTATTTATTATCATTTATTAATAATATCAACAATAATTCTTATTAATAATAATAATAATAATAATAATAATAATAAATATATCTATACATATTTATATGTTGTGTTATATTTATAACATATATATGTTATGTCATATATTTATATTGTTTATTTATATATATATATATATATAATATTTATTTATTATTTATTTATTAGTATTTAATATTAATAATAATAGTACCTGATCGTTGGCTTTGTGGTAGTACGATGCGTGAGCTCCCGCTGAGCCGAGGGTTACCGTGGCAACGTAGTTGCTTCCTGCACAGAGACGCAGTGTCATCGGGAAACGTGATTGGTTGAGACGAAAAACCTGAAGCTGGGACCCACCTGTATACCTGCCCACTAATGACATGACTGAACCCTCCTCGCCCGGCCGGCGGTGGTAAACCAGCTCGCCCCCCAGCGCCAGAGCCGGCGTGATGGACTGGAGGTAGTGGGTGACCACGATGCCTGACAGGAAAAGGCAAACTTTCAAAGTAAAAGCAGGAATCCTGATGGTTAAAGAATCGGTGAAGAACTGATTTTATTTCACTTTAGTGGAGACATAAACCAGAAACAAACTTCTGACTCCGATCCAGCCTCACGCTGAAATAAAACTAAAACTAAATCAAATGAAAAATAACATTTTAAAAAAGCATTTAAAAAAGACTTAAAGTAAAAATTTTATTCAAATAAATGACAAATACTGACTTAAATCTTATAATCAGACTTTTTTTTCCTTCATATGATCATCATGACAAACGCGACGGAAATGTTTCCTGGATGACGTCAAAATAACTGGAAATAAAACTACAAATAAAATAAAATAAATTCCATCTCAGACATGAAAATGAAATAAAACAAATAAAAACCAGTAAATTAAATAAAACAGAGCAGTGCAGCTGCTGCATGCCTCAGGGAACTGGGTCCCACATCACACCAAACTCATCCCAACAGCACCAACCGGACCCGACCAGACCCCAGCCGAGCGTCCTGGACGGGAAGCGGGTCGCCTACCAGAACCGACGAGGACGTCCGGGTTCCCCAGAGTCACCGTGGCCGTGAAGTCCTCTCCCCTGAACTCAGCGTCTCCCTGCCAGTTCACAAACTTATTCTGCTGAGTCTGAGGACGGAGGCGAAGCAGGTCAGCATCACGAGTGGCGCCACGCTGACAGGACGGCGCTGACGGCGGCGGCTTTACCTGGAAGGCCACTTTGGATCGCATCCTGCCGCTGACCTGCTGGATGATCTGCGCGTTGAGGCTGCCGCTGTTGTCCATGTCCCCCACCATGACCGGGAAGAACTGCAGGAGCACAGCGCTGCGTTCAGGTTACAGCGGAAACGGCCGGAAAGCAGGCGGAGAGGAGCTTTACCTCTGCTGGACCCGTCTGCTTGGAGCCCACGTAGGTGGCGCCGAACCTGTAGCTGGAGTCTCCGGCGGTGCTGAGCAGCACCGAGTGGTTCACCTGCAAACAGGCGCAGCGTTAGACCTGCAGGCGGCGGCGACAGCTGCCCGGCGCCGGCGGCGGCACCTACCTGGAAGTGGTTGCTAAGGCCTTTGTTGACGACGAGCCGGACGCCCTCCATCTGCACGGGGAACACCTCTGGAGGAGAAGCAGCGTCTCGGTTACGGCGGCTTCGCGCCAACAGTCTGCCGGAATCGGCTCCTTCTCACCTTTACATTTGCGATGACACTCGTCGAAGGTGCCGGGGTTGGGCAGCCCATCCTCCGCCTGCTGCCCCGCAGACGCCGCCGTCTGGGCCGGGACCGGAGAGACCGGAGGCATGCCGAAGCCGGGCGGCACCGTCAGCCCCGTGGCGGTGCTGCCGAGGGCCGCAGGAGGCGGGTTGGGGGAGCTGGCAGCTAGAACACTCCCCATGCTGGCCCCCGGGGGACACATGGAGAAAACAGGGTTTACTGGAACACGTTCACACACAAAGAACCACCAGAACCAGAACCGGTCCAGTTCTAAAGAGCTTAAAGTGGTTTTTTATTCTCCTGTCCTGCGTTCCAGCCATCTCCAGGATCCTTCCAGGACTTTCCAAACCTCCTCCTGTTCTACTGCTTACCGTCCCGAGGATCCGACTCTGCCGCGGAACAACAGAAGGCAGGACGCCGGCGGATTTTAGCAAAGATCTTGTATTTCTCACCGGTTCGGGTTTCTGGACCCGGATCTTTGTTTCCGTCACTTTGGATGAGAATCCTCTCCTCGGTCTGAAGCGCCTCCTTCCCCGAACACGAGGGACACCTGCAGCGCAACCCGCCATCTCCATCCTCACACCGCTTCTCTGGTGTTCAGGTCCTGGTTCTGAGGAGGACCCGCCCCCCCATCAGACCTGTTTCCACAGATCTACAGTCCAGTTCTTGGGTCATGTGACCGCAGGTTTTCCTGGCTCCCAGTTAGTGTTAGGGAAGCAGACACCCTCCCCACCTTTAAGACTAGGCTGAAGACTTATATTTTTGATAAGTCCTATAGCTAGGGATGGTTAGCATCCCTTAGTTATGCTGCTATAGGTTTAGACTGCTGAGGGACATTTCCTGATACACTGAGCTTCTTTCTCTTTATCTCTCTCTCTTATCGCCTCCCTCCCCCCCCCCCCCCCCCCCCCCCCCCTCTTCCCCCCCATAACAGTGTAGCATCATTAACATGTATGTCTCCTGTCTCAGCAGGTCTCCCTGGCCGGGAGTAGCAGTTCCTGTTGTCTGTTGTCTTTCTGTCCTCTTCCCCCCACACAGCAGAGGCAGATGGCTGCCTGTCCTGAGCCGGGTTCTGCCGGAGGTTTCCTTCCTGTTAAAAGGGAGTTTTTTCCTTCCCACTGTCGCCAGTGTGCTTGCTCAGGATGGGAGATTGAGTTGGACTCAACTCAATCTGTTGGTTTCCTTATATAGGCTGTTATGAATCGGCTTTCATGATGTTTTCTTTTCTGTCTGTAAAGTTGAGATGGCATTGCCGTGATTTGACGCTATATAAATAAAGTTGAACTGAATTGGCTTTTTTAGGCCCCGTTTCCATGGAAACCATTTCTGATAAGGTGTTGGCCAACAGCAGATGGATCAGATGCATCTCTCGGGTCCTAATTCAGGTCTTTGCTGGACTTCAGGTCCTGACTCTTCTTTCCTCCTCTGCGTGCTGAGACATGGTGCGTTTCCAGCAAAGCACCGAGTTGCTGCTAACATCCAAACTCACTTTAAAATATGACTTTAGGTTTGTTCATATGAACTCAGCTGGACAAAGCACCCATGTGTCGGCATGCAGACATGCAGAGGAGTAAACAGTCAGTACCTCTAAAATCCACTTTAAAGGTATTCAGATTTTCTTTTTTAAAGGGTTCCTATTCTGGTATTTGGAGTTTTCTGAGCTTTCTACAGTGTTACAGTGTTGAATCCTCATCAGACATGTGAACGACACTGTTTTTTATCACCTAAACGCATGTTTGAGTTTGAGTTTGAGTTCCAGCACGCTCTCCGTTCGGTTTCCATGGCGACGTTGTAGAGTTTTTTCTACGTGGAAATCCTTGTGACGTCCCGGGGGATAAGGTTCGGTGATTGGTTACCTTCTACTGGTTAACAAGGGCATGTACAAATACATCAGGCGGGTGGAAAACGTGGGATAAAGTTATTTCCAACGATGGCTGGTGAGTTTACCAAAGAGAGACATCCTGCTGCATTCGTTGCTGTGGGTTGCTGTTTTCCACTTTGTTTTCAGGCTCTGATTCAGGTTCCAACATGTAGCGCTGTATGCTATGTGTTGACATTGTAGTTTGTTTTTTTATTGAGTTCATATGAGCCTAATCCTTCTGTTTATGAGACGTTACAATGACGGTGAAAGCAGGTGCGGTGCGCGCTCCCGATGTAGTGCAGTGGCGGGAGGCGGGGCTTAATGCGGAAGAGTCTCAATCCACTCGTTTTGCCCGCAGGCTGATCTGACAGCCTACGGAGAGGGTCAGTCTGAAGTAAATAAAGCCATTTGGGACAATAACTCCATCAATCCCAGCCCTTCTGGGCTCAGAAATAAACATAAATTAGCCTGGAATGCACAGAATAGTTCCACTTTAACTTCAACGTAACGCTTAAAATATATCTCTGAAAAAAAAAGCCTTATAACCGACATGTTTGTGCAGCCTGGGAGTTGTGGTAGTTAAACTAGTTAAGCTGTTTAACAAGCTTGTAACCATCTCATGTCACACAGAATAAAGCTGAAAAGACAAACAGAATAACAGACTAGGCATGACTGGACTCTGGGATTTGTTAGTTCAGATAGAGGGGAAAGAGAAAACCTGAAAACTGGAGCAATAAAACAACTTAATGTTTAGTTTTAGCTGTAAATCCTGTAAAGCTGCAGGAATACAGTTTAGTTTTAACTGTAAAGCTGCAGGAATACAGTTTAGTTTTAACTATAAAGCTGCAGGAATACAGTTTAGTTTTAACCGTAAAGCTGCAGGAATACAGTTTAGTTTTAACTGTAAAGCTGCAGGAATACAGTTTAGTTTTAACTGTAAAGCTGCAGGAATACAGTTTAGTTTTAACTATAAAGCTGCAGGAATACAGTTTAGTTTTAACCTTAAAGCTGCAGGAATACAGTTTAGTTTTAACTGTAAAGCTGCAGGAATACAGTTTAGTTTTAACTATAAAGCTGCAGGAATACAGTTTAGTTTTAACCTTAAAGCTGCAGGAATACAGTTTAGTTTTAACTGTAAAGCTGCAGGAATACAGTTTAGTTTTAACTGTAAAGCTGCAGGAATACAGTTTAGTTTTAACTGTAAAGCTGCAGGAATACAGTTTAGTTTTAACTGTAAAGCTGCAGGAATACAGTTTAGTTTTAACTGTAAAGCTGCAGGAATACAGTTTAGTTTTAACTGTAAAGCTGCAGGAATACAGTTTAGTTTTAACTGTAAAGCTGCAGGAATACAGTTTAGTTTTAACTGTAAAGCTGCAGGAATACAGTTTAGTTTTAACCGTAAAGCTGCAGGAATACAGTTTAGTTTTAACTGTAAAGCTGCAGGAATACAGTTTAGTTTTAACTGTAAAGCTGCAGGAATACAGTTTAGTTTTAACTGTAAAGCTGCAGGAATACAGTTTAGTTTTAACTGTAAAGCTGCAGGAATACAGTTTAGTTTTAACTATAAAGCTGCAGGAATACAGTTTAGTTTTAACTGTAAAGCTGCAGGAATACAGTTTAGTTTTAACTATAAAGCTGCAGGAATACAGTTTAGTTTTAACTGTAAAGCTGCAGGAATACAGTTTAGTTTTAACTATAAAGCTGCAGGAATACAGTTTAGTTTTAACTATAAAGCTGCAGGAATACAGTTTAGTTTTAACTGTAAAGCTGCAGGAATACAGTTTAGTTTTAACTATAAAGCTGCAGGAATACAGTTTAGTTTTAACTATAAAGCTGCAGGAATACAGTTTAGTTTTAACTGTAAAGCTGCAGGAATACAGTTTAGTTTTAACTATAAAGCTGCAGGAATACAGTTTAGTTTTAACCTTAAAGCTGCAGGAATACAGTTTAGTTTTAACTGTAAAGCTGCAGGAATACAGTTTAGTTTTAACCGTAAAGCTGCAGGAATACAGTTTAGTTTTAACCTTAAAGCTGCAGGAATACAGTTTAGTTTTAACTGTAAAGCTGCAGGAATACAGTTTAGTTTTAACTGTAAAGCTGCAGGAATACAGTTTAGTTTTAACCGTAAAGCTGCAGGAATACAGTTTAGTTTTAACTGTAAAGCTGCAGGAATACAGTTTAGTTTTAACCTTAAAGCTGCAGGAATACAGTTTAGTTTTAACTGTAAAGCTGCAGGAATACAGTTTAGTTTTAACCGTAAAGCTGCAGGAATACAGTTTAGTTTTAACTATAAAGCTGCAGGAATACAGTTTAGTTTTAACCGTAAAGCTGCAGGAATACAGTTTAGTTTTAACCGTAAAGCTGCAGGAATACAGTTTAGTTTTAACTATAAAGCTGCAGGAATACAGTTTAGTTTTAACCGTAAAGCTGCAGGAATATGAAATGTTCCTTTGCACTACGAACACCTTTCATTCCTCCATGTGAGCAGACAAGGCTGCGAGCAGCCAGAAAGGTGGATGAACTGGGAGGAAACCAGTAGTAGCTGCTGGTTTTATGAATGGGAACATTAGCTTAGCTAGCTCCTCCGCGCGCCTCAGCCTCGAGACATTCAGCTTTAAAACAACCACCAGCTGCTGTCTATGGAGGAAAACTAAACATGCGTGAAGCTGCAGGAGAAATGCGTCGTTATGTTAATAACTCGGAGCAGAAATAAAAACTCTACTCACGTTGTAATTTTCAGAGGACGAAGCAGCAGGAAGTTAAACCCAGAAGCAGGAAGGACCATGAGGCTAAAACCCGCCTTTTTTTGTCAGCACGCATTCTGATTGGTTCAAACACTGTCACCCTAGAACTTAATTGGTCCAGTCCACAGTTAGTCGTGTGAACGTTAAGAAAGGCGTGACTTCATGTGTGATGTAATAGACGTACTCAAGCGTGATTGGCTACTTGACAGCAAAAGGAGGGGCGTAAGGTTTCAAGTTTCCCGATTGGATGAGAAGTTGAACGTGCTGTTTGGAAGGCGGGTTTAAGGGAAGAGCGAAGATTTCAAGGTCGGAAGGAAACGTGAGGGTCGCAGCAGCGCTTCGTGTTCACTTCTCTCTTCTACAGCCAAAACAAGAATAAATTAACTGAGATTAAAATAACACACGACTCTGCAAACAGATCATCAGCGTACGCACCGGTCCGTCGAAAACAAGAACTTAAATAAAATGCCCCCAAATCTACAAAAAATATCCTAAAACATTAAAATGAGAAAAATATGAACGTCAGATGGAAAATGTTAAAAGTAAAAACGTAGTGTTAGAATGTCAGACTAAGAAAAAGAAAAAGAGAAACGTAAAACAAACAGACGTGCATCAGTGGAGCAAAGTCATGAATCAGTGAGGAGTTAGAGATGCATAAAAGCTGTAAACCAAGCTTAAAATTGATTATATATATATATATATATATATATATATATATATATATATATATATATATAACTACAGAGTAAATATGCCAACGTTCAGCATGTTTATTGCTTTGATATGTTAAAAAAATTAATTACTGCTGCAACAATACAAAAACATAAACTTGACTTATGTTCATTTAATGTTTTAAAGTTTAATCAATATATTTATATATAAAAGCATGATTTCTGGATTTTATCAGCAGAGATCAAATCCAAGAACCCAATCACATTGATCAGGATTTCAGTGGTTCCGAACGAGGTTGTCTCTTCTTCCCCATCCAGCGACAGGATAACCTGGCAGTCATGTTGCACCAAACAACCACCTGAGTGGAAGAGATGCAAACAAAGCTGTGGATTCAGAGCTTTCCTCAATGCACGAGGATCGCTCTTCATCCTGAAACAAAGGAAGAGTTTACAAGGAAAACTGCAATGGTGTAGCAAATACAGGATTAGATGTGATGACTTGCTCACTTCGCCACTTTGTCGCTGTGTTTTGCAGGTCTCCAGACCCCTCCAGCTGCTTTTATCCCCCAAATCCAGCATCATTTTCTGGCGTTACAGGAGACAGACATTAAAGCAGGTGCGTGTTTAATCCCAGTGAGCAGGGGGCCCCTCCTCCATCTAAAGCCCCCAGAAGAGACTGGTGGTTCCACCCCCCCTGGATTTGATCACTTCTGATCAATAACCAGACTGAAAATGAAACATGCAAAGCTGACTTAGACATTAATGTCTAGTAATGAAGTGTGTGAACACAAACGTCGTCAGAAGTCTTAGAACACGTTGACTCCGAATTAAAAAATAAACTTCTTTTTAATGTTCTCAACATATTTCGTGCGTCTGATCTGGACCAGATTGATCATGCAAATTAAATGATGTCATATCTTTAAGATACAGATTACAGAAACGCTGGCAACACTGGCCAGTTCACCGATTTGTCATCAGAGCTGCAAGCTTTCCACCAGCTTGCTTCGGCAGCACAAAGATCTTAGCCGTTGATCTTGCATACGTTAACCCTGACACAGAATTCAGACAAGCTCTGCACATGACTGCTAAATTCACATTGGTTTAAATCAAGTGTGGTGCAGCAGGGATCCTTGGAAAACCTACAGGACACCTCGAGGATCACAATGGGGGATCCCTGCGCCACAGCTTTCAGTTTGTCTGGTGCTGCTGCTAGCATGTTATTTTAGCCTATGTAACAAACGAGCTAAATATCCATCCATGGAGGACGCAGACAGATGGACAGTTTTGCGCGTGAAAGTGGGTGAAAGAAGCTTTTAAGGAAGCGATGTGCGCTGCATAAAACCATGTATGGAAATATGTTCATGCAGTGTTCTTAAAAACATGTTTACGTCGAGATGTTGCATATGAAGAAACAGATTTCTGCACCCGTGACATGAAGTTTGCATGTTTTTCTTTTAACTGTTTATGTGCAACAAGTTGAAGCTTTGTCTCCCTTTACTATCGCGAAGTTTTTAGATCAACAGCATTTTATATCAGTTCATTTCACTTGAGGTGGACATGACCACTCACCTTATTGTGGTGGAGGGGTTTGTGTGTCCTGAAGATGATGTTGTCTGGGGCTTTATGCCCCTGGTAGGGTCACCCATGGCAAACAGGGGTCTAACAGACGGACCAAAGCAAGCACGGCTCATAAACCTCTATTATGACGACAAGCCTGGGCAGAAATGTTCCCTTGCCTGGACGCGGGTTACTGGTGCCCCCCCTCCACCTCTGGAGCCAGGCCTGGGGGTGGGGCACGAGAGTGAGTGTCTGGGCCTTTGCCCATGGGGCCCGGTCAGGCTCAGCTCGAAAGGGTTACATGGGCCCCACCATCTGCGGGAGGAGCCGTAGGGGTCGGGTGCAGTGTGAGCTGGGCGGCAGCAAGAGGCGGGGACCCTGGCGGTCCGATCCCCGGCTGCAGAAGCTGGCTCTAGGGACGTGGAACGCCACCTCTCTGGTGGGGAAGGAGCCTGAGCTTGTGCGCGAGGTTGAGCGGTTCCAGCGAGATGGACTCACCTCAACGCATGGCTTGGGGTCTGGTGCCAGAACCCTTGAGAGGGGCTGGACTTTCTTCCACTCTGGAGTTGCTCATGGTGAGAAGCGCCGAGCAGGTGTGGGCATTCTCATCAGCCCCCAGCTTGGTGCCTGCACGTTGGGGTTTACCCCGGTGGATGAAAGGGTAGTTTCCCTCCGCCTTCGGGTGGGGGGACGGGTCCTGACTGTTGTCTGTGCTTATGCACCGAACAGCAGTTCAGAGTACCCACCCTTTCTGGAGTCCTTGGAGGGAGTGCTGGAGGGTGCTCCTTCTGGGGACTCCATAGTTCTGCTGGGGGACTTCAATGCTCATGTGGGCAATGACAGTGAGACCTGGAGGGGAGTGATTGGGAGGCATGGTCCCCCCCCTCTGAACCCAAATGGCGTTTTGTTGTTGGACTGCTGTGCTCGTCATGGATTGTCCATAATGAATACCATGTTCCAACATAAGAGTGTCCATATGTACACCTGGCATCAGGATTCCCTGGGCCGCAGTTCGATGATTGATTTTGTAGTCGTATCGTCGGACCTGCAGCCACATGCCTTGGACACTCGGGTGAAGAGGGGGGCGGAGCTTCAAGATGGTGGGGGAGGAAACCGGTCAGATCTGGCAAGCCCAAACGTGTTGTGAGGGTCTGCTGGGAACGTCTGGCTGAGTCCCTGTCAGAGAGAGCTTCAATCATGTCCCGAGTGAGGCGGGGGACATTGAGTTCGAATGGGCTGTGTTCCATACCTCTATTGCTGAGGCGGCCAGTCGGAGCTGTGGCCATAAGGTCGTTGGTGCCTGTCGTGGCGGTAATCCCAGGACTCGTTGGTGGACACCAGCAGTGAGGGATGCCGTCAAGCTGAAGGAGTCCTATCGGGCTTTCTTTGCCTGTGGGACTCTGGAGGTAGCTCATGAGTACAGACAGGCTAAGTGGCATGCGTCTTTGACTGGTCCACCATCCGGCAGCTCAGGAGGGGGAAGCAGTGCTCCGTCAACACTGTGTACAGTGGAGGTGGGGAGTTGCTGACCTCAACTTGGGACGTTGTGAGTCGGTAGAAGGAATACTTCTAAGACCTCCTCAATCCTACCAATACATCTTCCGATGAGGAAGCAGAGCTGGTGGACTCAGGGGTGGACTCTCCTATCTCTGGGGCTGAAGTCGCTGAGGTGGTCAAAAAGCTTCTTGGCGGCAAAGCCCTGGGGTAGGATGAGATTTGCCCGGAGTTCCTTAAGGCTTTGGATGCTGTGGGGCTGTCCAGGCTGAGACGCCTCTGCAGCATCGCGTGGACATCGAGGGCAGTGCCGCTGGATTGGCAGACTGGGGTGGTGGTCCCCCTTTTTAAGAAGGGGGATCAGAGGATGTGTTCCAGTTACAGGGTAATCACACTCCTCAGCCTCCCTGGTAAGGTCTATTCAGAGTCCTGGAGAGGAGGGTCCGCCGGATAGTCGAATCTCGGATTCGGATTAGCAGTGTGGTTTTAGTTCTGGTCGTGGAACAGTGGACCAGCTCTATACCCTCTTTGGGGTCCTGGAGGGGGCATGGGAGTTTGCCCAACCAGTCTACATGTGTTTTGTGGACCTGGAGAAGGCGTTCAACCATGTCCCCCGGGGACTCTTGTGGGGGGGGTATTCCGGGAATATGGGGTACCGGACCCCCTTGTATGAGCTGTCCGGTCCCTGTACGACAGGTGTCAGAGCGTGGTATGCATTGCCGACAGTAAGTTGGATTCGTTTTCAGTGAGGGTTGGACTCCGCCAAGGCTGCCCTTTATCACAGATTCTGTTCATAACTTATATGGACAGAATTTCTAGGCGCAGCCGAGGTGTTGAAGGGATCCGACTTGTTTGCCTCAGGATTGGGTCCCTGCTTTCTGCAGATGACGTGGTCCTGTTGACTTCATCTGGTCGTGATCTCCAGCTCTCACTTGAGCAACTTGCGGCCAAGTGTGAAGCGGCTGGGATGAGAATCAGCACCTCCAAATCTGAGACCATGGTCCTCAGCCGGAATAGGGTGGATTGTCCTCTCCGGGTCTGGAGTCAGGTCCTGCCTCAAGTGGAGGAGTTTAAATATCTCGGGGTCTTGTTCACGAGTGAGGGAAGGATGGAGCGCGAGATCGACAGGCGGATCGGTGCGGCGTCTGCAGTAATGCGGACTCTGCGCCGGTCTGTCGTGGTGAAGAAGGAGCTGAGCCAGAAGGTGAAGCTCTCAATTTACCAGTCGATCTACGTTCCTACCCTCACCTATGGTCATGACCTGTGGGTTGTGACCTTAAGAACGAGATCTCATATACAGGCGGCTGAATTGAGTTTCCTCCGCAGGGTGGCCGGGCTCACCCTTAGAGATAGGGTGAGGAGCTCGCTCATCCGGGAGGAGATCAGAGTAGAGCCGCTGCTCCTCCGCATCGAGAGGAACCAGTTGAGGTGGCTCGGGCATCTGGTCAGGATGCCTCCTGGACCTCCCTGGTGAGGTGTTCCAGGCACGTCCCTCTGGGAGGAGACCCCGGGGAAGACCCAGGACACGCTGGAGGGATTATATCTCTCGGCTGGCCTGGGAACGCCTCGGGATCCCCCCCGCAGAGTTGGCAAATGTGGCTGGGGAGAGGGAAGTCTGGGCTTCCCTGCTTAGGCTGCTGCCCCCGCGACCCGACCCCGGATAAGCGGCAGAAGATGGATGGATGGAGGTGGACATGAGGTTGCGAGGCAGACCATGATATGGAAAAGGCCGATGCTCATCCCCTCTATACGTAAAACATGAAAATTATTAGTATGTGAATTTTAGTTATAATAATACAACTTAAAACTATTTCCTGAAATTAAAAGATTCAACCTTTGAGTCAAAAACCTTTCTAGTAGTTTTAAAGCAGCAGCAGCGGGCAGAGGTTACTCCATCCTGCCGTTGGCCTCCAAAGTCGAATCAGCGAGGAAGAAAACTGACATCTCTGCTCCTCCGGAGGAAAGTCAAGATCGTCCCAAACAGGGACGAACGACCAGCGATCAGCAGGCTGAAAGCCTGACTGGCAGGTCCAGACAGAAATGAAGACAAATACACTGTAGAGTTCAGGTCAATTTATTGGATTTTGAAGTTCCTGCATGTAGTTTCACGTTACAACAGCAGAGGACGCGTTACAACAGCCGCAGAGGACACTGTCGTCCGCGTTACAACAGCCGCAGAGGACACTGTCGTCCGCGTTACAACAGCCGCAGAGGACACTGTCGTCCGCGTTACAACAGCCGCAGAGGACACTGTCGTCCGCGTTACAACAGCCGCAGACGACACTGTCGTCCACCGCAACCGCAGACGACACCGTCGTCCACCGCAACCGCAGACGACGTTACAACAGCCGCAGACGACACTGTCGTCCACCGCAACCGCAGACGACACCGTCGTCCGCGTTACAACCGCAGACGACACCGTCGTCCGCGTTACAACCGCAGACGACACCGTCGTCCGCGTTACAACCGCAGACGACACCGTCGTCCGCGTTACAACCGCAGAGGACACCGTCGTCCGCGTTACAACCGCAGAGGACACCGTCGTCCACCGCAACCGCAGAGGACACCGTCGTCCACCGCAACCGCAGAGGACACCGTCGTCCACCGCAACCGCAGAGGACACCGTCGTCCACCGCAACCGCAGAGGACACCGTCGTCCACCGCAACCGCAGAGGACACCGTCGTCCACCGCAACCGCAGAGGACACCGTCGTCCACCGCAACCGCAGAGGACACCGTCGTCCACCGCAGCCGCAGAGGACACCGTCGTCCACCGCAGCCGCAGAGGACACCGTCGTCCACCGCAGCCGCAGCGGACACCGTCGTCCACCGCAGCCGCAGCGGACACCGTCGTCCACCGCAGCCGCAGCGGACACTGTCATCCTTGCGAGTTGCTGGAACACCTGTCTGAAACACAAAACATGAACAATACAAGAGTTTCTGCTTCTCAGTTCAATCAAAATGACACTTGAGGTGTCCTAGGGAAAACGGGGGAAGCAGTTTTACGCTAATCGAGTCCGTTGGGGCAGTTCTGGGGGGTAAAAAGGATGTCGAGGACCCAAAGAAAAAGCTGAACGACTGAAAACAGAGGGTTGGTTTAAAATGGGGTTTTGAAGTCGGAAACTTTATCCTCAGCTACGTTCAGACAGAAATTTGAAGTTCATTCTCGGCGTCTCGGTTTCGTACAGACGCGCCAAAATGAAATCTGACAAATCGGAAACAGATACGCAAATTCAGATCAGATCTGTTCAGTTCTACCCAGGAGAAACGAGTTGGGATTTATACCAGTTACAGGTCTGTAGAATCGCAAACGGCGATCCTTTCCGTACCCATTCCCGCCCAATTCTCGGCTTCTTTTTGAAATTTGGAACTTTAAATGCCCCGCCCACCCCACCATCACTCCACATCGGAGTGCAGGCACACTCATTCGCTCAACTACATTCACAACCATCATCTCCTCCGTGATGCCTGATAGATCAGGCCGATTCCACCAATCACAGAGGAGACAACAAGGGCGCCGTCAGGGACACCAAAGCCAACGGGGACGCCAACGCCAATGGGGACACCTGTCGGGGACGTCGACGGAAAAATCAAAGACGATGCCATCAGGGACGACAATGCCAACCGGGACATCAACAGGTATGCCGACGGAGACGCCTACGCCGACGGAGAACGCGATCAGAACACAAAATACTGAAAAGAAAAATGTGATGAAAAAGCCACAGACTCCTGGAGGAAGAGGCTGATGGCGTCCCTGACGAGCTGCAACACACACACTGGCAATCGGACCGACACTCGGCAGAGTCTGCGGGTGGAGCCGCAGCTCAGCTGTTTCTGTAAAACTGATCCAGGAGCAGCTGAAGCTGCGACGCTTCACTCGCACACTCTCCACATTCCATGTTTTTGGTTTTGTTTCAAAGTAAGTCCTGAAAATCCTCTTCAAGGAAAAACATCCTCCTCCACCCGATAAGCTTTTTTTTTGTTTTTTTTTCTTTGAATTGTAAACGACTGGTGTAAACAATGAATCATTTACAATTTTTTTGTTGCCTTAAAATGATTCGTAAGACCTCGTATAAAGAGCAGCCGACGGGAAACTGGATGGAGTCGCTGAAACGGATCTCGATCCTCTGGCTTGGAGACGATCACAGTACTTTCCAGAAACTCCTCCAACTTCACGCTGGTACTTTAACCACAAACAGCAACCAGGTTTGTTTGGTTTTTGGTGTACAACCATAAAATCAAAGTTGTTTTTTGTGACTAAAGTACCAGTGAGAAGATTTAAGATGCTCAGAGAGCAGCTGAAAAAACACCTGGCTTCGGTTAATTTTACCCCAAAAACCTCCAGAAGTCACCCGGAGCTGAAGCCGCTCAGTACAGCAACAAACATAAACCTTAAAAAGCAAAAATTATCTGTTCTTTGTCTTTTTTTAATCATCAGTGATGCTCTGTAAGGGGAGGTCACAGCTGCCTGTTCAGAGATGCTACAATTCTGCTGCTCAAAGCGTCCGCCCCCACAAAACAGCGAGCTGGCATGGCTCAGAACAGCCGCGCAGGAAAGAGTCAAATAAAACCATTAAAAACGTTATTGCTGCTGCAGAAACTATTTCTGATGTGGTCCTCTGCAGACAAGGCTGGTTCCTTCTCTGTGGTCCATGAAGCAGTTTCACATCCAGTTTAGGATAAAAAGAAAAACCTTAAAGGAGTTTCTGAAGCGTCGGCAGCGACGCTCAAACAACACGACCCGCAACTCAGAGCAGCCAGCCGACGTCCTCACACCGCCTCAGGTTTGTGCAGGTGGAGAAAAGATCCAGGAGTTTACACCACGATGCTGAAGACGGCCGGACAGGAGGCCCGGCGGGCGGACAGGAGGCCCGGCGGGCCGGCGGGAGGCCCGGCGGGCCGGCGGGAGGCCCGGCGGGCGGACAGGAGGCCCGGCGGGCGGACAGGAGGCCCGGCGGGCGGACAGGAGGCCCGGCGGGCCGGCGGGAGGCCCGGCGGGCGGACAGGAGGGCCGGCGGGAGGCCCGGCGGGCGGACAGGAGGCCCGGCGGGCCGGCGGCCGGACAGGAGGCCCGGCGGGCGGACAGGAGGCCCGGCGGGCCGGCAGTCGGTCAGGAGGCCCGGCGGGCGGCGGCCGGACAGGAGGCCCGGCGGGCCGGCAGTCGGTCAGGCAGACCAACTAGCAGCAGGACAGGTGGCCCGACTATCGGCCAGACTGGCGGCCAGGCAGCCGGACTAGTCCGGCCTCTGGTCCGCCTGACTGGTCGGCCGTCTGTCCACCAGTCTGTCCACCAGTCTGCCTGACCCACCGTCCGGCCGCCAGACCAGCGGACTGGTTGGTGGTTTCCAGGCCAGCTGCAGGTGGGGAAAACCATTTCGAAGTTTCACACCTGCAGACTGTAAATTAAAGCTTCATTTTCTACAGAATCACCAGTTCAGGGTCACAGACAGCGTGGGAAATTTTAGTTTCACCGTCAACACATCGCTGAACTGGGAAGTTACTGGAATCATCAGGATGGAGACGTCTCAGGATTCAGAAGTTTTTCAGCAGTTCATGTCCACACAGCAGCTCCGGTGGTTTCAACATCTCACAGATCATCTCTGCAGCTGCACAAAGCCCAGCTCCTCATCTCAGCTGGAGTCTTTCTGGAAGGATCTGAACGTTTGAGCCCGTCAGCGTTCCAACAGTGGGCTGCAGAGCTCAAAGTGGCAACTGGTACATTCACCGCCTGTAGTCTCGCCCAGTCCGGGCTAAAAAACAAGTTGTCCCACAGCTCGGAGACCTGCGGCCGTGGAGGTGAAGGAACAGAAAAAACAACCTGGTTGTTTCGCACCAACTTTAAACCATCTGTCCAGCAGCTGCAGCAGCCAACAGATTTACAACCCACCGTCTGTAGTCCGGTTGGAACCGCCGAGCCGCCGGCACGGAGCTGCTCGTCCGCCCGCTGGCTTCGTCCTCGTTATGTCCGGCGGTAAAACAGTCACACGGTATTTAAATAAAGCTGCCTTTGTTATTGCAACGTTCACATTCAGGATGGTTTTCAGGAGCCGTTTTTCAACTTGCATAAACGGTGTTTAGATGAAGCTGATGGGTTGTGTTTGTGCTCGTACTCTGCTGCTGCGCGACAGCCAATGGATGAGTGCACTCAGAGTCAGCAAGGCACTTAAGAGACGACAGCAGGGCGAGTGGACAGAACGACGGGACCCGGCCTCCTCCCGTCGCTGCAGCTGGTGGAGAAACGCCGGATTCCAGACTCTGGTCGCCGTTACGGTTGATGCAAAACAAGTTTGGTTAGGAAATAACGAGGCAGTGCTCAGAAAAAGCCGAGGAAAAAAAAGAAAAAAAAGACTCCGAAGCCGAGATGAGGATGAAGAGTTGCCTGAAGCTTGTGCACAAGCGCCGACGTCTGTGCAAAAGCCCGGTGTGCTGCGGCGCTGGAGGGGAGACAGAAAACACTCGTCAGGACACGACTCGCCGCCAAACACAGAAACTACGGCAAGAAAAACTTCATCCACATGAAAACAGTTCCTGTCCTGCAGTCGCGTCAGAGTTCTGCTTCACGTCAGGATGGATCAGCTGATCTCTGGACCGGGTGCAGGACTGGACCGGGTGCAGGACTGGACCGGGTGCAGGACTGGACCGGGTGCAGGACTGGACCGGGTGCAGGACTGGTGAATGGTTCTGCGTAGAAAGATGGCGGCGGCGCCACAGGTTGCTGCTTTCAGCCACGCGGCTACAGAAGCAGCAACACCAGCAGGCAGGGAAACCAGTATCCAGATCCATACCAGTGTCATGTGGTGACATGAAACCAGTTGGAGGTTTTTCCAGTGAGAAGCTGCTCCTAGAAACCGTTTTCATGCAGATGAACGTTTCCCGGCCGCCATTGAACACGCGTGTGTGTTTACCTGTTCTAGGTTGTGTCCTGCTGGCGGCCCGGCTTCTCCTCCACCTCCTCCACCTCACAGTCGCCGCCGGACGAGTGGAATTCGGCCACGTAGAGGCTTTTGTCGATGCTGCTGGGAATGGGCTTGATGTCCGTCACCAGCTGGTCTTCGATGGCCTTCAGGTTGAAGCGATCCTCCGAGGTGATCAGATTTATGGCCAATCCCAGGTGACCGAACCTCCCTGAGGACCAGAGCAGCCAATCAGCATTTCCAACCCACGTCGGACCACATGTCCAGCTCAGGCGAGAACAGACCTGATCGTCCAATACGATGGAGGTACGTCTCCGCATTCTTGGGGAAGTCGAAGTTAATGACGACGTTCACAGCCTGGATGTCGATTCCTCTGGTGAACAGATCTGTGGAAGACAGACCATCAGAGCAGCGAGGCGGACTCCACGCTATCAACACGGCATTAAAACTCAGAGTTCCTCACGGCCGAGCGGCGCCGCCAGCTTCTCAGGGAGAACAAAACCCGCATTCAGGCGTAACCGCAACCGTCCATCAGAAAAACTCTGCTGTTTCCAGCCTGAACGGCGTTTCCACACGTCCAGTTGCAACATAGGGCCGGATCGAACCAACATGACGACGCGCGATCCCGCCGGATCGAACCAACATGACGACGCGCGATCCCGCCGGATCGAACCAACATGACGACGCGCGATCCCGCCGGATCGAACCAACATGACGACGCGCGATCCCGCCGGATCGAACCAACATGACGACGCGCGATCCCGCCGGATCGAACCAACATGACGACGCGCGATCCCGCCGGATCGAACCAGCATGACGACGCGCGATCCCGCCGGATCGAACCAACATGACGACGCGCGATCCCGCCGGATCGAACCAACATGACGACGCGCGATCCCGCCGGATCGAACCAGCATGACGACGCGCGATCCCGCCGGATCGAACCAACATGACGACGCGCGATCCCGCCGGATCGAACCAGCATGACGACGCGCGATCCCGCCGGATCGAACCAGCATGACGACGCGCGATCCCGCCGGATCGAACCAACATGACGACGCGCGATCCCGCCGGATCGAACCAACATGACGACGCGCGATCCCGCCGGATCGAACCAACATGACGACGCGCGATCCCGCCGGATCGAACCAGCATGACGACGCGCGATCCCGCCGGATCGAACCAGCATGACGACGCGCGATCCCGCCGGATCGAACCAACATGACGACGCGCGATCCCGCCGGATCGAACCAACATGACGACGCGCGATCCCCCGGATCGAACCAACATGACGACGCGCGATCCCGCCGGATCGAACCAACATGACGACGCGCGATCCCGCCGGATCGAACCAACATGACGACGCGCGATCCCGCCGGATCGAACCAACATGACGACGCGCGATCCCGCCGGATCGAACCAACATGACGACGCGCGATCCCGCCGGATCGAACCAACATGACGACGCGCGATCCCGCCGGATCGAACCAACATGACGACGCGCGATCCCGCCGGATCGAACCAACATGACGACGCGCGATCCCGCCGGATCGAACCAACATGACGACGCGCGATCCCGCCGGATCGAACCAACATGACGACGCGCGATCCCGCCGGATCGAACCAACATGACGACGCGCGATCCCGCCGGATCGAACCAACATGACGACGCGCGATCCCGCCGGATCGAACCAACATGACGACGCGCGATCCCGCCGGATCGAACCAACATGACGACGCGCGATCCCGCCGGATCGAACCAACATGACGACGCGCGATCCCGCCGGATCGAACCAACATGACGACGCGCGATCCCGCCGGATCGAACCAACATGACGACGCGTGATCCCGCCGGATCGAACCAACATGACGACGCGCGATCCCGCCGGATCGAACCAACATGACGACGCGTGATCCCGCCGGATCGAACCAACATGACGACGCGCGATCCCGCCGGATCGAACCAACATGACGACGCGTGATCCCGCCGGATCGAACCAACATGACGACGCGTGATCCCGCCGGATCGAACCAACATGACGACGCGCGATCCCGCCGGATCGAACCAACATGACGACGCGTGATCCCGCCGGATCGAACCAACATGACGACGCGTGATCCCGCCGGACAGATGGAATAGAATGGAATCAGATTGTATCTCCCAGTTAGTAGAGAATCGATGCCGACACGCAGGTGAAACATGTTTTTATAAATCCGACGCCAATTTATGTAGAAAACGAGACTTTATGTGAAAATTCTTTCTAAAAATCATTTCTGTTTGTATAAATTCTCAACATGGAAACATGGATTTTTTTTCTCATGTGGTAAACATTTTATTGTGTTCATTAAAATAATCCACTTAATTCAGCAGATTTTTTTATTTATTTTTTTACATCCTGTTAACTATTTTTAACTTAAATAATGATTTTTTTAAATTCATTTAATTATTTTTATTTAGGAAGATAAATACGTATTTTAATTTAAAAAAAAAAAAAACATTTTCTGAGGCAAAACGTTTCATGAATATTGAAACAAGCAACATGATGAAAGAATTTACATAAAGCTCCACAACTGACCGCATGTTCCCAATGAAACCAGTACAACTCACCAGTACAGACCAGGTTCCTGCACAGACCGTTCCTGAAGTCGTGGAACACGCGGTTTCTGTACTCCTGCAAACACACACATGCAGGTTGAGCTGGAGCCTCCTCCTTCCAGACGTCTACCTGGCGGCGCGTCTCCTGCTTTCAGGAGGAGGAGGAAGAGGAGGAGGAGGAGACTCACCTGCATCATCTTAGCGTGGATGTAGAAGCAGGAGTAGCCCAGCTGGGTGATCTTCTTCGCCAGGAGCTCCACCCGCTGGGTGGAGTTACAGAAGATGATGGACTGGTTGATCTGCAGCTGGAGGGAGAGAGGAGAAACATGGAGGTTCATTCCTCCTGTCTCCTCCTGCAGGAGCACACAGGAGGAGTCTGCAGGAGGAGACAGACAGAGAGGAGTCTGCAGGAGGAGAGACAGAGAGGAGTCTGCAGGAGGAGAGACAGAGAGGAGTCTGCAGGAGGAGACAGACAGAGAGGAATCTGCAGGAGGAGACAGACAGAGAGGAGTCTGCAGGAGGAGACAGACAGAGAGGAGTCTGCAGGAGGAGACAGACAGAGAGGAGTCTGCAGGAGGAGACAGACAGAGAGGAGTCTGCAGGAGGAGACAGACAGAGAGGAGTCTGCAGGAGGAGACAGACAGAGAGGAGTCTGCAGGAGGAGACAGACAGAGAGGAGTCTGCAGGAGGAGACAGACAGAGAGGAGTCTGCAGGAGGAGACAGACAGAGAGGAGTCTGCAGGAGGAGACAGACAGAGAGGAGTCTGCAGGAGGAGACAGACAGAGAGGAGTCTGCAGGAGGAGACAGACAGAGAGGAGTCTGCAGGAGGAGACAGACAGAGAGGAGTCTGCAGGAGGAGACAGACAGAGAGGAGTCTGCAGGAGGAGACAGACAGAGAGGAGTCTGCAGGAGGAGACAGACAGAGAGGAGTCTGCAGGAGGAGACAGACAGAGAGGAGTCTGCAGGAGGAGACAGACAGAGAGGAGTCTGCAGGAGGAGACAGACAGAGAGGAGTCTGCAGGAGGAGACAGACAGAGAGGAGTCTGCAGGAGGAGACAGACAGAGAGGAGTCTGGAGGAGACAGACAGAGAGGAATCTGCAGGAGGAGACAGACAGAGAGGAGTCTGCAGGAGGAGACAGACAGAGAGGAGTCTGCAGGAGGAGACAGACAGAGAGGAGTCTGCAGGAGGAGACAGACAGAGAGGAGTCTGCAGGAGGAGACAGACAGAGAGGAATCTGCAGGAGGAGACAGACAGAGAGGAGTCTGCAGGAGGAGACAGACAGAGAGGAGTCTGCAGGAGGAGACAGACAGAGAGGAGTCTGCAGGAGGAGACAGACAGAGAGGAGTCTGCAGGAGGAGACAGACAGAGAGGAGTCTGCAGGAGGAGACAGACAGACAGAGAGGAGTCTGCAGGAGGAGACAGACAGAGAGGAGTCTGCAGGAGGAGACAGACAGAGAGGAGTCTGCAGGAGGAGACAGACAGAGAGGAGTCTGGAGGAGGAGACAGACAGAGAGGAGTCTGCAGGAGGAGACAGACAGAGAGGAGTCTGCAGGAGGAGACAGACAGAGAGGAATCTGCAGGAGGAGACAGACAGAGAGGAGTCTGCAGGAGGAGACAGACAGAGAGGAGTCTGCAGGAGGAGACAGACAGAGAGGAGTCTGCAGGAGGAGACAGACAGAGAGGAGTCTGGAGGAGACAGACAGAGAGGAGTCTGCAGGAGGAGGATGTGACATCATCGTGAGGAAACAGGAAGTGAAGATGGCGGCGTACCCTGGAGAAGAGCGTGTTGAGGCAGTGGACCTTCTGCCTCTCGGTGACGTAGGCGTAGAACTGCGTGATGCCCTTCAGAGTCAGCTCCTCCATCAGGTTGATCTCGTAGGGTTTCTGGAGGTGCTTGGCCTGCAGGAGGTCAGGCGGAGGCGTCAGCGGGCTGATGGCGGTGGGACGGGACGACCAGCTGGTCGGATCAGCTGTTTACTCACCATGAACTTCTGGACGCTGATGGGGAAGGTTGCGGAGTAGAGCAGGATCTGCCGGTTCTTCGCCAAGAAGCTGATGATGTCCTCGATGAGCACCACGAAGTCCTGAGAGAGGAGCTTATCGGCCTGCAGCAGAGCCAGCAGTTAGCACTATCAGCAGCGTTTCACCTGACCAAAGCGTGCCGCACGCCGTTTACCTCGTCCATCACCATCATCTGGACCCTGTCCACCTTGGCCACGCCCTTCTTTATCAAGTCCAGGATCCTGCCAGGCGTGGCGATGACCACGTGCACTGTCAGCAGGAGAAACAGCCTCTTTCATCATGAAGTTCAGCTCTTCATGTGGAAACCCTTCAGACAGACTTTAAACAGCAGAATCATCTGGAAACGTGTCGCCATGCGTGCTGCGGCGGCAGGATGAAGACACCCTAACCACACGCCTCATAGCTCAGGTGACCAGATCTTCTCACCAAACGTGGGACAATGTGAGATTCCACTCTGACACGACAAAGTTTTACAAAAATAAACTTTCTATTCTGCTCTCTTTACACATAAATCTGTGATTATAATGTGAGGAGAGCGTTTTTTTGTGCCGTTTCACGTCATATCCTCCGCCGTGTGACACGGAAAAACTACTTTGCCAAACCCTCTCAGTCTCCTGGAACACGTCTGACCAGGAAGATCTGCTTTCCCAAACTTCTTTTCTTCTTCGCTGCGCTCGTCTCCCTGTCCTCCATGATCAGTCGGTGGATTTATTTATTTATTTCCGTCAGTGGGTGCACCGGTGCATCCTCGATGCATTAAGTCCCGCCTCCTAGTTTGATTGACATGAGTGTAACTTTAATCAGGAGGCGGTGTGATGTGACAGCTGTCAAATATCTTGCCACACACAGTAAAAACCAGTTTTGTGTTTTGTTTAGGCTGGTCGTATCGATGCGGGACAGCGGCCCGTTTTGTGGGACGTGTGAAAAGAAATAGAAATGCGGGACGATCCCAGACAAAGCGTGACATCTGGCCACCCTACTCATAGCATGAACGCTCCGCAGGAACAATGTAGCCAAATATGACGCAGCGGATGATGATACGAGGCTAACGGTGTGTCAGAAGGAGACTGCATCACAACCGGCTGCTTCCATCCTTTAAAGGGACATTTTGCCTTGTTAACTGGATTTATGTGTGTTAGCGTTGGTGTGCTATGACCTCCCCTCATCAGTAGCTGGCAAACTGCCTACATTAGCCTAAAGCTAACGGTTTTCACCGGCTTTTCCATTGACATCATGTATACGTAGACGCTTTGTTGAGCGCGGGAATGCAACGCAGTCAGACATGTTTTCCTGCAACACGTTCCGGAACTTCCTGCCCTTCTCGTATCATTCCCGCCCAGCTGGGGAATCCCGTCCAGATGGAAACATCTGGAAATAAAAGCGGATCTAGTCTCATGTTCAGCGTTTCATCTCGACCCGAAACGCGACACAACCAGCTGGTCCAGAACCTTCAGAGAGGAGTGTCCATCCCATAATACCCGACGCGGAGCAGACCTGCAGCCGCTCCTGCAGACCGAGCAGCGGAGGCTAACGGCGCAGCTTACCCGTCTCGTCCAGGCGCATGATGTCGTCCCGCAGGTTGGTGCCTCCGGTGGTCGCCATGACCTTCACGCCTCCCAGGTGTTTGCTGATCTGGATGCAGATCTGACTCACCTGCAGCGCCAGCTCACGCGTGGGCACCATGACAACCGCTGCAGAACACACACACACACACACACACACACACACACACACACACACACACACACACACACACAGAGAGAGAGAGAGTCAGCCTGTTCCTGTCCGACACCTGGAATATCTGCCGGTACCGCCAACCCATACGGTACCAGAGAACCCGTTCGCTGCTTACAGATGGGTGGAGCAGCGTCTCACCCTGAATGTGATCCTTCTTCAGGTCGATCCTCTCCAGCAGAGGGATCAGGTAGGCTCCACTCTTCCCAGTTCCGTTCTTCGCCCGGGCCAGAATGTCCCGTCCGGACAGCGCGATGGGGATGCTCTCCTCCTGGAAGAGGAGCGACGTTATCTGCATGAGACCAGGAGCGCCGGAGACGCTTCATGGTGCCAGCTTCATGTTTAAACCATAGACTGTATATAAAAGATGGGCGGAGCCTCCGTGACGTCACCCGTAGGTTTCTGAAGAGCTGAATTGAAGCTCGGTGGGCGGTTCCTACCATCACCATCTTGGCAGGGGCATGAGTGTCGTCTCACCCGGAAAATACAAAAATGGTCAAAGAGGTGGAGCTGAGAGGGGGGCTGTGAGCGTCATGGTGGATGATTGACATCAAGCGAACTCTGAGCTTTCTGTAGCTAAGAGCTAACCGAGCTAACCGAGCTAACCCGGAGATAACAGGAGCTAACCAGCTAACAGAGGTAAGCGGGCTAAAGCTAAGTCACGTTGTTAACCGGCTAAAAACCGCGGTTGTTCTACGTTCTTCTGACTTGAAGTGGGAGATCGGGTACCTGTCAATCAAAAGGACACGCCCCTAAATATGCCGAATTTTATCATTAAATTACTTTTAAACGGGCGAGTTAGAAAAAAAATTCTCTCCCCCCACAGTTGTCATGAAGGTAAACCTGACCTATTAAACCTAAAATGGATTTTTGTACCAGGCTGTAAACGCGTTTATTCCTGCCGTGAACGCGTTTATTCCTGCCGTGAACGCGTTTATTCCTGCTGTGAACGCGTTTATTCCTGCCGTGAACGCGTTTATTCCTGCCGTGAACGCGTTTATTCCTGCCGTGAACGCGTTTATTCCCGCCGTGAACGCGTTTATTCCTGCCGTGAACGTGTTTATTCCTGCCGTGAACGTGTTTATTCCTGCCGTGAACGCGTTTATTCCTGCCGTGAACGTGTTTATTCCTGCCGTGAACGTGTTTATTCCTGCCGTGAACGCGTTTATTCCTGCCGTGAACGTGTTTATTCCTGCCGTGAACGTGTTTATTCCTGCCGTGAACGTGTTTATTCCTGCCGTGAACGCGTTTATTCCTGCCGTGAACGCGTTTATTCCTGCCGTGAACGCGTTTATTCCTGCCGTGAACGCGTTTATTCCCGCCGTGAACGCGTTTATTCCTGCCGTGAACGCGTTTATTCCTGCCGTGAACGTGTTTATTCCTGCCGTGAACGCGTTTATTCCTGCCGTGAACGCGTTTATTCCTGCCGTGAACGTGTTTATTCCTGCCGTAAAGTTGGTCTTTTTAACATGGGAGTCTCGGGATGGAACACATTCAAGGCGTCACATCTATCACAGCGGCTGATTGGCTGCCCACTGGTTTGCTGTGGAAACGCAGCGGATCAGGCCTTTTCTGAACCAAACAGTCCCATCAGACCTGGACCCGTGCCTGGAAACGGAACTTGCTGGTTACAGTAATAAATCATCTTCTTGACTTTAATGCTTTCTAATCGGATTATTGTTTCATTTCGGTTGACAAAATATCAACGCCGGAACCTCGGTTCTTCCTCTCCGAGGCGAACTCGCCAACCACAGCATGTGTGTGTGTGTGTGTTTCTCCGTCTGCTGCGTGGAGGGAAAACACACCTGGATAGGCGACGGCTTCTCCCAGCCCATCTCGAAGATGCCCATCAGGAGCTCCCTTTTCAGACAGTAATCCTCAAACTCGTTGCCCTTCGTGGCGGTGACATCCTGCCGTGGACAAACATCGGTTAGAGACGGCAGGAAGCTGCGACATGATTGGCTGAGACGGGACTCACTGTGGTTTTGACCCGGTTGTCTTTGGGAGGCAGCTGGAGACTTTTTTTCCAGTCGTCTCCGAACTTGATGCCTCCCCCGTCCTGAGGGGCGGAGCCGGCTTTCTGAGGAGCAGCCGAGCTTTTCCCCGGAGCGGCGGGCGCCGGCTGGATGGCGGCGGGTTTGCTCTGTCCCCGGAGCTGCCCGTTCTGCTTGTTCAGTCCCATCACGACCGGGCCCACGTTTTCTGTCCTGGCGGTCGCCATGTTTCCTCAACGCCTGCTTTTTTCCTTACAAACAGACTCGATTTCTGCCACTTGGGTTTGTTTTTTAAATTCTCTAAGTAAAAAAAAAAGTTCAATAAAGCATCAAACAATATTCTGCGTTGTGTTTTCCGTCCAGAGCTTTGCGACAGAAGCGGCGGGGGGGGTATTTACATATAGACACGTACATGCAGCTCGCTCCCCTTCAGGAGAGACGGACGCACAAACACTACTTCTGTACAAAAACAATCTTCAAAAAGAAGAGAAATCTGCATCCGACTGCAGGACCTTCTCGTCCACCGTATAGAAAATTATACGTGAACGAGCGTCAGAGCGGTCCGGGAATGGAACCGCTGAGGCAATCTGCACGTGGGGAGTCGCTTCGCCGATGTGATCTCAGCTCGACGCCGTTTCTAAACTCTTCAGCAGGTCTCGTTCCCACCTGGAGTCCATCACAGCTGCTGAGGATCCTCCTGCTGAAAAAATCACGTCCAGATCTGAACAAGCTCCTCAGGAATCATGTAGTCTGAGAAGCGCTTTATTTCCACTGTGGGAGTGAATGTCGCTCCATGCGTGTGTGTGTGTGTGTGTGTGGACGGGGGGGCTTATTTAGTCCAAAGCCGAGAAGCTTTCCAGCCCCGCCGAGTCTTCAGGGTTTCCTCTGTGTGCCCGGCGCTCCAGCTTGGTTCCCGCCACGCCGTTCGGTCTGACCAACACGCCGCCTCCGGAAATCCAATCCAGGCCGACGACTCAAACCTCCACCTGGAAGAAACCAAACAAAAGAAATGAAACCTGGAGGAGCAGTTTGACGAGCTGCTGCGACGTTTACATCTGGAACATTAACGTTCAACGGCTCGATGAAGCGAGACCTTTCAGGCGACGCCAGACATCAGAGCTACGGCAGCCAATCTGTGTCGACCACGGAGGACCAGAAAAGCTGCACTGGAAGCGTTTCTGTCAGATCTATCCATCCAGCGGCCGTGTTGTATCGTCACATTCCAGCTGCTGGGCGTGCCATGATGCCCTCTAGCCGCTGCGGCGCTACAGAGGTAAAATAACGTCTTTCTCTGGTCGTGTGTCCTTCAGCTACCTGAATAATTGTGACTTCACTTTGAAAATAATTCAGATTTGAATCTGGGATTTCTTCTAGTTGCTCCTTTTTTTACAACCTGAACCCCCCACTTTGTTTTAGAGTATTTACTTTCCAGATGCCAGTTTTTCACGTCACAAATGTCTGACAGAGGTGGGAATTCCTGGTCCAGAAAGTAAAAGTCCTGCCATGTTTCTGGATCAACCTGTTAATTTAGAACAGATGTTTTTACTAACAGGCTCGTTTACCTGGTAAATAAACTCATCAGCTGGTTTGGTGACTGGTCGGAACAGGACTTTTACTTTCTGGACCAGGAATTCCCACCTCTGCTGACAACATAAACAGGAAACAAGATTTAGATATTAATGATTTAAGCTTTAATTTCTGTAAATTAGCTGGAAAACGGTCGTTGGTTCCGCGTTTTGTTGATTAAAATAATTCTGCAGGCTAATATTAATAAACTACTTGATTAAGATCGCTCCATGTACACAACAGAAACCTGCATCAGTTTTCTGGTTTTTCTTTCGGCTTTGAAACTTCTGAACAAGACGAGTTGATTTATACAGAACCTTTCATTACAAGACAATTCAGTGTTTTACATGAAACATTTAAATCATTACAGAAAAAAGCATAAAAGAAAAAACAAAATCAAATTATATGAAAATAATTAAAAGCAGAATGAATTAAAAGTTACTGTGCAGATGTCATCAGAACAGAAATGTTTTTAACCTGGATTTAAAAGTTTCTACATGTGGTGAAAGTTTCATCTCAGAAACAGACCTGAACCGGGTCTGGTTTAGTCCAGGTAGACCTGAACCGGGTCTGGTTTAGTCCAGGTAGACCTGACAGGATTAAACTCCAACCAGCAGCCAGTTTAAGCTGCGAAAGTCTCAGAACAACTCCTGGTTTTTCACCGCCAACTGTTAGCATCTAGAAGCCGAGCTCGGTTCCATCTTTTCATGGTTTTCAGATCGTTTCCACACATCCGGGTCAAGTAGATCAAGTTGCAGGTTTTTATTTGTGTGTTTAAAACTTTGCGGCTGCGTGTCAGGGAAACATTAGCACGCCAGGTTAACTGGGTTAGCTACAACATTAGCACGCTAGGCTAACTGGGTTAGCCGGAAAAGCTACAGTTTACCGCTAAAATCTCGTTTAAAAAGTGTGTAAGTCAGGAGATGCGTGTAAAGTATCGATGACAGCGAGAGATTTACGCCATATTCGTGGTATTTGTGTCGTTATTGATGAACATATTAAGCTATTTAGCATCGAGGCTAGTTTAGCACAAACAACTCCACATGCTAACGTTAGCCTTGTGCTAATCCCTCCGCGACTCGGGTGAATTTAATAGACATTTTACTCTTCAAAGTAACAGGAAACATACCTTAATTTTATCTGTACTTTAGGAGCGATGCTCTGTGTTTGGTGGATTAACAAAAGCCTTTAATTTGCCCGAACTTTCTTGAAATAATTCTCCTCTATTGTGTTTCTTCTTCCTTTAAATCAACATGGTCGCCTTCTTCTTCTTCGTCTCCTTTTACTCGCTGCCTTCATTGTTTATATGTTGTCTAACGACGCTGCTGCCCCCCAGTGGTCAATCCTCGTTATGGTTCATGTGTGAAAGCAGCTTCGGAAGAAGAAAATCAGTTTTGTTTCCAAATTGTGTTTTTCCGAAGACAAAAAAGAGGTTATACTTTGTTATTATGGTTAAAACTCCACAATTTTCTTTTTCAACTGCATTGTGCCAACAAAAGGGCGAAATAAATAAATAAAAATGATGAGATTGTAATTGGAGCTAACAACTGAACCAGCTTTATGTAGGATGTGTCTGAGGAAATGACCAAGTTTTCTGAGAAAAGGGTCAAGTAGTTTACATGTGCATTGTGACCAAGATTCACATGTAAACTGATATTTGTCCAGATTTCTGGTAACCCTCCATCATGTGGGATATGTTGTGGTATCTGAGCCGACAGCTGAGCGAGGAGATTAAAAGTGCAAGCTGCTGCTGCAGAGTCACAAAGTTTAAACCACAATGATTTAACCTCCACCTGTTTCTCCGTTTAATGTCACAAGAATTAGAACTCAGAAAAGTATTTGTTTTACTTGCTTTGTTTATTTTATTTCTTTTTTTTAGATTTTTTAAATATATTTTTCTGAGTTGTTTTTTTTATTTTATTCTTCTTCCAGTTTTTTTTTTTGTGTGTGTTTTTTTTTTTTTTTTTTTTTTTTTTTTTTTTTGCTTTCCCCCAATTTTTTCCCGTTTTCAATAATCTTTTGTGGTATTATTAGTCCTCCAAAGTGAAGCACTTTGTCTTGTAATTGAGATGTGATTTATAAATTGAATTTCCCTTTAAGGATTAATAAAATATTTTTCATTTCATTTCATAAAGTTGCTTTGTTTTGGTTTTTGAGCTCGTATTTTTCCTTTGGCACTGAAAGACCCCGGGACACACCTGCTAAACTCGGTAAGTGTAAAAACATATTTTAGGGGTAGAAGTGATGAACTGTGGGGTTTTTCTTGGATTTACTGTTGTGTTCAGGTACTTCCTGTTAGCTGGTTTTATCTGCTCATGTTCTTCACTTGCTCGTTTCGTCTTTTCCTTGCTGCTTATTTCCACCTTAATTTCCATGAAAGCTTTAATATCCAGCGTCTTTCAGCCTCCTGCTTCTCTCAGCGTCTACAACCTTTTTCTTGCATCATCATGCAGCTGGAAAGCAGGTTTCATCATGATGGAACAATCAGCACAGATGGAGCAAAGCCTCAACATGAGTCCTACTGATCCGTCTGACAACAGACGGGTGTCTGGAGAGGAAACATCAACATTTCAGCTCCTTTTCTCCCTTCCAGTGAAACCAGTGGCTTTTACACGTGACTGATCAATCAGCTTTGCATCCACATAGAACGTTTTCCTGCAGAATAATCAACACAGCTCAACGTTTATAAGTCATCATATTTATAATGAATCTTAATTTTTCATTGATTTAGTATTTTTAATAATTTATGTTTAATTAACTTAAATTTGTTTTATTTACTTTAATTTACTAATTTATATTAATTTAAAAAAAAAAAGAAGCTAATTTTGGATTTTATTTATTTCATTAATTTGTTTTTATTTGAAAATTTTTTGAATATCATGTATGTATTTTTACATTATCTAATTTTCACGTAATATTTAATTGTATTGTTTTCGATTATAGTCTTTTTTTTATTGTGTTTATTTTTGTTGAAATAAGATTTATTAATGTGGAGGGAAATTCTGTAACAGGTTGCTCAACGTCTTAAAACCATTGCTCAATAAATAAAAAAATGAATTAAGGCAAATCTTTTTACTTAAAATAAATTAAACGTAAATTAGAAAATAAAGAATAATCAATAAATAAAAATAAAAATGAAAATAAAATAGAAAGACAAGAGTCATTAAAAGTAATTTATGTACATTTCATCTTTATTCTGGCTTATAGTTTAAAACAGTCTGTCACCAGTTTACTCCCACACACACACACACACACACACACACACACACACACACACACACACACACACACAGAGTTGGTGTTTGATGCAAGTTTTGAGACGGCGACACCCTGCGGCATCCTGGAGCGAAGCCTCGGTAATAAACTGTAAACAAACTGGTTTTTAATAAATATAACGATGACGACACACTGGTGAGTTTCTGGGACCTGCTTCCTGTTCTGATCCAGTTCTCATCAGGTCTCCCGGTTCAGACCAGTTTCTGATCAGGTCTCTGCTGGGATCCAGTCACGCTGAACTGGGGAATTGTCCTCAGAACCGGTTTCCCTCCAGCTGGCGTCCGGTCCCCGTCTCACGGTAGAACCGACCACCCAGACTCAGACGGACGACCCAGAGCTCTGGAACGTCTCCTGCAGCGCCGAGGTGTTTTCCGGCTGTAGGATCTCCCTGATTCGAGCAACGCAGACGTTGGCGGCGGACTCCGTCTCCTTGCAGATCTGAGACAGGCTGAGGAAGCCGTGAGGGAGGTCCTCCACCACCGTCAGGCTCACCGGCTGGCCCATCGCTCGCAGTTTCTTGGCAAACATCACCGAGTCGTCGAGCAGAGCGTCCAGAGCCGAAGCCTGGGGGGACAGAACGCTGGTTCATACTGGAAACCAGTGGACAGAACGCTGGTTCATACTGGAAACCAGTGGACAGAACGCTGGTTCATACTGGAAACCAGTGGACAGAACGCTGGTTCATACTGGAAACCAGTGGACAGAACGCTGGTTCATACTGGAAACCAGTGGACACAACGCTGGTTCATACTGGAAACCAGTGGACACAACGCTGGTTCATACTGGAAACCAGTGGACACAACGCTGGTTCATACTGGAAACCAGTGGACACAACGCTGGTTCATACTGGAAACCAGTGGACAGAACGCTGGTTCATACTGGAAACCAGTGGAGAGAACGCTGGTTCATACTGGAAACCAGGGGACAGAACGCTGGTTCATACTGGAAACCAGTGGACAGAACGCTGGTTCATACTGGAAACCAGTGGACAGAACGCTGGTTCATACTGGAAACCAGTGGACAGAACGCTGGTTCATACTGGAAACCAGTGGACAGAACGCTGGTTCATACTGGAAACCAGTGGAGAGAACGCTGGTTCATACTGGAAACCAGTGGACAGAACGCTGGTTCATACTGGAAACCAGTGGACAGAACGCTGGTTCATACTGGAAACCAGTGGAGAGAACGCTGGTTCATACTGGAAACCAGTGGACAGAACGCTGGTTCATACCGGAAACCAGTGGAGAGAACGCTGGTTCATACTGGAAACCAGTGGACAGAACGCTGGTTCATACCGGAAACCAGTGGACACAACGCTGGTTCATACTGGAAACCAGTGGACACAACGCTGGTTCATACTGGAAACCAGTGGACAGAACGCTGGTTCATACCGGAAACCAGTGGACACAACGCTGGTTCATACCGGAAACCAGTGGACACAACGCTGGTTCATACCGGAAACCAGTGGAGAGAACGCTGGTTCATACTGGAAACCAGTGGACACAACGCTGGTTCATACTGGAAACCAGTGGACACAACGCTGGTTCATACTGGAAACCAGTGGACACAACGCTGGTTCATACTGGAAACCAGTGGACACAACGCTGGTTCATACTGGAAACCAGTGGACAGAACGCTGGTTCATACTGGAAACCAGTGGACACAACGCTGGTTCATACTGGAAACCAGTGGACAGAACGCTGGTTCATACTGGAAACCAGTGGACACAACGCTGGTTCATACTGGAAACCAGTGGAGAGAACGCTGGTTCATACTGGAAACCAGTGGAGAGAACGCTGGTTCATACTGGAAACCAGTGGAGAGAACGCTGGTTCATACTGGAAACCAGTGGACACAACGCTGTTTCATACTGGAAACCAGTGGACAGAACGCTGGTTCATACTGGAAACCAGTGGACAGAACGCTGGTTCATACTGGAAACCAGTGGACACAACGCTGGTTCATACTGGAAACCAGTGGACACAACGCTGGTTCATACTGGAAACCAGTGGACACAACGCTGGTTCATACTGGAAACCAGTGGACACAACGCTGGTTCATACCGGAAACCAGTGGACACAACGCTGGTTCATACTGGAAACCAGTGGAGAGAACGCTGGTTCATACTGGAAACCAGTGGACACAACGCTGGTTCATACTGGAAACCAGTGGACACAACGCTGGTTCATACTGGAAACCAGTGGACAGAACGCTGGTTCATACTGGAAACCAGTGGACACAACGCTGGTTCATACTGGAAACCAGTGGACAGAACGCTGGTTCATACCGGAAACCAGTGGGCACAACGCTGGTTCATACTGGAAACCAGTGGACACAACGCTGGTTCATACTGGAAACCAGTGGACACAACGCTGGTTCATACTGGAAACCAGTGGACAGAACGCTGGTTCATACTGGAAACCAGTGGACACAACGCTGGTTCATACTGGAAACCAGTGGACACAACGCTGGTTCATACTGGAAACCAGTGGACACAACACTGGTTCATACCGGAAACCAGTGGACACAACGCTGGTTCATACTGGAAACCAGTGGACACAACGCTGGTTCATACCGGAAACCAGTGGACACAACGCTGGTTCATACTGGAAACCAGTGGACAGAACGCTGGTTCATACCGGAAACCAGTGGACACAACGCTGGTTCATACTGGAAACCAGTGGACACAACACTGGTTCATACTGGAAACCAGTGGACACAACGCTGGTTCATACTGGAAACCAGTGGACACAACACTGGTTCATACTGGAAACCAGTGGACACAACACTGGTTCATACTGGAAACCAGTGGACACAACGCTGGTTCATACTGGAAACCAGTGGACACAACGCTGGTTCATACTGGAAACCAGTGGACACAACACTGGTTCATACTGGAAACCAGTGGACACAACGCTGGTTCATACTGGAAACCAGTGGACACAACGCTGGTTTACGCTGGAAACCAGTGGAGAGAACACTGGTTCATACTGGAAACCAGTGGAGAGAACACTGGTTTACGCTGGAAACCAGTAGAACACTGGTTCATACCGGAAATGAGGAGTTAATCTCTGACCAGTAACAAGATGAAGAAGTCTCCAGGTTCCAGGTCTGGATCCTGGAGCCTCTGAGACCAGGTCTGGATCCTGGAGCCTCTGAGACCAGGTCTGGAGCCTGGAGCCTCTGAGACCAGGTCTGGAGCCTGGAGCCTCTGAGACCAGGTCTGGAGCCTGGAGCCTCTGAGACCAGGTCTGGAGCCTGGAGCCTGGAGCCTCTGAGACCAGGTCTGGAGCCTGGAGCCTGGAGCCTCTGAGACCAGGTCTGGAGCCTGGAGCCTCTGAGACCAGGTCTGGAGCCTGGAGCCTCTGAGACCAGGTCTGGAGCCTGGATCCTGGAGCCTCTGAGACCAGGTCTGGAGCCTGGATCCTGGAGCCTCTGAGACCAGGTCTGGAGCCTGGATCCTGGAGCCTCTGAGACCAGGTCTGGAGCCTGGAGCCTCTGAGACCAGGTCTGGAGCCTGGAGCCTCTGAGACCAGGTCTGATGGACTCAGATCTGACATTCAGCATCAAAACTTCACCAAGAAGCTTTTTTACCATCAGAAACATCAACAGGATGAAAAGTTTGGATTCCCTGTAAGACCAGTAGAAAGCACTTTGATGGTCTGGTACTAGAAAGGTTCTGTACAGATAAACATTTAACAGCAGCAGCCTGAAAATGGACTGACAGGAAGCAACATGAACTTTTACCACGATGTGAACAGGAGGCAGGCCTGTCAGGAGGGTGGGCGGAGCCAGCAGCGGCGACACCAGTGGGTTCCTGATGACGGGGCAGGACGTCGGGTGAACTAACGCCAGACACTCCGAGCGGAGTGGCTGGAAGCCTTCCGGATAATGAATGTGATCTAAAGAGCTCAGTGAGGAGGGGGGAGCGGACGCCCTGCGGGTCCCTCGCTGGGCGCCACCTGAAGTCCGGTTGGGGTCCAGAAAGGACTGGATCCAGCTGGAAGCTCCCTGGGTGAGGTCACTGAGCAGCATGGCGGTGTCTCTGCCCAGTGCGCTGAGGCTGCCTCGTCTGGGTACCGGCTGCAGGGTCTGAAACTCCACTCCTGTAACAGAGACCACGCCGGGACACGTCAGGACATGTCGGTACACGTCGGGACACGTCGGTACACGTCGGTACACGTCGGGACACGTCGGTACACGCCGGGACATGTCGGTACACGTCGGTACACGTCGGGACACGTCGGGACACGTCGGGACACGTTAGAACATGTTGGGACGCGTCGGGACACGTCGGGACACGTCGGTACACGTCGGGACACGTCGGTACACGCCGGGACACGTCAGGACATGTCGGTACACGTCGGTACACGTTAGAACATGTTGGGACGCGTCGGGACACGTCGGTACACGTCGGGACACGTCAGGACATGTCGGAACACGTTGGGTTATGTCAGGACATGTCGGGACACGCCGGGACACGTCCGGACATGTCGGTACACGTCGGTACACGCCAGGACACGTCAGGACATGTCGGAACACGTCGGTACACGTCAGGACACGTCGGTACACGTCAGGACATGTCGGAACACGTTGGGTTATGTCAGGACATGTCGGGACACGCCGGGACACGTCCGGACATGTCGGTACACGTCGGTACACGCCAGGACACGTCAGGACATGTCGGAACACGTTGGGACACGTCAGGACATGTCGGTACACGCCGGGACACATCAGGACATGTCGGTACACGTCGGTACACGCCGGGACACATCAGGACATGTCGGTACACGTCGGTACACGTCAGGACATGTCGGAAAACGTTGGGTTACGTCAGGACATGTCGGGACACGTCGGTACACGCCGGGACACGTCAGGACATGTCGGAACACGTCGGGACACGTCGGTACACGCCGGGACACGTCAGGACATGTCGGAACACGCCGGGACACGTCAGGACATGTCGGAACACGTTGGGTTACGTCAGGACATGTCGGGACACGTTGGGTTACGTCAGGACACGTTGGGTTACGTCAGGACATGTTGGGATACGTCAGGACACCTCGGGACACATCGGTACACTTTGGAACACGCCGGGACACGTCGGTACACGTCGGGACACGCCGGTACACGTCGGGACACGCCGGGACACGCCGGGACACGTCGGGACACGCCGGTACACGTCGGGACACGTTGGAACATGTTGGGATACGTCAGGACACCTCGGGACACATCGGAACACTTTGGAACACGCCGGGACACGTCAGGACATGTCGGATCACATTGGGTTACGTCAGGACATGTCGGGACACGTTGGGACATGTTGGGATATGTCACGACACGTCGGTACATGTCAGGACATGTCTGGAAACATCAGGACACGTCAGGACACATTAGAACATGTTAGGAAATGTCAGGATACATCAGGCCGTAGGACATGTCAGGACATGTCTGGACACACAAGGAATTTCAGAATCTAAAATAAAAATGTAAAAGAAATTAAATGAAAACTTTTATTTTAAAATGAATACAATAAAAGATTCTGTTACACAAATAAAAAACTCACTTTCGAAGTGGAACGTTAACTTCATTTAACTGACCACATGTTTACCACATCTACACAGACTCAAAACCTTCTTCCGTCCACCCCTTCCGTTTTATACCTTCAGAATAAAATTCCTTTCACAATAATACATATATAACAATGAAACATGTACTAACCAAAACACAGTTACTGTATTTTAAACTTATCAAACTCATCGTCTTTCAAAGAACAAAATTATCTTTAAGAATTAGTTTCTAACACAATTAGTGGATTTTAAACTTAACAAAAACTCACCATCCTTCAAAAAATAAAACTTCATCTTTAAGAATGAATCCACTGCTCAAACTAACTACATTAAACAAAAAAATTAATATGGCCACTTTACATAGACAGTTTGAAGGACGTATGTTTACCTGAGAAAGAGCTGTATTTACCCCCCCCCCATCCTTTTTTAAAAATATTTTTAACCAAGTTTCCATTGTCCTTCACTCAAAGCTTTAAGTAACTTGAATGCAGATGCCCCTTTTTTGGTCAGGCAGTCTGCAAGTTGTTCTTTGGTATTGTACCACAACACCTGCTCAACTCTCTGTGCCTGGACAAGTTCCTTGATGCCACTTATCTCCAGGCGGAGTCTTTTTTCAGAGACTGACTTCATTGATTTTAGTGCATCAGCAAGAGAGTGGCTGTCTGTAACACAGACTATGGGTGGAGCATTTTCAGTACTGCCAGTTGTTAGTTCTGAAAACAATGTTTCTAGGAAAAGGGCATTGTCAATTCCATCAAAGTGCCAAAGTTTCTCCAGCAAGTGTGCTCCTCACAATCCTCTTCACTCTTTTCGACTGCCAGGAGAGTGGTGCAAACTTTCCATGTTCTCCCATAAGGAGAATCAGGTGTCCTCCTTGAGTGCCCCCATCTGAAAGATTACCAAATGAGGCGTCGCTGAACACCATTATCTTAAGAGCATTGTTTCTGCCTAAATGTTCAAAGTTCAGAGCTACCTTCCTGGATTTCAGTTTGCACAAGGTCTTGTTGGTTTCATGGATTGTGTGCACAGTAGCACTTTTCATGCTTGATGCCAGGGCGCTTGCATCAAACTAGACATCTGGCCGGCTCTGCCTTGCAACCCAGAGAATCTGTCCAACCTTGGACCTGAGTATATCCTTTTCCTGCGTGGACAGTGGGGAGTCTTGCTGTACAGCCCGTACAGTATCCATGTGTATAGGTTGCAAGTGCTGGATGTAGTTTTCCTGGGGTATCTGAACTTTTCAGTGAAGCGACACAAAATCTATTCCTTCATAACAGAAGCTGTCATGCTCCTCACGTCCAACTTGCAGATCTCAGTTCAGGTATCACAGTGTTGGAGAAACTTTCTGTGCCTCCCCATATGAAGTCGTCAACATGGCAGGCAAGTAGCCCAGCTACAATGTCACTCTCATCCAGTGAAGTGACCATTGTCTTTGACAGACGACTGCTACAAGGACCCGAAGAGACTCTGAAGCACATGTGGGTGAATCTTTTTGCAGCTCAGACACTTCTAGTTCTTCAAAACCCCTTGCTACTAAGCAAGTCCATTCCATTGAGTGTCTCTTTAAGGGTACACACCCATCTAGTGGAGATGCACTTCTGTCCCTCAATCTGAACTTCAATAAACAAATCATTTTCTTTCCAACTCTTTATCTCATTTTGTTTGGCTTGGTCAAACGATAAGTCTCCTGTCATAAATGCATCATCACTGACCTGTGATGTATTATCACTGGTGACAGCTGGTTCTATCTGAAGGTTTTCCAACTGGGTTATATCAACTGAATTTGTGCTACCTGCAATGCTGCTGGGCTCCACAAGAACCAGATTATACCAGTTTTTGTATTTTCCTGTAGCTTTAGCTGCACGCCCCATAACTTGTGCTATGTGTAGAACCCCACTGTCACCATCTGTGTACTTCAGAACTTGTCCCTTTTTGAGCTGAACATGGTTTTCTCGCTCTATGACTTTATGTTCTTCTGTGTTGTCATTATTGTCTTGTTCTGCATCATGCTGCACGACTGAGGTTTCTCCAGATTGTGAAGTGTCCCCTGTGTTGTCATCAGTGGCTCCCGTCATTTTTTGTTGTTGAGGAAAGTTTGTGTCAACGTCTGAATAATCCTTAATGTCTTCGTCTTCGATCCATGTACCCACCTTTTTAAGTCTGAGACGATGCACCCGAACACATATTCCTCCATGTCTGACGAACACCACAGCACCATCCTGACCAATGACAACTCCTGGACCTTTCCATTCTTGACAGTCCACCCTCTTATAGTAGACTTTATCACCTAGTTCATATTGTCATGGTTTACTGTTTGAGTTTGTGCAGGTTGCCATGGGGAACTCGGGGCGGAGTCTGGAGCTTCAATTGCTACCACCTGGGGCCCATCTTCCGGGTTGATTATCCTGCTAGGACAGCCTGCTATTTAAGGACAAGCTGGAGCTCCAGTCTTCGCCAGATTGTCTCTCTTTACTGCCTGGTAATCAGGCCAGTTCTAGTGCTTATCATTTGACTCATAGCTCGAGATTTCATTTTTGTTTTTCTTTGCCTCCTCAGCACATCCAAACCATTATAAACAACTTCCTGGATCAGGATCCTTCTCCTCAGCTAAACTTCACCAACCTCTTGTGCCTGCCTGCTCGCCCTACCTCAAACCAAGACCAACCACCACAACCAGAGATCACACCCCGGCAACTCTCACCAGAATTCCAGTTATCTGAGAAGTTCATCCCTGGCCCTGGACCAGACATAAGGATCTGGTTACTAAATAAATACTTCATTTACCTCTCCATCTGTGCGTTCTGCTTTTGGGTCCACCCCTCTACCCCTGTCTCTGACCATGACACATATCTTTCTTCTGTGTGGCGTGTTTGTTTACGCAATGTTCTTCGTAATCTTTCAGAACATTCGGCTTCTGTAAAAGCCTTTCTTGATGCATGCAAAGCAGAAATGTGTTTCGCTACTCACTCACTTTTTGTAGTGCCTTCTAAAGCTGGTGGTTTGTCAGTCAGGACAGAGGGCAGATTGGGACTCTGTCCAAACACCAGTTGATAAGGACTGAAGCCATGCACATTTTGCATGGTGTTCTTGGTCAAAACAGCCCAGTCCAGTGCAGTGTCCCAGTCACAAGCATTGGTTGCTTTCAATACTATATCAGTGTTTGTGTCGTTCCATAAGTCCATTACTCTAAGGGCTGTATGCTGCCGTGGTCTTCACTTCTATGTTAAAGTTTTCTGCCATATCTCTTATCATTATTAAACTCTCCTCCATTGTCACTGAAAAGTTTCTGAGGTGGACCATGCACACTTATCCAGACATGGATAAAGTGTTTTACTATCTCAGATGACTTTTTTGTGGTCAGAATGCTTCCTGCACTGTATCGTGTGAACTATTCAATAATATGGAGACACCATACACCTGGTTGAAGTTCATGAAGATCAACTGCCACAGTTTCATTGTACTGAGATGCTAGCGGAAGCCAACAGCTGGCCTTGGTTTGGTTCTGCCATATCTTCGACATGCTTCACATTCATCAACAGCTCTTCTTAGGATGGTGCCACAATCTTTATCTTTGTTGCCAGAGCTGACCAGAAGTTTCTGCAGACTTTCCACTGAGGCATGACCAAATTGTTGATGGAGCTTCATCAGGATCTTGTGTTTTTCTGCAATAGTCATTTTTTCTGATATTGCCAGTATTTCCTCCTCACACTGACTCGGAAGTTCCTCATTCGTTTTGTCTTGTTGAACATCACTGGTTACCAAGACATGATCATCTTTAACATCTTGTCCATGTCCGGAATGTTTACATAGTAATGACAATAGCTTGCGAAGTCAAGTTTTATAGGTTGGTTGAACATCACTGCATGGTCATTTTCCATATCCAGCAAAGTTCCGGCTCTTTTCATAGATGTTTTGCTCAGAAACAGCGGAATTTTGGCGGGGACAACTTCTGTCTCAATGTGACACTTTGTCTAATTTTGGCAGAAATTTTTAATCTTTTGGTGGAGTTGACCACTTTTCCATCTCCAAATTTGAAGGGTCTACAACTGTGTATTTCGGATTTCCTCAGATTCTTTACTTCATTTTGGCGTAGTTTACTGATGTAGCTATCTAGCCATTCTTCTCCACATACAGAACGGGTGCATGCAGTCTCAATTATTGCAGAGCCAAAACACTCAGTCATAAAAATCTCTGCTTCAGTGGGTGACTCTTTCGTGTACAGAGTAATGTTGCATTCCTCTACATCATTTGCTTTATGATCTTGAGTCAGTTTCACTTGCTCACCTCTGTGAGGACAATCTTTAGCCCAGTGCTTTGACAAATGGCACATTTTGATCTGCGACCAAACCTATCCAGTGGATTAGCGCCAGGCAGTGGTGTCCTCTGTTTATCATTTTGGTTCCATGGCTTGCCCATCTGTCTCTTCTGTTCAGCTATGTAGGCGGTATCCTGGTTGATTCCCACAGTTGAACCAGAACTTCTCCCTCCAAAGATCCTCTTCAGTGCTGACTTCATTGTGTCAGGTCTGTGCACGTTGTCAGTGCTAGCTGTCGGTCTTTAACATCCAAACATGCTGTGTCTAGTAGCTTAAATGCTAATACTGCATCGGGAAGTTCCATCTTGTGTTTATGCATCCGCGCATACCGTTGCTCGAAATCAATTATATAATCCGTCATTGATACATTACTGTCTATCGTTATCCGATCAAAGCTGAAGTAAGCCTCGTAGGTCCGGTCTTCCTCTTCTTTGAGAAACAAATCATTGAGTTTTGCTAGTACTGACACTGGAATTAACAGTGTCCTTATTCAAGTCATCGACTGATATTTCCATCGCCACTTCTCTTGCTCTTCCAGACAGCGCCAATGCGACAGCGAGCGCTTGCTTGCTTTTCTCAAGTTCTGTGACACGGGTCCAAACCGCGAACTCATTCTTCCAGCTTTCGTAAAGTTTTCCTTCGTCGAAAGTTGGCGGAACTCTGCAGTTGCTAACCATCCTCTGCTACCAATGTTACACAAATAAAAAACTCACTTTCGAAGTCGAACATTAACTCTATTTAACTGACGCCATGTTGACCACATCCACTCCGACCCCCTTCCTTCCGTCCACCCCTTCCGTTTTATACCTTCAGAATAAAATAAGACTTCTACTCCTTTCACAATAATACATATATAACAATGAAACATGTACTAACCAAAACAGTTACTGTATTTTAAACTTATCAGATTCGACAGTACCTGATAAGTAAAAACAAGCAGAATTTGATGTCAGTTTGTTTCTTTTTTTATTCCATCAGAGCTTTTTTCTGTTTTGACTAGACTTTTCTTAGTTTTATTCATTTTAATTCCTTTCTTCAGCCAGATTCAGTATGAAGTTTGTTCTGTTTGTTCCACTGTTTTATTTTTTATTTATTTTTTCTGTTTATTAATGTTTTATCTGTTTCTCTGTGAATCAGTTAAAACTACCAACAATAACAGAACGCTGAGACAGTTTGAGATCCAGAGGAAGTCTGTCATCGGCGCCGCGAACAGGACGTTAAACATTTCCATCTCCGTACTCCCACATGATCCGGTTTACACATCAATCCTCCTCGTGTCCCGTTTCCTGTTCCAGCAACGCCGGAAAGTTCTCTGCTGTTAAATGAGCCGCAAAACAGCAAACACACACACACACACACACACACACACACACACACACACACACACACACACACACACACACACACACACACACACACACACTGTGTTCACCCACATACCTGCATATGCATTCAGGCACTTTGCCAGGACACCTAAAGGCAGCAGAGGGTCGATGAGCGTGAGCAGGCGGGAGGGCGAGGCGTCCGTGGTGAGCAGGGTGGCGGGGTAGGCGGCCATGATGCCGTCGGGTACCCGCACGCCGGAGGTCAGCGCCCTCATGGACACGGTGATGCAGAGGTTTCCTCCGGCGCTGTCTCCGGCCAGACACACCCGATCTGCCGTGGAACCTGCAGTTTAACAGGAACGCCAGACCTTTACTGGTCGAACTGGTTTATTCATTAAAAAGAAGGAACATTGAAAAAAGATAAATTATCAAATAATTTATTCAGCTTTAAAAAGCAGCAAGAGGATGGATGGATGGGGGGGATGGATGGATAGATGGGTGAATGGATGATGGATGGGTGGATGGATGGATGGATGATAATGGATGAATGGATGGATGGATAGATGGGTGAATGGATGATGGATGGGTGGATGGATGGATGGATGGATGGATGAATGGATGGATGGATAGATGGGTGAATGGATGATGGATGGGTGGATGGATGGATGGATGAATGGATGGATGGATAGATGGGTAAATGGATGATGGATGGGTGGATGGATGGATGGATGAATGGATGGATGGATAGATGGGTAAATGGATGATGGATGGATGGATGGATGGATAGATGGATGGATGATCATGGATGGATGGATGATGATGGATGGATGGATGGATGATGATGATGGATGGATGGATGGATGATGATGATGGATGGATGGATGGATGATGATGATGGATGGATGGATGGATGATAATGGATGGATGGATGGGTGGATGATGATGGATGGATGGATGGATGATGATGATGGATGGATGGATGGATGATGATGATGGATGGATGGATGGATGATAATGGATGGATGGATGGGTGGATGGATGGATGGATGGATGGATGGATGAGCCTGGGTTCTGAGCTGTTCGAAGATAGCAATCCGTCTGCAGATAAAAGTTCTTATCTGTTTTATAGATGTCTGTTTATTTGGTACTAAAAGTCTGATGGAGATTTTGCGACCGGCTGTAAACAAAAACAATAAAACCAGTAAACTAGAGCAGACTGCTGGTTTAAACCTGAACTCTGTGACCTCTGTCAGTCTGCACTAAACTGTTCATCTTTCCATCATGTCCTCTCTCTGTCAGGGTAAATGTGGCACTTTGTGTTCTGTGATGACAGGCTGTTTACAGATAAACAGTTCTGGAGAATTCTCCGCCCCCCCCTTCCCCAGAGCAAAGGACAACCTGTAAAACAACATTTAGAGCAGAGGTGTCCAGCTCCGGTCCTCGAGGGCCAGAATCCTGCAGGTTTTCTATGTATCCCTGCTCAGAAACACCTGATTCAAATTAATTAGTAGTAGAGCTTAATCAGTTGTGCACGTCATTGGCTGTTTGATCCATTTAGTGGAAGCTAGATGTGTTGGAACAGGAATACATGCGGAACCTGCAGGACAGCGGCCCTCGAGGACCGACACCCCTGATTTAGAGAAAATAAAATGCACTCTTCTTTCAGCTGCTGACCTGAAGCATTGACGTGTGTTGACCTGTTTTAAACCTGTTTAAAACTGGGCTTGGTGGCTTAAAACGGTGGTTAGTACTGTGGCCTCCCAGCAAGAAGGTCCCTGGTTCGATCCTTGGCTGGGGCGAACAAAAGTACTATATCTGGCTGAACAGAGGTACTATACGAGCTGGGCCCGGCGTACTGACCCAGCAGATGGCAGTTGTTCAGAGCCCAGCAGTAGGCGTAGAAACACTCCTCCAGGGCTCTGGGAAACGGGGCTTCAGGTGACAGAGAGTAGTCCACGGACAGGATGGGGACACTCAGCTCCTTGGACCAGCTCCGGAGATAATTCTGATGAAAGACGTTTAACAAAATCAGGAGGAGACGGAGGCGGAGACGAACAGCATGCTGGACAGTGCCGTACCTCGTGGGAGCGGGACGTCTGCGCCACGAAGCCTCCTCCGTGGAAGTGGACGATGAGCCAGGGGGAGCGAGGGAGACGGGACACCGAAGGGGAGGCAGGATCACTGTGAGAAAATATCAGCAGCTCTTCGCTGTCCTACAACACGAGAGACGTCATCAGATCTGAATGTTTGTGATAACGAAGGAAATAAAACAGACATTTCATTGGCTGGAAATGATGAAAGTCATGGTGAAGAAAACGGGAAGTTTTAGATCTTTATGTCTCCATCACGCCCATTTCTGGCTCTAGACAACATGGAGCTGTTCCAGCTTTGTTCTTCCTGCTTACAGGTCAGATCAGGGTCAGATCGGTAGGAAGGGACCCAAATAGAAAAAAACCCAAAGTGCCGGACAAGTCGGATTTTCTGGTACCTTCCAGGCTTTTTCAGTGTTTCTGCTATATTGACTCAGCTGTGCTGTAATTGGTCCTAACACTACCGCGTGCTAATGACGTTAGCTCTGGTTAGCAGGGGTGGGAAAACTGAATAGAAAAATCTAATATTGGGATTTTTTTACTTCACAATTTTAAAATAGATTTTTTCGTTAAAAAATTGATTTTTTTTAAATAAATAAAAATAATCCATTATAAAATTTTCTTTATTTTTATTGATCTTTTTACTTGTCTTCTTGGGCGTTAGCGCAGCAGAATGATGGTTCGGCTACTGTCTCGTTTTTTCCTCTTTAAAATCAAGAAAAATGAGCTGTAAAATTTTTGTTTTTAGTCTACAAAAATCAACAATATCGAGGAATCGTTAGAATCACAATTTAAATCAAATCGGCACCCAAACCATTGGAATCAGATGGAATCGGTACGGAAGGCCTACTGGTTTAGCTTAAAGCTCCATCAGGTACATTTGAAGTTGAAAACCGCTTAGTATGTTTCTTTTCTTCTTTGTTCCTTCTCTGGTCACAGATCAGCGATGTGGCTCAACATGCTCCCACGGTTTCTGCTGCTACGTCATCGTACGGATCCGCCATGGAAACGGACCAAATCACGCAGGAGACAGATGGAAGGTTCTGCGTTCGTCTTCTGCTCAGACCATAAAAGGACCTTAAAGCAGGTTAGGAGATCCTGGAAAAACAATTTTAGCTACACTCTGAAAACACACCGTTCAAAAGTCCAAACCCCTTTCCTCAGACTTCCTCCGCAGCAATGCCTCCAAAGTTCCCGAAGGTTCACAAGAGCATCATTCGCAAACCTTCACTAACGTTTTCCTCGTGGTAAGAAAACACCTGATAACATCTTAATGAACCGAAACAATAAACATGATGACTGTTTTAGGTTGTTAGCTAATGTAGCCTCAGAAAAGCACCCGCTTCGTGTGTGAAGAGGGCAAATGACAGCAGGGTTGAGATGACTGGATGTCCGTCTGGCAGGAGCGTTAACTGGTGGTAATGTCTGCAGTCAGCATGTGAAGAAGATTTAAAGCTACAAACATGTCCTACCCTGTCTTTCAGACTGATCTCCACCAGCTCAGGAGTAAATACGGCTGTTGTTTCAGCTGCTTCTATCTTTCAGTCTCAACTCAAACCTCGAGAATACATGAGTAAATAGAAAACTGGCAAAGACAAACAAGAATTCGCTGTTGTGACAAAACAAACAACTAAAAAACAAGGAAATAAACACTGAACACGGTTATTAGGGCTGTGACGAGATGCTTTTTCAATTCCAATTTTTTTGGGTGCCGATTGGATTTAAATTGCGATTCTTAAAATTCTTTGATAATGCTGATTTTTGTAGATTAAAATCAAAAATAAATTTATAAAACTTCTTTTTGCTCGTAATTTTTCTTGATTTCAGTAAGAAAAAACAACCCAGTCGCCAGACCATCATTCTGCTGCTGTAATGCCCAAGAACACAAGTAAAACAATCAATAAAAACAATAAAAATGACAAAAATTTTATGGTGGAATAATTGTATTTAATTGAAAAAAAAAATCTATTTTTTTAACAAAAAAAATCGATTTTAAAATTCTGAAACAAAAAATCCAGATTTTCGATTCGATTTTCCCACCCCCAACGTTCATCTTTCCTCTCTGTGGTGGGAATGAAAGCGGGAGAAAAGGAAACCTCACCTGTCCATCTCGAAGCTCATAGGACACCAGTCGCATGTGCACAGGTCCGGGACCCCAGTGGGCGACAGGAGGGGTCACGGTGGTGGAGAGCGAGGGGTCTGAAGCCAGAGGGAGGTGTAGGGTGACTGGAGGTATAGTCAGCGTGACGTTCACCTGAACCGGGTTGGAGGCGATCCGGGTGAAGCCCTGGATGGAAGCAAACATGGCGGCAGTGAGGATTTCACACCCAGCATCGCTCCTTTGCAGCTCAGAGAAACTAGCAGAACTTGACCCTGCCTACTGATAAAATGTTGGACTCTGTGACGTTCCAGAAGGACTTCCAGAACTGCAAGTCCAGATTCTGGGTGATGCGTTCAAACTCTGCGCCTCGCAACTCCGGGTCGATGACGTACTTCCCCGATGTGAGGAGAGAAAGTGCTGCCGTGCCTGGAGGAGGAGGGGAACTTCTAAACATGATAACAGGAAGAGGACCTTTCTCCACCAACATGATGACGATGGAACGGACTCACCGATCCCAGACTGCTGTTTGCCGAACATTTCTCCGTATGAAACCATGCTGATGACGATGGTCTGGAGGAAGGGCCGCAGGGCAGGGGTGAACTGTGAACAGAAACACTTCCAGCTATAACACAGATTCTCAGTGGATGAAATGACGTTTGCTGATGTGAGTCACGGCTGACCTGGAAGCCCAGGCAGCGGCCATAGAAGCAAGCCTTGTGCATGGAGCTGTACTCCTGCACAAACCTGCGGCTCAGCTCGCCGTTCTGCAGGGCGTACAACTGGCCGTGGTCGTTGTCGTTGATCAGCCGCTGAGCGAGGTGAAGCAGCGCTCGCAGCTGGCACAAGGCGCTGCAGTACGCCTCCATCTCCGAGGCGTTGTGGTCTGCCCTGAAGAAGGCGCCGCTGCAGTTGGAGGCGATGTAACGGCCCTTATGGATGATGTGCAAAAGACAAGAGAGCAAGACCTGGAAGAAATATGAGAAGATGACACTCAATTCATATCACCATGAGAATCTCCCGTTCCACCTCATCACCATGAGAATCTCCCGTTCCACCTCATCACCATGAGAATCTCCCGTTCCACCTCATCACCATGAGAATCTCCCGTTCCACCTCATCACCATGAGAATCTCCCGTTCCACCTCATCACCATGAGAATCTCCCGTTCCACCTCATCATGATGAGAATCTCACGTTCCACCTCATCACCATGAGAATCTCCCGTTCCACCTCATCACCATGAGAATCTCCCGTTCCACCTCATCATGATGAGAATCTCCCGTTCCACCTCACCACCATGAGAATCTCCCGTTCCACCTCATCACCATGAGAATCTCCCGTTCCACCTCATCACCATGAGAATCTCCCGTTCCACCTCATCATGATGAGAATCTCCCGTTTCACCTCATCGCCATGTTAATCTCCCGTTGCACCACATCACCATGAGAATCTCCCGTTCCACCTCATCACCATGAGAATCTCCCGTTCCACCTCATCATGATGAGAATCTCCCGTTCCACCTCATCGCCATGAGAATCTCCCGTTGCACCACATCACCATGAGAATCTCCCGTTCCACCTCATCACCATGAGAATCTCCCGTTCCACCTCATCACCATGAGAATCTCCCGTTCCACCTCATCATGATGAGAATCTCCCGTTCCACCTCATCACCATGAGAATCTCCCGTTCCACCTCATCACCATGAGAATCTCCCGTTCCACCTCATCACCATGAGAATCTCCCGTTCCACCTCATCACCATGAGAAACTCCCGTTCCATCTCATCATGATGAGAATCTCCCGCTCCACCTCATCATGATGAGAATCTCATGTTCCACCTCATCATGATGAGAATCTCCCGTTCCACCTCATCACCATGAGAATCTCCCGTTCCACCTCATCACCATGAGAATCTCCCGTTCCACCACATCACCATGAGAATCTCCCGTTCCATCTCATCATGATGAGAATCTCCCGCTCCACCTCATCATGATGAGAATCTCACGTTCCACCTCATCACCATGAGAAACTCCCGTTCCATCTCATCATGATGAGAATCTCCCGCTCCACCTCATCATGATGAGAATCTCACGTTCCACCTCATCATGATGAGAATCTCACGTTCCACCTCATCACCATGAGAATCTCCCGTTCCACCTCATCACCATGAGAATCTCCCGTTCCACCTCATCACCATGAGAATCTCCCGTTCCACCTCATCACCATGAGAATCTCACGTTTCACCTCATCACCATGAGAATCTCCCGTTCCACCTCATCATGATGAGAATCTCCCGTTCCACCTCATCACCATGAGAGTCTCCCGTTCCACCTCATCACCATGAGAATCTCCCGTTCCACCTCATCACGATGAGAATCTCCCGTTCCACCTCATCATGATGAGAATCTCCTGTTCCACTTCATCATGATGAGAATCTCCCGTTCCACCTCATCACCATGAGAATCTCACGTTTCACCTCATCACCATGAGAATCTCCCGTTCCACCTCATCATGATGAGAATCTCCTGTTCCACTTCATCATGATGAGAATCTCCCGTTCCACCTCATCACCATGAGAATCTCACGTTTCACCTCATCACCATGAGAATCTCCCGTTCCACCTCATCACCATGAGAATCTCACGTTCCACCTCATCACCATGAGAATCTCACGTTCCACCTCATCATGATGAGAATCTCACGTTCCACCTCATCATGATGAGAATCTCCTGTTCCACCTCATCATCATGAGAATCTCCGGTTCCACCTCATCATGATGACAATCTCACGTTCCACCTCATCACCATGAGAATCTCCCGTTCCACCTCATCACCATGAGAATCTCCTGTTCCACCTCATCACCATGAGAATCTCCCGTTCCACCACATCACCATGAGAATCTCCCGTTTCACCTCATCATCATGAGAATCTCCCGTTCCACCTCATCACCATGAGAATCTCCCGTTTCACCTCATCACCATGAGAATCTCCCGTTCCACCACATCACCATGAGAATCTCCCGTTCCACCTCATCACCATGAGAATCTCCCGTTCCACCTCATCACCATGAGAATCTCCCGTTCCACCTCATCACCATGAGAATCTCCCGTTCCACCTCATCACCATGAGAATCTCCCATTCCACCTCATCATGATGAGAATCTCCCGTTCCACCACATCACCATGAGAATCTCCCGTTCCACCACATCACCATGAGAATCTCCCGTTTCACCTCATCATCATGAGAATCTCCCGTTCCACCTCATCACCATGAGAATCTCCCGTTTCACCTCATCACCATGAGAATCTCCCGTTTCACCTCATCATCATGAGAATCTCCCGTTCCACCTCATCACCATGAGAATCTCCCGTTTCACCTCATCACCATGAGAATCTCCCGTTCCACCACATCACCATGAGAATCTCCCGTTCCACCACATCACCATGAGAATCTCCCGTTTCACCTCATCACCATGAGAATCTCCCGTTCCACCTCATCACCATGAGAATCTCCCGTTCCACCTCATCACCATGAGAATCTCCCGTTCCACCTCATCACCATGAAAATCTCCCGTTCCACCTCATCGCCATGAGAATCTCCCGTTCCACCACATCACCATGAGAATCTCCCGTTCCACCTCATCACCATGAGAATCTCCCGTTCCACCTCATCACCATGAAAATCTCCCGTTCCACCTCATCATCATGAGAATCTCCCGTTCCACCTCATCACCATGAGAATCTCCCGTTCCACCTCATCACCATGAGAATCTCCCGTTCCACCTCATCACCATGAGAATCTCCCGTTCCACCTCATCATGATGAGAATCTCCCGTTCCACCTCATCACCATGAGAATCTCCCGTTCCACCTCATCACCATGAGAATCTCCCGTTCCACCTCATCACCATGAGAATCTCCCGTTCCACCTCATCACCATGAGAATCTCCCGTTCCACCTCATCATGATGAGAATCTCCCGTTCCACCTCATCACCATGAGAATCTCCCGTTCCACCTCATCACCATGAAAATCTCCCGTTCCACCTCATCATCATGAGAATCTCCCGTTCCACCTCATCACCATGAGAATCTCCCGTTCCACCTCATCACCATGAGAATCTCCCGTTCCACCTCATCACCATGAGAATCTCCCGTTCCACCTCATCACCATGAGTCTCCTTATTTAGTTAGTTAACTATATATAGTTAACTAACTCCTTAGTTAGTTAACTAACCCTAATGTTCTGGAGAGGATCCGTCCCTCCCATTCCACCTGTTGGACAATGTCATTACGGCTAAATAATGTCAGTTTTAAATGTTATTACACTCAACATCCTCTTTTAGCTCCAATATCTGATCAGCCAATCACAGGGCAGCATGTAGGCGTGCTGAAGTTCAAACTGAGCTTCAGAATGAAGAAGAAAAGAGATTTACATGAATGACCATGTTTGTTATTCAGAGGAGAATGGTCAGACTGGTTGGAGCCAGGAAGTCCAGTCAGCACAAACAAACATGGTCATGTAAATCTCTTTTCTTCTTCATTTAAAACTGACATTATTTAGCCGTAATGACATTTAGAAATGTCTTAAGCGTTGTTTCCATAAATAAGAGTGAATTTAACATGCAATCAGATTAAATCTTTTCCTCTCAGTGTTGGTGTGTTTATCGTCGGAGAGCTGCAGGTATGAGCCTGTTACTATGGCAACGTAAAGAGATGGCATGACTGCATCACATCTTCCTGAGATAATAAATCTGATTTTACTGATGACACGATGACTGGATTTCCCAGTAAATCACAGCATTAACAATGAATAAAATCATGGAGATCGTGAACCTCATGACTTTCCATGTGGGATTGTGGAAGTTAGTTTTTATTCTCAGGTCAACTTCTGCACCTGGTAAACATTGATATCTGTTGAAGTAACATTAACACCAGTGGTCAGCTTGGACAGTGTATAATTAGCAACTTGTGATATGCCTGCCCATGTAAAGAAGTGTGGCTCTAGGGATGAGCCCTATATAAGTGACTGGCTTTCTCCTGAAGGAGGCCTTCCCCTTGGTCCCACTGAAGCTGTGTTAGTCTGTAATAAATGTAGTCTCTTCCGGCCATCATCAGCTGCTGCCGTGTCATCTCTGTAGCATCAATAGAATAGAAATGATCCACAACAGGATCATGTGATCAGAGCAGGAAGGAAACCAGCATGCGTTGTTTTCCTTCCGTCTTTTCATGGGAAAGAAGAGCAGAAGAAGAGTTATTCCCTCCAAACTAACAGGTTGAATCATCCTGCTGGGATTTCTTTGGGAAATTAATTAATGAACAATAATCTGATTCAGGATCAACCCAGTGGGTTTCCAGTTTGCAGTCGAACATCCAACCCGGCGGCGTATCGTACCTTAACCAGGGTGCGGTAGCCATTCCCAGGCGTCGCTGCATCGAAGTCGTAGTGGTGATAGACGGCGGTGAAGCTGGCCACCAGGGGCTCCAGCGCTCGGCCGTGCTCCTGGATCTGTTTTACACACGTGACCAGACGGTGGGTAACGCTGCCGTACGGCGACTCAGAGGGTCCACACAGGACAGAGATGTTGTCTTCACACACTCTGTCCAAGGCTGCAAACACCACGTTGTGATCCATGTCTGAAGCTGAAAGAGAGAAGAAGAAGAAGCTCCTTTATATCTGCATCTGGTAACACAGCAAACATGTGATGTTCTCTGTCTGTCTGATGACAGGGACAGTCGTCCTGAGGGTAAACATCGCTGCTCCCCGCTGCGCTGATTACCCTGTGCTCGTCTTATCTGCCTGGCCAAGGGTTAAAGCTCCGGGAGCAGGCAGAACTTTGAGACGAGACCAGCTGACTGGAAGTCGTTTTATTTACAACCACAGACGGGACTGAAGATGCAGCATGAGGTCCAGTCGGCTCCTGCTGGTTAAACCGGGGTCGTTCTTCAGCAGGGAACGAGTCCACTGTCAGACTGACAGTTGGGGTCTTTTAAGATGATTGGAAGCAGCTGACAGTTTAGGATTGTCATGTACACAATCGTATCCTAATCAATATGAAGAAAGATCAATGGTGAAATATTTATTTACTCAAAACAAGAGTAAATGTAAACGATGGGACTTTTTCTGCTTCACTTTCAGTCCAGTCCTGAACATCAAGTCGCACCAATGAATCGTTCAGAAAAAGCTCTGAAGTCGAGCCAACCTGTCGACAACTCCACAGAGAACCGGTTTAAACTGGATCTTTTGTCACAAACACACATCTTTTCTTCCCATTTCTTTAGTTCCCTCTGAAAAGCAGCGAAGATCAGAACAAAAACAGCTGCTAGCTTAGCTGTTAGCTGCTAGCTGCTAGCTGTTCGCTGCTAGCTATTAACTGCTAGGTGTTTGCTGTTAGCTGCTAGCTGTTAGCTGTTCTCTGTTAGCTGCAAGCTGTTAGCTGCTAGCAGTTAGCAGTTAGCTGCAGGTGTTTCAGCATGGAGGCAGAAACACCTGCAGGACCAAAGAAGAAGAGTCAGGATTTGAAATCCAGCAATAACCTGAACCAGGACCTGAGAGATCCATCTGGACCTTCAGCCGATCCATCTACTGTTGCCCGAAGCCTCATGAGAACTGGTCTCCATGTAAACGTGGCTTCAAGAAGCCAGAAAAGGCTGAAGGTCACATGACCCAAGAACTGGACTGAAGACCAGTGGAAATATCTCTGAAGGAGGGACGGATCCTCCCAGAACCTGGGCCTCATCAGGTCCGATGGAGGGACGGATCCTCTCCAGAACCCGGATCTCAACGGGTCTCCTGGCTGAAAATGTAATTATTTATCCAACATGGTGTAAAACTCTCAGTGAAACGGACTCGTTCTGGCCTCATCAGGAGAAACATCTAAACGGCGAGCAGCGTGGAATCTCCCGACATGACTCGGGTCCACACAGGGAAGCTGAACTGTTGCTGTAAACGTGGTGTTTTCAGTCCAGTTCTGCATCAGCAGAGCAGAACCTCCGGCGGGCGGATAAATCAGGACATTGTGCCGCTTGAGGTAAAGTTCATCCACACAGAAAGCTTTGTCACAGCTCTGACAGCTCACTCAGCTCTTTTTTTAGATTTATTCAACAATCTGGCTCATTGTGATTTCATGTCTGATAAGTCCGTCCCACCCACTCTGATTTTTACTAATATTAAAACCGTGTACCATTTGTTTTTCTCCGTTAACATCTTCATGTTAATAGTTTGCTCAGATACTGTTTTAAGGAGTAATTATTTCCCGTAAATAAAAGATCAGTAGAAAGAAATAGAAGCAGAGAGAAATTACAGATCTTTCAGGGTCTTTAAGCCTTCCAGCTGAACAGGAATCATGTGGAAAATCAGCAATCAATAAGCATTTTCTCTCTCTGGAACCAATCAGACGAACTGTCGGCGTTGGAAGCAAACACCATGAAACAGAGCTGTTTACTCAGAACGTTCCCACAGCTGCAGGTTTCTGCTTCCACCTCCGTTTGCTGACGTTCAGGAAACACATCAGAACTGATGTGAAAGAGGGAGGCGTTACCTGGACAGAAAGATGGACGTCCCAGTGGCGGACGTCCCAGTAGGTCCAGTAGGTTAAGGTGGAGGAAATGATCAGAGCTGCATGTCAGACCTCTGTTTGCAGCGAATCAGGAAAAGCCGGAACAAGTCTGGCTTGATGGGGGGGGGGCGGGGGCGGGAGGTGCAGGAGAAACTGGTTCAGGCATCAGGACAACGGTCTAAACGCAGCAGCAGATCTACACCAGAACCAGAACCTGCTGAGACGCTGCGGTGGGGAAACTCAGACCAGACGGTGTCTGGAGGTTTCACTTCCCACAGTGATGAAGACATGAAACTAAAACACGCTAAAACCTCTGCAGGTCAACGGGATTTAACGTGATCTGGACTTCAGACAGTCTCAAAGTGTTTGTGAGACAACAGGCTGGGGACGCACCGATCCACTTGTAGGGAGTTCCGATCCGATCCCGATATCTGAAACTGGAATATCTGCCGATACCAACACTGGTATCAGTATCGGTACATCTATAAAAATTGATAATTAAAGAAAAAACTAAATGATTGTGAAAGTATCGGCGATACCAAACCCTGCAGTATCGCCCAGCTCTACTTACTGACTCATTGAAACTTTACGTTGTCTTTTACGCACCACTGTTACCAGCTTTGGTGTCAATAAAGTCTTTTGAATGATGAGTTATCATCACATGAATCCAGTCAAATGTTCAACATTCATCATTTTATGTCAGTAACATCAACTTTTTTACATTTTCTGTAACTTTTTCCATCAAGTAGAATACTCCTAACTTTATGTAAGTTGTGTGTATTGATGAGATTCTATTGATCAGAAGATTTGGGATGAGACAGTATTGATTTGGAGTTCTTAGAAAACAAAGAATTTGGGAAAAGAATTGATGGATTTTAGTTGTGAAAGATGAACTTTTGGTTCAGTTATAATGCTGATGAGCAGCAGAATCATGTTGCAGCAAAGAATACAGAGATACTGTATGCATGTCTCACCATTCAGCCAATGGAGACAGAGATATCGCACAGTGCAGGGCCGGATTAAAAGTGCACAGACCCCTGGGCCCAGAGTGCTCCAGGGGACCCCTTCCCCACAGCAACTTTGTTAAAATTGTGAATGATCCACTGTGAAACAACATGTCTAACATCTCTCAGCCAATGGAACCAACAGCAATACACTAGACCAGGGGTCGGCAACCCAAAATGTTGAAAGAGCCATATTAGACCAAAAAAACAAAAAACAAACATGTCTGGAGCCGCAAAAAATTAAAAGTGTTATATAAGCCTTATCATGTAGGCAACACATGCTTTATGTATCTATATTAGCTATATTAGCCTACTATCAAAATTACTAAGATGGCTACAAATACATAATGAGCCTTAATGATAAAATGTTTATTTTCCCTGCAGTGCATCCTGTAGAGAACGACGCATCACGTGACTAGTCTGTGTTACGATGCCGTCTCATGTTTAACTTCATTACTATATTAATGAGTTATGTTTCGTTGCATTGATGACATTTAAAAAATGCAATATAGAAAACTGATTTTTTTATGTCATTTTTATTTTGAGGATTCGAAAATAAAAACCCAACAAAATGGAACGTGCATAACGCGCCCCTTATGTGGGCAAACAGAGCGCAATAAAACACTGCCTGCATTTATAAAAAATAAACCAGCAGCCTTTTAAAAAGGTAAAGTATATCAAATCAAATGAATACAGTTTGATTTCTGTAAAGCAAGTCAGTGCAAGGGTAAAACGCAGCAGCATCCTCTTCTCTTTAGACACGCAACCAACGCAGCTATCCTCCGACCTGAGCACCATTACCAAGTGTCATTCCAGATATATACTGACAAAAATCAGAAATCATTTCATAAAAACATCCACTTTGTTACTCAGTCTGTGTCTATGAAGGATGATGTTCTTACCCGTTTAATGTGACTTCTGTTGTCGGACATCACTGGTCAGCTTCTCAACATGTAAGATGTAACTTGTGATGAATTAATGTCCTTGATTTGCTGATCGGTGATGTTGCCGTCATTTTAATGGTCCTTTCCTTCACTGTCTTAGTGGAGAGGGGCATGTCTTTGACTTTCTGTATGATCTCAGTTTTGTTTCTGAAGTCTGGAAATACGTGTCCTGATATGTTGATGATTGACTCCTTCATGTAGTCACCATCTGTGAACGGTTTTCTACGCTTTATTATCTCCCGGGTTGCAACTAAACTTGCAGCAGTAGTGGAGTTTGGAGATGCAATCCACCTAAATCTATTTTTGCGTTTCTCTAATTTCTCCAGAAGTGATGCAATCGCACTTTTTGTGTCACTCCCAACTGGGTACTGGCTGCAAATGTAGCATGCTTTCCCTGGAAATGTCTTTCCACATGACTCTTTGTTATTTGACAACTTCTCGCTACAGAGCAAACATTCAGGCAATCCTTCCGCATTGGCAATGAATGCAAATGATTCGGTCCAAGAAACGTTGAATCCTCTGTTCTCCTCGGTTACTTTTCTCTTTTTCCCTTTGGGATCCATGTCCCATCACACAGCCCCGGTTTGTTTACAACGCCACCTGCCTGACATCCCACCCTGCTGATAAGCTACATGTGTCGCAGGCTGTGACGCAAATCTTCCTTGACAGAAATGTTGAAATTTAATATTTATTCGACACATTTTTACAGCATTGGAAAACGTTAAGAATGTTTGTGTCATGTTTGTCCTCCTACAGAACCAGATCAAAACAAAATTATAGATCCCTCCCACAACTTTTTCCATTTTTTTAAAACATTTTGGAAAAAGCTCCAGGGAGCCACTAGGGCGGCACTAAAGAGGCTCTGGAGCTGCATGCAGACACTGTGGTGTAACTATCTGGCTTTTATATACACTTTGTTTCAGGTCCAAACTGCTGGTGCTTGCCCCACATGTGCCCCAAGTGGGCGTGGGCCCCTGGGCCTGTGCCCATAATGCCCACTGGACAATCCGGCCTTGGCACAGTGGGACTGTCCAAATATCCAAACCAAAGCTAATACTGGTATCGTCTGATGTCAGCACGAGGAGACTGGTATTTTTCTTCAGGCCAAAAACCAAAAGAACATTAAAGAGAACCAGAAAATAGCAGGTTTTGCTTTTGACCAAATTTTTCTCAGACTTGTTTGATAAAACGGAAAACAGTTTATTAATCTGTTGATGTTGTTTTACAACGGAGCAGCGCTCTCAGGCGCCTCGCCATTTCAGCGCATTAATTACATCTACGGAAACAGCTGAGAGTCAAAAATGTGAAAATGTCAACATCTTGTACAAGTTGGAGAGTCCCGTCAGAAGAAATACATCATTCTGTTTCGCTATTGATGCTGAGAAGTCACAAACATGTCTTCTATGTATTTGGTAGCAAGCTAATGCTAACAGCTAATGTCACTGTGTTAAATGGCGTGACTAGAGGGAGGGCATCAACCCCGCCCCCTCCTTGACAAATCAGCTGAACCAGGTGATGAAACAGGGAAAACTCTGTAAAATGTGTGTGAAAGCAGCATACGGTGGCCTGCTGGTACGACTTCTGGGAAGAGCCACAGCATCTCCTGCAACGGAGCTTTTCCACCGTCGGCTAACAGATTAGCATCTCTGCCGTTTCACACAGCAGTAACAGGAAATGATGCGGAGGATAAATTCGTTGCTGGACTACCTGACCTGTTTCTAACATAACGCCAACCTAAACTGTTAGGCTGCATGAACTTACCGTCCAGCAGGAAGCTACAACCTCCACCTCAGTTCTGAAGTCCCTAATGGCTGTTTTTTCCTCCCTCTTGATTAATTAGTAAATGAAAAATAATTAAATGATTATGAAATTTTAAGTAAAAAGTAAAGATATCAATGATACTTGCCCTGGATTTACTTGTTATAGGATGAATACCTAAATGAGCAGCCTCGCCCAGCCACAGAAACTAATGATGCAAACTGCAAAGAACTGCAGTGGCGCAAAGTTCCTCCAACCAAGAGAGACTCCTAACGTCACCCAGAAAACTGCACCTTCCTGCTGCACGAGCTTCACAACATAACCGTTGGTTTGTTTTTAATAAAAGTGTGATGTCACGTGGTCATCGGAGTCTTATGAGCTAAACGAAGTATGGCAGAGCCCTATTGTTGTTGGAATGTTGATTATTTTGATTCTCAGCACAACTCGCTCAAGTTTGACCCCCTTAGCCCCTGTGAAAAGTTGCAAAACTTGGCACACACCTCAAGCCCGGTGAAAATAGCGATATTCTCGGGTACGCATACACTTCAATGCAAAAATGCCTCGACAGCGCCCCCTAGAAACACCAAAAATGGTGCGTAGAGAGTGGTCAAAAAAGTTTAGTTTGACGTAGGTCGATGAAATTCGGTAGACATGTCTAACACGTCAAGCCGAGTAAAAAAGTCAATGACACACCTGTTGCCGTGGCAACAGGGTGTCTGCCATTTACGACCATTTTTTCAATTTGGGCGCATCGTATTTGAACAAACTAGTCTGAGGGGATTCATGCGACTGGCTTCAAATTCACCAAGAACCTTCATGACAAGATGGGGACCAAAAGTTATTCAAAACTTTCTGATAGGAGAAAGCGTGTTACCGTGGCAACTCATGGAAAAAAGCGTTCTCACCATGAAACATGGTTTACTCGTATCTTCGCAGAAATAAATCCGATCTGCACCAAAACTGCAAGCTTTCATATTTGGTAGGTCCTTCCACACTGAAACATGTATGGTGGGAGGCTGCCTTTGGGAGGGGTGGGGGTCCTAGTTTGGGATTCATGCCATTGACTTCAAACCCACCAGGAAGCTTGGTGACAAGTTGGGGTGGAGGGGTCGGCATGAGGCTCGATGGATTCCGCTTGCGGCTTTAATTTGACTTTTCTTTTTTTAAATAATGAGAAAAATGAGTCCACAGTTTTTTCTTCTCTCAGAAAAACTCAGGATGTAACCTGATGTGCAGTTTAAGCCCACACTTGTCCCCCCCCCACATCAGCTGATGAGTGACGTAGAGCTGTCTCTCTTCTTCTCTGGTTTACTGCGGTCAAACAGCTCCGTTTAAACACCTGTTTCCAGGTTCGGACCAACACGAGGCTGAAACAACAACTGCCATGCCGTGGCGAGCCACCAGCCGCCGCGCGCCACCGCCACAGCTTCCCACGCGACGTCACTTTAATGACTTCAGCGGCGTGTTTCGGTGTCACGCAACAGCAACGTCACGCTGCCGTCCTGCGTGTTAAGTCGCTCCAAATGAGCCAAACGCGACCGACACGAGACCCCGCGGTGTTTTTAACGTCTCCACTCACCGCCGCATCCTCTTCCGCGATGTTCCGTCGCTTTCAGTCCGTGCGCGCGCCCGCACGCAGCGACTGGTGCGCGAGCATAGTGCGCGAGGCGGCTCGCGCGCACCGGTCAGCAGGCAGCAAGAAGCAACAGGTATATGCTGACACAACAGGTAAAACGTGGAAGATGAGGCTCAAACTGCAGGAATTAAACTCACATTTTTACAAACTGCGACACTAAACAGAATAATGACATGTTTAAAAGGTTTTGCTTTGACAAAAACACATTAAATCAGTCTCTTTTTATCTTTAATCAATAAGAATTTTCTTATTAAATACACACACACACACACTCATATATATATATATATATACATATATATATATATATATATATATCCCCATCCATTTCAGCTCCCGGGGGCAGCAGCCTAACCAGGGAAGCCCAGACTTCCCTCTCCCCAGCCACATTTGCCAACTCTGCGGGGGGATCCCGAGGCGTTCCCAGGCCAGCCGAGAGATATAATCCCTCCAGCGTGTCCTGGGTCTTCCCCGGGGTCTCCTCCCAGAGGGACGTGCCTGGAACACCTCACCAGGGAGGTCCAGGAGGCATCCTGACCAGATGCCCGAGCCACCTCAACTGGTTCCTCTCGATGTAGAGGAGCAGCGGCTCTACTCTGATGACCGAGCTCCTCACCCTATCTCTAAGGGAGAGCCCGGCCACCCTGCGGAGGAAACTCATTTCTTACGAGATCTCGTTCTTTCGGCCACGACCCACAGCTCATAACCATATGTAAGTTCAGACAATAACAAACATGGAGATGGAGAGAAAAACCTAATGATGTTCGTTCTTAGAAAGAGACATAAAAAGAGGTATGGCAGGAGATTGTGATCTGTGAGGACTTCTCCTTTGTTCATTTTGCTGGTTGTACGTCAGCACAACACTGATTCCATTGCTTCTGGTAATACTGCACCTTTTGCATAATCAAGCTGCAACCTTAACCAGTGGTTAAAAGTAAAGCATCAAACTGCAGTTCCCCCCTCATCCACTAGGGGTTCAAAACACAGCCAATCCCCATAGACTCCCATGTTTAAAAGACCAACTTCACAGCAGAAATAAACATGTTTACAGCAGAAATAAACATGTTTACAGCAGGAGTAAACATCTTCACAACAGAAATAAACATGTTTACAGCAGGAGTAAACATCTTTACAACAGAAATAAACATGTTTACAGCAGAAATAAACATGTTTACAGCAGAAATAAACATGTTTACAGGAGGAGTAAACATCTTTACAACAGAAATAAACATGTTTACAGCAGAAATAAACATGTTTACAGCCTGGTACAAAAATCCATTTTAGGTTTAATATGTCAGGTTTACCATCATGACAACTGTGGGAGGAGTGAATTTTTTTTAAACTCATGATTTAATCTCAAAATTAGACATAATTAGGGGGTGTCTTTGATTACCAGGTACATGAAATCCTGCTTTAAGAAGGAGGAACGTAGAACAACAGCGGTTTTTAGCTAGTAACAGCATGACTTAGCTTTAGCCCGCTTACCTCCGTTAGCTGGTTAGCTCCTGTTATCTCCGGGTTAGCTCAGTTAGCTCTTAGCTACGGAAAACTCGGAGTTCGCTCGATGTCAATCATCCGCCATGACGCTCACAGCCCCCCTCTCAGCTCCACCTCTTTGCCCATATTTGTATTTTCCGGGCGAGACTCTTCAGAAACCTACGGGTGACGTCACGGAGGCTCCGCCCATCTTTTATATACAGTCTATTGTTGTTATGCTACGCATCAGCAAGGGCCCTAAAATCTCAAATTCTGCATATAAAAGATGGAGGAGACAAACAAAATGCTCCAGATCCACGTTGAGTGTAAAACATGGATGATTTTATTCTGCATCTGTTGTCAAACGCTTTGTATACTCTGGTAACTGATAATTTCCAACCATGTACACAATATGAACAGTTTCAGAGGTGCATTGATTAAACCTAACTAAAGAATACATATAAAACCATGTTTTGCTTGGTATAGGTTTTGTTTCTGTTCTTTTAAAGTGAAATCATTTCATCAGACCAAATCTTTCCGAAAGCAAAATAGAAAAAAATGGTAGTTATTGCTCTCCATTTCATTTTGAATACATTAGAAAGAAATGAAACCATTTCTGAACCAAAGAACAAATAAAGAAAATGGGGTGTGATTCTCATCCATCGACTCATAAAGGTCCATTCACAACACCATCTTTTTCCATAATCCTGTGGAATCGGTATTGAAACAAGTCTGGTCTCTGTGAACCCACTTCATCCACCATCTCAGAGATTTCTCTGATTGCATTCTGACAGGAAACGCCAGTCTTTATATGACCTAAATATCACGTATCTTTTATTGCTATGAGCTTCAATTCAGCTCTTCAGAAACCTTCAGGTGACGTCATGGAGGCTCCGCACATTTTTTATATACAGTCTATGATTAAAATGGAACCGGGTCAAGGTTGCAGCCATGATATGTTGATTCAACATTTGCAGTTGACTTACCTGCACTCGCCGTCCATGCTGGCGAGCTTATTGAATGTCCTCTCTGTGAGGCGTGTAAACATGCCACGTTTCCATCTCCTTCACATTCACATGTGGGAATCATTCTGATGAAATAGTTGATTTGGTTTCCGTTCAACTCTAATCTAAACAACACAGAACTTCTTTCTATGTTTTTTCACTTTGCTTCACAGAAATCGATAAGAACTGAAAATAAACACCCATTAATAGAAATTTCCTGTTTAATCAGTTTTACCAGCAACAGGAATGCTGTTGGTAGGAAGCAGGTCGGTTCCAGTCGATTCCTCCCGTTGCTGCTTTTTACGTGTTTTTTCTTCTTCATGACTCAGCATTGTCGCCTGTGAACTTCCGTCATCACGAGCATCATCACGAGCATTATCGCTCGCCATGACGACAGCTGTAGTTCCAGTCTGACGCTTCTGCAGGTCGACATCGTCCAGGTTTTATAATGAACTGGAATTTTCAGAACGTACCGTGTTCTTAAAATATGACCTTCTAAACCCTTTCTTCATTGTTTTCTGTCTCCTGTCTGAGAAATAATCCTGGGAAAGAGAAAAGTAATCCAATAAAAAAGTAAAGTAATCACAGGAATGAGTAAAGTAATCCCAGGAATGAGTAAAGTCATCCTAGGAATGAGTGAAGTCATCCCATGAATGAGTAAAGTAATCCCAGAAATGAGTAAAGTAATCCTAGAAATGAGTAAAGTCATCCTAGGAATGCGTAAAGTCATCCTAGGAATGAGTAAAGTAATCCCAGGAATGAGTAAAGTAATCCCAGGAATGAGTAAAGTAATCCTAAGAATGAGTAAAGTAATCCCAGGAATGAGTAAAGTCATCCTAGGAATGAGTGAAGTCATCCCATGAATGAGTAAAGTAATCCTAGGAATGAGTAAAGTAATCCTAGGAATGAGTAAAGTAATCCCAGGAATGAGTAAAGTAATCGCAGAAAAGAGTAAAGTAATCCTAGGAATGAGTAATGTAATCCCAGGAATGAGTAAAGTAATCCTAGGAATGAGTAAAGTAATCCTCGGAATGAGTAAAGTAATCCCAGTAATGAGTAAAGTAATCCCAGGAATGAGTAAAGTAATCCTAGGAATGAGTAATGTAATCCCAGGAATGAGTAAAGTAATCCTAGGAATGAGTAAAGTAATCCCAGGAATGAGTAAAGTAATCCCAGGAATGAGTAAAGTAATCCTAAGAATGAGTAAAGTAATCCCAGGAATGAGTAAAGTCATCCCAGGAATGAGTAAAGTAATCCTAGGAATGAGTAAAGTAATCCCAGGAATGAGTAAAGTAATCACAGGAATGAGTAAAGTAATCCTAGGAATGAGTAAAGTCATCCTAGGAATGAGTAAAGTAATCCCAGGAATGAGTAAAGTAATCCTACAAATGAGTAAAGTCATCCCAGGAATGAGTAAAGTCATCCCAGGAATGAGTAAAGTAATCCTAGGAACGAGTAAAGTCATCCTAGGAATGAGTAAAGTAATCCCAGGAAAGAGTAAAGTAATCCCAGGAATGAGTAAAGTAATCCCAGGAATGAGTAAAGTCATCCTAGGAGTGACTAAAGTCATCCCAGGAATGAGTAAAGTAATCCTATGAATGAGTAAAGTCATCCTAGGAATGAGTAAAGTAATCCTAGGAATGAGTAAAGTAATCCTCGGAATGAGTAAAGTAATCCCAGGAATGAGTAAAGTAATCCCAGGAATGAGTAAAGTAATCCTAGGAATGAGTAAAGTCATCCTAGGAATGAGTAAAGTCATCCCAGGAATGAGTAAAGTAATCCTAGGAGTGAGTAAAGTAATCCCAGGAATGAGTAAAGTAATCCTAGGAATGAGTAAAGTCATCCTAGGAATGAGTAAAGTCATCCCAGGAATGAGTAAAGTCATCCTAGGAATGTGTAAAGTCATCCCAGGAATGAGTAAAGTAATCCCAGGAATGAGTAAAGTCATCCCAGGAATGAGTAAAGTAATCCTAGGAATGAGTAAAGTAATCTTAGGAATGAGTAAAGTCATCCTAGGAATGTGTAAAGTAATCCCAGGAATGAGTAAAGTAATCCCAGGAATGAGTAAAGTCATCCCAGGAATGAGTAAAGTAATCCTAGGAATGAGTAAAGTAATCTTAGGAATGAGTAAAGTCATCCTAAGAATGAGTAAAGTCATCCCAGGAATGAGTAAAGTAATCCTAGGAATGAGTAAAGTAATCTTAGGAATGAGTAAAGTCATCCTAAGAATGAGTAAAGTAATCCTCGGAATGAGTAAAGTAATCACAGGAATGAGTAAAGTAATCCTAGGAATAAGTAAAGTAATCCTAGGAATGAGTAAAGTAATTCTAGGAATGAGTAAAGTCTGAACTAGGGGCAGAGGTGCATTGATTAAACCTAACTAAAGAATACATATAAAACCATGTTTTGCTTGGTATAGGTTTTGTTTCTGTTCTTTTAAAGTGAAATCATTTCATCAGACCAAATCTGTCCGAAAGCAAAATAAAAAAAATGGTAGTTATTGCTCTCCATTTCATTTTGAATACATTAGAAAGAAATGAAACCATTTCTGAACCAAAGAACAAATAAAGAAAATGGGGTGTGATTCTCATCCATCGACTCATAAAGGTCCATTCACAACACCATCTTTTTCCATAATCCTGTGGAATCAGTATTGAAACAAGTCTGGTCTCTGTGAACCCACTTCATCCACCATCTCAGAGATTTCTCTGATTGCATTCTGACAGGAAACGCCAGTCTTTATATGACCTAAATATCACGTATCTTTTATTGCTATGAGCTTCAATTCAGCTCTTCAGAAACCTTCAGGTGACGTCATGGAGGCTCCGCACATTTTTTATATACAGTCTATGATTAAAACGGAACCGGGTCAAGGCTGCAGCCATGATATGTTGATTCAACATTTGCAGTTGACTTACCTGCACTCGCCGTCCATGCTGGCGAGCTTATTGAATGTCCTCTCTGTGAGGCGTGTAAACATGCCACGTTTCCATCTCCTTCACATTCACATGTGGGAATCATTCTGATGAAATAGTTGATTTGGTTTCCGTTCAACTCTAATCTAAACAACACAGAACTTCTTTCTATGTTTTTTCACTTTGCTTCACAGAAATCGATAAGAACTGAAAATAAACACCCATTAATAGAAATTTCCTGTTTAATCAGTTTTACCAGCAACAGGAATGCTGTTGGTAGGAAGCAGGTCGGTTCCAGTCGATTCCTCCCGTTGCTGCTTTTTACGTGTTTTTTCTTCTTCATGACTCAGCATTGTCGCCTGTGAACTTCCGTCATCACGAGCATCATCACGAGCATTATCGCTCGCCATGACGACAGCTGTAGTTCCAGTCTGACGCTTCTGCAGGTCGACATCGTCCAGGTTTTATAATGAACTGGAATTTTCAGAACGTACCGTGTTCTTAAAATATGACCTTCTAAACCCTTTCTTCATCGTTTTCTGTCTCCTGTCTGAGAAATAATCCTGGGAAAGAGAAAAGTAATCCAATAAATTAGTAAAGTAATCACAGGAATGAGTAAAGTAATCCCAGGAATGAGTAAAGTCATCCTAGGAATGAGTGAAGTCATCCCATGAATGAGTAAAGTAATCCCAGAAATGAGTAAAGTAATCCTAGAAATGAGTAAAGTCATCCTAGGAATGAGTAAAGTCATCCTAGGAATGAGTAAAGTAATCCTCGGAATGAGTAAAATAATCCCAGGAATGTGTAAAGTAATCCTAGGAATGAGTAAAGTAATCCTAGGAATGAGTAAAGTAATCCTAGGAATGAGTAAAGTAATCCTCGGAATGAGTAAAATAATCCCAGGAATGAGTAAAGTAATCCCAGAAAAGAGTAAAGTAATCCTAGGAATGAGTAATGTAATCCCAGGAATGAGTAAAGTAATCCTAGGAATGAGTAAAGTAATCCTCGGAATGAGTAAAATAATCCCAGGAATGAGTAAAGTAATCCTCGGAATGAGTAAAATAATCCCAGGAATGAGTAAAGTAATCCCAGGAATGAGTAAAGTAATCCTAGGAATGAGTAATGTAATCCCAGGAATGAGTAAAGTAATCCTAGGAATGAGTAAAGTAATCCCAGGAATGAGTAAAGTAATCCTAAGAATGAGTAAAGTAATCCCAGGAATGAGTAAAGTAATCCCAGGAATGAGTAAAGTAATCCTCGGAATGAGTAAAATAATCCCAGGAATGAGTAAAGTAATCCCAGGAATGAGTAAAGTAATCCTAGGAATGAGTAATGTAATCCCAGGAATGAGTAAAGTAATCCTCGGAATGAGTAAAATAATCCCAGGAATGAGTAAAGTAATCCCAGGAATGAGTAAAGTAATCCTAGGAATGAGTAATGTAATCCCAGGAATGAGTAAAGTAATCCTAGGAATGAGTAAAGTAATCCTCGGAATGAGTAAAATAATCCCAGGAATGAGTAAAGTAATCCTCGGAATGAGTAAAATAATCCCAGGAATGAGTAAAGTAATCCTAGGAATGAGTAATGTAATCCCAGGAATGAGTAAAGTAATCCTAGGAATGAGTAAAGTAATCCCAGGAATGAGTAAAGTAATCCTAGGAATGAGTAAAGTAATTCTAGGAATGAGTAAAGTCTGAACTAGGGGCAGACTGGTGTGGTTTCGGTGTGAAACTGGGGATTTTTCCATTCTGATGGCCGGTTTTCTACACTGTAAAACATTTGTTTTGTTTACCCGTAACTGGTTGGTTACATAATGACGTGTGCAGTACTTCTGGAGTGCTATTGTACTTCTGGGGTATCTTTTTCAGATTTAATTTGTCCAAACATTCAGCTGTATGAAGAAAATATCATTAAAGAAGCATTGTGGGACTGGTTCTGGTCCGGTTCCTCATGTCCAGCTGCATAATATTAAATAAAAACCAAAAATCAATGCAAATCCTGTGAAATGCCAACAAAGCTGCGGTGGCTTTGTGTCAGGTTGTCTGCAGGATTTTTCTGGGTCCGAAACAACTGAGAATGCAGAAACAGTCTTTCATTTATGTCCATCATAATGTCATCAATACAACTTGGTATTTGGTCAGTTCTGCCAACAGGTAATGAGAATATGTGAAGAAACAGTCGGAGCAGCTGGTTAATCGTTAACTAACAACAGAGGTGTCGTGCGAACAGGTCGTCTGACGCTCATGCTGGTGTTGGGACAGAGGACGAAACGGCAGGTCGAGAAATCATTTGCAGTGAAAAGGGTTCAACTAAACGCCACCTGGTTGGTGGTTTTAATCCAGATTTTATTCTGTAAACGTTCTGGAAAAGTGAAAGACTGATCCAGATGCAGAAATGCTGTTTTATGAAGTCAGAGGTTAAATCTGACTGAAGAGGGTTAAACGGAGTTCAGTTTGCCTACACTTACTGTAAAGATTACCGCACCCAAGTTCTAACTTCACATTTGTTTCCCGAATACACAAAACTAATATGAAGGATTAAAGCGATAAAGAACTGATATGTCAAAGTATTCAGAGCTTTGAAAAGTACCTGAAGGGACCGGGAGCACCTGGGAGGGCAGGAACCTTAGTTTCAGACATACAAACCGAGGGTCATTGACAAGTTTCTGTATAAACATGAATATATGAAGGCTCAACATGGTGGCAGGGGAGGGCATGGCGCTTATTTTCAGCAACAAATACGTCATTTCTTTCTACCTGAGGTACACGTATGAACCAGGACAGGTAAGTTAGCTGTAATGAGCCACAAAAGCATCAGCATGTACTTCATCTCTGCTCAGAATGACAGTTTTTTAGGTACTTTAACATCATCAGCTCCACCTGTTCAATTACTTGTTAATGCAGATATCTGATCAGCCAATCACATGGCAGCATGCAGACGTGCTGAAGTTCAAACTGAGCATCAGAATGAGGAAGAAAAGAGATTTACGTGACCATGTTTGTTATTCAGATTCATAAAAGCTTTACTACCAAGAGGCCTTGCTACATCAAAGAAATGCTGCAACAAACATCCATTTTTATGGGATTTTTTGACAAAGTTTTCTATAAAATCTCACAAATCAGCTCCAGGCAGCTAATATCAGCTCGTTCAGATCTTCAGTTTAGATGTTATCTAAAGGCTTAAAAAGATATTATAAGTCTGTCCATCTGAGGCTTTTAAGGGAAATGTGGTTATTTCCAGCCATAAGAGGAAAAACAAAAGCACCAATTCTCCCTTTTTGAGTGAAGTGGCCAAACAAGCCGGTCCAGGTGGAAAGTGGGAGGAGACGGGGAGCATCAGAATGGGCTGAGCTTCACCTGCTGGGAAAACTGCATCCCCGACTCAGAGGAGAACAGATCATCACCATGCTCCGGTCGGACCTACGTCTGGATGTCAGGAACAAACTGAAAGAGACCTGAGGAAAGAAATGAGAGCTGCAATCAGAGGCTGACCTGATCCCAGAGCAGCTTCAGTAAAAGTCGACTTTAGGAAGCGATTCCCCCCAAAACATGGCGGTGACACGGAGGTTAGCACTTCTTCTCTGTCTGCTGATGCTGGCGTCCAGAAGCCCGAGTCTGGCCAGTACTTCTGCTCCCGAGAACATGAGCACAGGTGACGAGCACTCCAGCACTGACCAAGGGGAAACTGGTCATGGAAAGGCACCCATCACCACCCTGCCCATTGTGACCTGGAAGTGGCAACATGTCAGCATCCCATACCTGGTGGCTCTGTGGATCCTGGTCTCCTGGCTCTGTAAACTCGGTAAGGGCTGATTGGTCCTGATGTAGTTCACGGCTTACAGCATGTATAAGTGAGATAAACTGTGTTCTGCGATGGTGATTCTCTTTTCTGTCAGAAAACAATGAAGGAAAATCCAATCGGCCCTCCTCAACCTCCCATCTTTCCCACTTTGAGTCAGAATGTAAAACATCTGGAAACAAAAAGAAAATGATGAAATGATCCAATTACAGAAGCTAAGCAAAACAAATGTGTGCAGGATTAGACCAGAAGCAGCTTTTCCATCTTCTCTGTAGATTATTCAGTCTATTTATAGATAACCACCTAGTTTACAGCCCAACAGCTCCGTCTGTCTCTTCAGATGAGAACAGTCCAGTCAGAAGCTGAAAAGAACGCATGTAGAAAAGGCATTTAATGTGCTCATTTAATGTGAAGAAGAAATGAACAGAAACAATTACAATATTGATAAAATATATACAGAAGAGTCTTTAACAGGATGTTCCAGCTGATCTGGGAGTTTCTTCCAGACATGTGGAGCATAGAAGCTGAATGCAGCTTCTCCAGGTCTGGTTCTGACTCTGGTTTTAGGTCCAAGTCTATCGCTGTACCCAGATTTCTGGCCTGGCCCCTGGCCTGGTTGGAGGTTTTCAGGTCCAAGTCCATCGCTGTACCCAGATTTCTGGCCTTATTTGATGGTTTTTAGGTCTGAATCTATCACTACATGCAAATCTCTGGAGTGGTTAGTGGTTTTCAGGTCCAGTTCTATCACTGTACCCAGATTTCTGGCCTTATTTGATGGTTTTTAGGTCTGAATCTATCACTACATGCAAATCTCTGGAGTGGTTAGTGGTTTTCAGGTCCAGTTCTATCACTGTACCCAGATTTCTGGCCTTATTTGATGGTTTTTAGGACTGAGTCTATCACTGTACGAAGATTTCTGGCCTGGTTGGTGGTTTTCAGGTGTGTAGAAATAAGCTGTGTTGACCTTTAATCGTTTCTCTTCGGGTCCAAAGACAATCACCTCAGGTGTTTTTTGTTCAATCGAAGAAAGTTTTGGCACATCCAGTCATTAATCTCCTCAATGCTTTTACCAAGATCCTGTACAGGTCCTGGGTCTCCTGGTGACATTGTTATATAAACCTGTGTGTCGTCTGCATTGCTACGGTAACAACAGTTGTTTATGACCTGCTCTGAAGAGCCTCCAGGACGGAGCCTTGGGGAACTCCACTTGTACTTCAGATGTAATGTTATGTATTGACACAAAATACTTCCTGTTCTCTTTCTGTACTTTTCCTGTACTTGTTGTGGTCAGCAGTCTGTCAGCAGTGATGAATGCAGCACTGAAGTCCAGTAAAACTTTGTGACTTTGTGACAGCGCTACAAGCTTTCCAACATCGTTCGTGTTTTTAAAAGCCCAAATCTAAAGGTGTTTACCAACGCTGACCCTCTTCTGTTTGCTACCAGACAGAATAATCATAGTTTTGCCCTGATTCAGGTGTTGAAAAGTTCAAATATTGATACATTTATTCAAAATTTCTCTGTGTCGATGAAGGATGGAAACATATTTGTGCCAAAATATATTAATTAAAGATTATAAAGCTCACTAAAAGTAACAAAAATTCATTTTGAAAATTACCAAACAGTTTTTTGTATGATTTTATTAGGGATTGATGATCTTCTGCATCCTTTGATCAGCTCAGTTTTGAGTTTGGTCTAAATGCTGCAGAGACTGGCGGAGGACAGACTCTGTCAGTTGCCTCCTGTCTGCTCCACAGACAGTTTTTTAATTGAAAAAATTAAATTATTCTGCAGAAATTGATTTCTAGGTCACATGCAGGGCGAGGTGAAGATAAGGAGGCTGAAATGAGACAGATGAAGCTACTTATTAAATGTTATCTGATAGAAGCTAAATTCCATTGTAACTCATCTGAATACCGACAAATCTACGGTCAATACTCATTGTTTAGATCTTTTGTTGGTTAATTGGTGATGAGTTCGGTGTTGAAACAGCTCATTGATTTGTCCTGAAAAATGCTTTTCTGGTCAGACTTTTTGTGTTTGAGGGGAACCCCTTCCAGGTCAAGGTCATCTTCAGCTTTTTACATTTTACAGACACTTTGATTTTTGTTTCTGAAACATGTGGACATTTAATGAAACTCCTGTGATAAGCCTTCTTTAGCTAACATTCATGTGAAAGTGTTTGATCAGGTCTGATCTAATGATCCAAACGAGTTGAAACATCTTAACAGGTCTGACCGAGTGCAGATGGATGTCAAGCATTCATGTTATTATACTCTTTTCATGTAACTCTGAATATCTTAGCTCCAAATATTCTACATCCTCAACGTCCCTCATTTCGCTTCGATCATCGTCAGCATGTCAGGGACGGTAGTGTTAACCTGCAGACCCAACATGTCGTGTTTCTTCAGAGACTCGAGATGATAAATCCAGAGTGGCTACGGTTACATGATGTTTAAATTGGAATTAATGATTTGGAATTCAGTAATTCGGAGTTAACGGGTTGGGAAGGGTTCTGATTGGACGTGACGTATGACGTATACTGGAAAACAAAGTTGGCTCCCTGCTTCTCGTCTTTTCAGTCCTAACTTGTAAAAATTGCATAATAAGTTTCAGTTTTGTTGCTGTTTATTATAAATGTGAAGTAGCAGCTCAACACCAGCATACTACTTCACTTTCTGCAGCAACTGAGAAGGAGAAGAAAGACAGACCACCGAACACGGGAGGTAAAACAAGGCGCGTCATCGGGACAGGACAAGGTAACGAGCATGCTCAGAATGACCGGAGTTAACTTAGAGCGGAACGAAGGTTTACATGACAGAGGAATTAAATAGTTCGGATTAAAATGTGAAGAAACCAGACACTTACATTGTAATTAAGTTTAATTCTGAATAGAAATTTGCATTAAGAATGAAGTGTTAATTCCAGCTAATGATAACACCATTATTTATCACATCTTCATCACCATCACTACCATGTTGCTAAGAGACCTCTATTTTCACCTGGACATGATGATGAAGACACTTCCTGTCGGACTTTCCACCAATCAGAGAGCTTAAACTGACGGTAACGTCCAATCAGGAGCAGCCAAAGATCAACAGGTGATGAGAAAAGCAGGAAAATAATGATCCTCTATGGCTGGAATAAAGCCAAGAAGATGTTTGGGATGCAGCTGAGGTGGAGGTGCTGCAGTGAGGACAGCAGGTAGATAGTAGCAGGAAGACGTGTGGAAACATGGAAACTGTGTGTGTGTGTGTGTGTGTGTGTTTCAGACGTGAGAGAATGATGTGCAGATGAGAAAAGACTTGGTCACTGCTGATCTATGTGTGTTATTTCTACAATCTTCTGTTAGCTCTTTATGCTGCTTTATCTGTTCATTCATTCATTTTACGTCATTTTAGCCTCAGAATCTGACAGCTGAGGCTGAAAACATCCCGTTTCCATGGAAACGTAACATCTGCATGTGGTGGGAAAATGAATCACTTATCACAATGATCGAGTTGAGAAAGTCCGTTCAGTTTTGGTTCACTCCTGCAGGAGTTGCACCACGTCTGAAGACTCTAAGGAGAAGAGGTGTTTTCTGTCTGAGGGTCGGCCTCACGTGAACAACAGGGTTATCAAAGAGCCAGTTTGATCTCTTCATCTTTTCTGGGAAATATTCTGGCATACAATAAAAAATCCTATCTGCTGACGTCACAAGCTTCTCTGTGACATTATGGAGTCTGAACGCATGTTCTTCCCACTTCTGGAGTCTTCTGAACACACGCTGTGGGAGGAATGAGGATGCAAAGTCACAGACGGAAATAAAAAAAGAAGATAAGGTAGTTACAGGTCATGATAGACAGTAGTAATATATAAGAAGCCCGTAGATAAGAGCTCCGACTTGTACTTCGAACAGTCTGAGGGTTGGCCTCGCTGGAACTACAGGATTACTAAAGTCAGTTCTCTTCATCATATCTGGGAAATATTCTGGCACACAATAAAAATCCCATCTGCTCACAATAGGAGCTACTCTCTGACGTTGTGTCGTCTGAATACATGTTCTGAAGAATGAAGTGACAACCACAGTAAAGGAATGATACGCTACATTTCCTTCACAGTGTTTTACATGAAGTTCTTAAAATTATATATATATATATATATATATATATATATATATA